>NW_024870972.1:1847500-2447500 GCF_019054845.1 Dipodomys spectabilis | reverse complement strand
CCACCCAATCCTTCCCCCCTCCCCCCCCACACCGACATTGTAAAGCTCATTTTTGACATGACATTTTGTACTTCTCATTGTTGCAACAGGTCCACCTGAATCCTTAAACGACTTGTTTGTCCCCATCTCCTCCACATGTTATACTGACATCAAATATAGTGAAATCGGGGGTTACACTGTGGGGGAGGGACATACAAAGCAACAAAGAAATAATCTTATAAATGCGTTAGAAACACATGCATGAAAGAAAAAAAACATTTAAATACATATTTAAGGGTTCGTTTTCCTAACATCACATTATCTGAACTTTTCCGCTTGACTCATACATATACTAGATATTGCAAATAAGGAAAACCATGAGACCTATGTTTCTGTGGGCCTGGCTTACTTCACTTAATATAATTTTTTCCAAGCCTTTCCATTTCCTAACAATGGGGAAATGTCATTCTTTCTGATGGAGGCATAGAATTCCATTGTGTATATATACCACATTTTCTTGATCCATTCATCTACTGATGGCCATCTGGGTTGGTTCCATATCTTAGCTATGGTAAATAATGCTGCAGTAAACATAGTTGTGCTGGTAGCTTTAGTATGGTCTTGTTTGTAAACATTTGGGTAAATGTCCAAAAGTGGGATTGCTGGGTCATAGGGGAGTTCTATGTGAAGTGTTTTGAGGAACCTCCATACTGCTTTCCAAAGTGGTTGAACAAGTTTACATTCCCACCAACAATGAAGTAAGGTTCCATTCTGTCCACATCCCCTCCAGCATATGTTGTTAGAGTTCTTGATTTTTGCCGTTCTAACTGGTTGGGCAGTTGTTTCTGTGAGGATTTGTTGTTGGGGGATTTAATTTTTTGAGTTCCAAATATAGTTTAGATATGAGACCCTTGTCCGATGTATGTCTAGTGAAGATCTTCTCCCAATCCGTGGGCTTTCTATTGATCTTGCTAGCTATGTCCTTTGCCATGCAGAAGCTCTGCAAATTCATGCAATCCTATTTGTCCAACCTTTCTTCGATTTGTTGTGTTTCCAGGTCTCTATTAAGAAAATTTCGGCCTGAGCCAAAGAGACCTAGGGTTTCTCCTATTCCATCCTGTAATCTTTTCAGAGTGTCTGCTTTGACTCCTAGGTCTTTGATCCTTTTGGAGTTGATTTTGTTGCAGGGTGATATGTAAGGATCTAGCTTTAGTTTTCTGCAAGTAGTTAACCAATTTTGCCAGCATCATTTACTGAAGAGGCTGTCTTTTTTCCATTCTATATTTTAGCTTCCTTATCGAAGATTAGATGGCTATAACTCTGTGGGTTCATTTCTGGGTTTGCAATTATAGTCCATTGGTCCTCTGGTCTATTCTTGTGCCAGTACCAAGCTCTTTTGATTACTATGGCTTTATAGTAGAGTTTGGAATTTGGTATTGATATTCCTCCAGCACTGTTCTTTCCATTGAGGAGCGTTTTTGCTATTCGGGGTCTTTTATTGTTCTATATGAATTTTTGGGTTGCTTCTTCTATTTCCTTGAAGAATGAGGTTGGAATTTTGATGGGTATCACATTGAATTTGCAGATACCCTTGGGAAGTATTGCCATTTTCACGATGTTGATCTTTCCAATCCAGGAGCATGGGAGTTTTTTGCCATTTTCTAAGTTCTGTATTGATTTCCTTTTTCAAGGTTTTAAAGTTTTCATCAAAGAGGTCTTTCACTTCTTTGGTGAAGTTAATTCTTAGGTATTTTATTTTGGGGGGCTGTTACGAATACAGTTGCTTTCCTAATTTCAGCCACACTTTTCTCATTGTTGGCATACAGAAAAGCAGTTGATTTTGGGTGGTTAATTTTATACCCTGTTACTTTGCCAAAGTTTTGAATCAGCTTGAAGGATTTGGAAGGGGAGTCCGTGGGATTCTTTAAATAAAAGATCATGTCATCTGACAAGATGGAGAGTTTTACATCATCTTTCCCTATTTGGATCATTTTTATGCTTTCATCTTGTCTTATTGCTGTAGCTAGGCATTCTAATAGGAGATTGAAGAGAAGTGGAAAATGTGGACTCCTTGTCTTATTCCTGAGTTAAGAGGAAATGGCTTTAGTTTTTCACAATTAAGTATAATGCTGGCTGTAGATTTGTCATATACAGCCTTTATTGTATTGAGAAATATTCCGTTGATTCCTGATTTTTCCAAGGCCTTCATCATAAAGGGGTGTTGGATCTTGTCAAATGCTTTTTCTGCATCTATTGAGATAACCATGTGGTTCTTATCCTTGCTCCTGTAGATGTGATGAACAATATTAATTGATTTGAGTATATTGAACCAGCTTTACATCCCCGACATGAATCCTTTTTGATCATGGTGTATGATTTTTTGGATGGATTATTGATGTTGATTGCCCAAAATTTTGTTGAGAAGTTTTGCATCAATGTTCATCAAAAAATGGGTCTATAGTTCTCTTTCTTTGATGAGTCCCTGTCTGCTTTTGGGATGAGGCTTATGATGGCTTCATAGAATGTTTTCGGTAATGAACTTTCTCTTTCAATTTCATTGAAGAGTTGGAGGAGTATTGGTGTGAGCCCTGCTTTGAAGGCCTTGTAGAATTCCACTGTAAAACCATTTGCCTGGACTTTTCTTAGATGGGAGGTATCTTATTGCTGTTTCAATTTAAATGCTTGATATGGGCCTGTTAATATGGTTTAACACATCTTGATTTAGTTTTGACATGTCAATATTTGCTAGGAAAAGGTCCATTTCTGTCAAGTTCTCAAACTTATTAGCATAAAGTTTTGAGAAGTATTCCCTTAAAATGTTCTGAATCTTGGTTGTTTCTGTGGTGATGTTTCCATTCTCATCTCTGAGTTTATGTATTTGGGTGTGTTCTCTTTTTCTCATAAGATTTTCTAAGAGTCTGTCAATTTTAATGTTTTTGAAGAAAACTCTTTGTTTTGTTGATTCTTTCTACATTTTTTTTGGATTCTAAATCATTTAATTCTGATTTAATTTCAATTATTTATTTCTGTCCACTGAATTGGGTTTTATCTTGGTGCTCTTTTTCAAGGAGGTTCAGACCAACTAGATTTAACAGTCATCTACTGAATATTTCACCCAGCAGCATCAGAATACACATTTTTCTCAGCAGCACATGGAATATTTTCTAAAATAGACCACATTTTAGGCCACAAAGCAAACTTGTCCAAATTCAGAAACATTGAAATTATACCTTGCATTCTCTCAGACCACAAGGGAATAAAATTAGAACTCAGCACCAAAAGCCACCAAAGAAAGTCCGGTAACACATGGAGGCTGTACAACACACTGTGAATCACGACTGGGTCATGGAATAGATTAGAAAGGAAATTCAAATGTTCATGCTATTCAACAAAAATGAGCACACAAATTACCAGCTCCTCTGGGAACTGGTCATTTTAGAAAGGATTGCCCTTCACACTGGGGTTCACCCAAAAGAAAGCAAACTCCTTCCGTATGTCCTAAATGTAAAAAGGGTTTTTTGGGGGCCTCTGAATGCCACTCTAAGACTCAGCCTTTAAACTAAATATGGGGTAGTCCTCAGCCCCTACCCCAAGAGGACAAAAACTACAACCACCACCTCAAGTGAAATGAACTTTTCCTATCCAAAATGGAAAATCTAGAATGGAACTTAAGGTTAAAGAACAAAATTTAAGGGCATCATTGATACGGGTGCTAAATGTACAGTCCTTAGAAAAAAAGAAGTCGAAGGGTTGGGATGGAACCTAATTCCTGGCCCCTGCATACAAGGTGTCGGTGGAAAAACAGATTCCCTCCATGTCCAATGGCCTGTAAGATGGACAGACTGTGATGAGGTCACCGCGGCTTTTAAACCTCTTGTTGCCTCTGGCCTTCCATGCAATATTTGGGGAAGAGATGTCCTCACTAATATGGGTATTGTGATAACAACAGATGATAAGGCTTGTTATGAAGACATCATAACCGCTCAAGCCAGTAGTCACCCACAGTACCCCAATTCTAATGGCCACTGTTGTAGGGCCAGAGCTATTTCCACTCCAATGGGATACCACCAAACCCATTTGGGTAGAACAGTGGCCTATTTTCCCTGAAAAGGTCCCTCATCTTCACACTCTAGTGGAGGAGCAACCAGAAAAGGGACATATAGAACAAAGCATCAGTCCCCACAATTCTCCCATTTTTATTATCCAAAAAAAAAAGCTCAAGGAAAATGGAGACTTCTCCATGACTTACATTCCATAAGCATTCATATGAAAAAGATGGTAATGCTTCAACCCGGACTCCCACATCTTTCTGTAATACCCAATGATTGGCACGTTGCCATTATTGACATCAAGGACTATTTTTTTCCATCCACCTACATCCCAAAGATAAAAATATTTTGCCTTCTCAGTTTGGGAACCTCACTGTCAGTTACCCAAACATTGATATCAATGGAAAGTTATCCCTCAAGGAATGAAAAATAGCCCTACTATACGTCAGATGTATGTTGCTCATGCTATTAGACCTTTGCTTTCAAAATGCTTTTGTGTCCATTACATGGATGACATTTTAATAGCACATAAAGAGGCTATCACCATTCAAGCCTGTTTAACACAACTCAAGGAAAATAGGCCTCCATATTTCCCCCAAAAAATTCGACTTAAAGCCCCTTACGCCTATCTTGGATACCATTTAAATCAAACAATTACCCCAAATGGGTCTAATATTGTCATTAAGTCCCAATATACTTTAACTGAATTGCAACAATTATGTGGACATTTCAATTGGGTGCACAATTTTATGTGCCTCCCTACCCAAGAGCTCCAAACTTTATTTCAATTGCTTCAGGGACCCTCTGACACAATTTCCCTTTGTATACTTTCCCCTGATGCTCAACAAGTTTTACAACAAGTCACGGATCTATTATGGTCAACACCCATGGTGTTTTTAGATACCACCGACGAAATCAAGCTGATTATATTAACTCATAATTGACAAAAAATGGCGGCGCTGACTCAAACTTGTGGTGTGTTACAATGGGTACACCTTGACACTTCCCAATTACCAAAAAATAGCACACCCATTACCATGCTATGCAACTTAGCCATCAAAGGCCTGGAATAATGCCATCAAACATACGGCTGATTCTCCGACCGTCTTATCTGGCCCATTCGAAAAACAGTCTTTAATTTCCTGACAGTTGAAGAGGAATTAGCCTTACAAGTCATCAATTACTAGTTTAACATTGATAATCATATGCCCAAGAACCCCTTTTTAAAGTTACACAAGAACTCCCACTTTGACGTAAGTGCTGTGCTCGTTCCAAGGGCAACCTATCCCTCAAGCTGTTGTGCTTTTTACCGATATTAGCAAAACTGTTAATGGATTTTACAATGCTAATACTAAAAAATACATGATTCAACAACATTCCCTGTCCATTCAAGCTGCTGAGGTACTGGCCATTTTACTCGCCCTTACATCTTTTCCCAGAGAACCTCTTAACATTTTTTCTGATAGTTTATACGCTGTACAAACTGTGTCGTTCTTCCTGGAGCTTTATTAACAGATGATGGTCATGATATAAAACGAATAATGTGTAAACTGCAAACTTTACTAGACAACCATGCCCAACCGTGGTACATTCAATACATTAGATTTCATGCTAACCTCTCCAGACCCCTAGCTGCTGGTAATGAAGCCATTGATCGTGCTATCACACCAACTGTATTACTCACCAATACGTCCATGGACCAGGCTTGAACGTTGCAATGTCGCTTTCATTTACTACTATCAAACAATTATTTCCTGATTTGACACACCAACAATGCAAGCACATGATTCGGTCCTGCTCCTCCTGTGCACTTCCTTTACCCTTAGGATCGCTTCAACCCATGGAAACAAATCCGTGAGGCCTTAGGCCCAATGGCACATGGCAAATGGACAAAAACCATATCCCCCAGTTCGGCAAACAAAAATACCTCCATGTATGCATAGATTTATTCTCAGGCTTTCTAACAGCTTTAGCCTTAACAGGTGAAACAAGCCACGCCATTAAGTCACTTCTACATGCCATTACAAATATGGGCGTTCCTTGGACCCTTAAAACAGACAATGGCCCTGCTTACACCTCCAAATATTTTCATGAATTTCGTACCCTTTGGAACATCACACACTAGACAGGTATTCCATATAACCAACAAGGCCAAGCCATTGTTGAACACAGTCATAAAGAAATTAAGACCCTTCTTTTAAAAGAAAAGGGAAAACTGGAGGGGCTAGGGCATAAAGATCCCCAAACACAATTAAATTATTGCCTGACAGTAAAAAAATGTTTTAACATTCACACCCACCACAGGTGCATCCCCCAAGGCCCTGCATTGGGGACTCATGAAAACACCTACTCCAGTCCCTTTGGTTAGATGGAGGGACCCCATCACAAGAAAATGGGAGGGCCCTGCTCCCTTAATGGCACAAGGGAGAGGATTTGCTTGTATCTTTCCAGACATGGTGATAAACCTTCAGCTGGAGTTGTCCTACCAACCGTCACCACCTACCAATGAGATGCGTCGACTACGCTTGAACAGCCTGAGGAGGAGGAGATGCAAACCTCGATCTAGAGCCCATGTCATCACTTGGGGAGACCTAAAGGAATTGGTAGAACAAGCCCAGGCTATGGCCCCAGACCCTAACTCAGGGCATGGTACTCTATTCCTCCTAATCTGTGCCATTATTACAGCCAATTCTCAATCTGGTACAGGACAAGGTAAAATAACGTTAATGTCTAGCCCCCAAATCTTGATGATAGTAGGGGAAGATACCACCATCATCCCTCAAATGCTTTCTTCCAATGGCACGGTTGGCCTTCCTTTCTCGGCAGCTGCCCTATGGCACCAAAAAACAAACCTTACTTTCGGATGGAAAGGAGCCATCTCTTTTTGTTTTTCAGACGAGACTGTAAAACAGTTTGATGGCTGTACCATCCCCCTCTCAACAGTAACTCATGGGACAGGATGGTGGAACTACATGGCACCCTAACTCATTTGTCCTACCTGAAAAAATTGTACTCAGGGTACTGACATACCTTTTCATATGCAGTTATGCCCATGCAGGGACTTTGATAGCTTTGGAAATGTTCCCATTCCTCTTGAGGAATTAGTGATTAGCCTTTGTGCCAGTTCCTGGCAAGGCAGAGTATTTGGGGACCTCACATTGTCCCTCTACCCGGCTATATACAACCATTCTGAAAAAAATCCCAAACCTCAAAATCTAAAGGAGTTTTAGAACTCATCAGGGGGACAATTGGGAGACCTAGTACTCCCCATGCCAGTCGTTTGTTCATCATATTCCTGCCTGGATTTGTTCCCTTCCCTATTGGCCAATACTTGTCGCTGTAACCACTCTGCATGCAACCAGGTGTCAGGAATGGTAGTGGTTAAAGCCCTGTTCCTTTTTTGTCTAGGAGACAATTTCTCCGCTACTTGCACTCTAAGCAATCACTGGCAACCCAATGACTCATATCACTTTGTAGGTTTGGTATGTGTTCCCGCATTTATTGTTCTGGCTTCTAATGACTCTCAGTTTCTCAGGTTCAATTAGTTCATCCATTACAATCATGTTGGCGATCATCACTACAGTGGCTTCAGCTACCACCACCGCTATATCGCTGTCCCAAAGCATGTCCACCGTGCAAGAGATAAACCAGCTCATCCCTCAACTGTCATCCATAGAATTACAACATTTTCAAGTTGCCAATCATCTTAATGGAGGCCTCCTTGTGCTCCAGCAACAAATAGACTTGCTCCAAAAAGAGATTACGTTTCTTCAATTACAAGGAGGACTATGTAATGCTATGACTACTTCTGTCTGTCAGCTTTCCACTCCAGCGCCCAACGTCACTAAAATTAGTAACTACATCAATGGCCCTTGGTGCCTTAAGCACTTAAACTTCACCACCATCTGCTGCATGATGTTACCCGCCTAAACCAAACCACCATACGGCTTATTTGTGCTGCCTCATTTTTAGAAGATGTGCTTAAAAAGTTACGACAATGCGTTTTACCATCCTCTCTGGTCACCTGGGGAGGCCTTGCGCTATTAGGGCTTATTCTCATGGGAATTATTAAATGCTTACACTCCTGGCAAAAATGCCTCCAATGACGGGTCACCATAATGACGTTCCTTTTAAAAGAAAAAGGGGAATTTGTGGGTAGAGTCGGTCAGATCTGGTTGAGTCAGCTAGAGTAGCAGTTGAAGCACACTTCCTGCACTTCCTGCTCATAGAGATGTGACCCACAGGCAAGTGTGCCTAGCTTGACAGCCATGAGCTCTCCATGCTCCCTACATGACCCCGGGGAACCAATCAGTGCCTGTCACCAAGCTGTGCCTGTCACAAGTGCCTTACATCAACTCCCCTTGAAGTGATTGTCAGGGAAGGGAAGGACTCAGGAGGTTTGGAAAGCTGGGGCTACAAAACTCCCCCCTTCTCCCGCCTCCCCCCCCAAACCCGCTACCTTCAGGAAGAATAAAGGAGACCTGCTTAAGCCTATTCTCCCAGTGTTTGTTCCTTGTGGGCATCATTCACACTTACCTCCTGCCAGAGATCTAGCCCTACACATCCCATTTGGATCCCTGCCATGATCCTTAAGTTTTTACCCATTTTCACTATACAGGATGCCCAAGGATAAACAAACCAACAAGGAAAGAAAAGTGGCTATGGTGGCCGAAACATTTGTTTAGCTAATTATTTTAATGTTACTTGCTCTCATTGTTCTTTTACTAATTGCTTCTATAGCTGCATTACTTGAATCCATATGCTTCCTGTAAACATGTCTAAAACTTGGTATGATTTTGGCCTTTATTTCATTAGCTGCCTCTGCAAGAGCAGCTGCTATGGCACTAATACAGAATGTTAATCATAATAATTTGTCTTTAGATCTTTTTCAACCCCACAGGCAAATAGCTGGATTAGAACAAGCCCCACGTCTGGACTTTGAAGTGGCAAAGACTGCTATCCCATCCCTGACAAATGTTAAAGGACTGCTAATGATATTGGTTGGCCTGGTAATGCTTTTGCTGATGGTTTTTCTATGCCTTCTTTGCATTATCCGTGCAGTGCAAATCTCTTATGAGTTTAGTCAGCTAGTTCATAAGTTCAATCTCCAAGTGAATGAATTTGCCCCGAGAGGAACTGCAGCCAGAGACAGATAAGTGGGGGGTGTCAGTCTGACCAACCTAAGACAAGCATTCAGCTTCTCTCTGAAGAAGTTCCCAATGATAGGTAAGGCAGACAAGGCAAATCCACACAACCTAAGACAAGTGGGTTCACTTCTTTAAACAAAGATGGGGTGTTGGGAGCTGACAGTAAAGCTCAAAGGTCATTTTGACCCTTGTGCTCGCTTAAAGGCACATACAAAGAACTGGCTTACTTAAAAGACACCAGGTGCCTGGGATTGCTTTGCTATGTCTGCAGAGTTTGTTTTAAATTTCCTTGTTTTTCTGGACGATAGTAGACTGGCCTGAATGTGGGGACCCACTAGGATGGACCGTGCAGCATGTGTGGAACTCCCAATACCCAAGCTGCTCCCATGTTGTGAAGAGTACAACCTTACGAGATAAGGACTTTTATATATGTCCCAGAAGTAATCGAGCTGCTTCAGATATTTCTACCTGTAGTGGGGCTGATGTTTATTACTGTGCTAGGTGGGGCTGTGAGGTAACTGAGACAGGCTCTGGAATCATGCACAAGGACCCTCCCTATCCTTGTCTGGAGAATCTCGCCCCCCAGACTTGCCTCGAACCCCCTGCATGGCCAATGCTATTCTTAACAATGTAATCCTGTTAAAATAACCTTTCCAGAGGAGGGAAAAGGATAACTAACTGGGAGGTGGGCATATCATTAAAACAAAAAAGGGGGAATCTGTGGAACACGTGGGCAGCAAAGATTGTGCTGAGAGAGAGTTGAGTGGGCAGAGCCTGATTTGTTTACATTTAGTGCATAAACAGCTCATGGAAGATTAGGTGCATGATACGGTGTGACCTTTACAATGATTGGTTGGTTCTTTTTCCTCCCCAGGCCACCCGGTCTTTTTGCGTTTGAAATGTGCTTGCTGTGTGTTAATAAATAAGTTACTTTCACTTGACTCCTCGCTGTGTCTGATTGTTTCCTGTGTTAAGGGAGGCTGGGAAATGGGCTAGCAGCGCACATATGTTGCCTCGGACCACGTCCATTTTTGGTGGGATGGATGAAGACCCAACAAATAACATATAATAAAATAAATGTAAAATAAAAATAAAAGAATAATATTTGCAAATATTCTAATCTCAAGAACACCACTGGTGGGGAAATGATGCAGTAATGTTTAGTGTACTGTTCGTTCCAAATTTGGGAGGGCATCACAGCAGAAGTGCAGTATTTTTTCACAATAGTGATAAGCTAGTCATGATGTAAATTTAGGGAATTTTATGGTGTACCTTACAAGTTGGAAACTGTTGGGCTAGGATGACATTATGGCATAAAAACTTAGCATTGATTGTCATAGAAAAACTAGCTTAAGCCGGGCGCCGGTGGCTCATGCCTGTAATCCTAGTTAATGAGGAGGCTGAGATCTGAGGATAACGGTTCAAAGCCAGCCCGGGCAGAAAAGCCTGTGAGAATGTTTATTTTTTTATTTTTTATTTTTATATTGTGAAAATACTGTACAGAGGGGTCACAATTACATGGGCAAGATAGTGAGTGCATTTCTTATCAAGCATTGTAGCCTCCTCCTTTGTTTCCCCTTCACATCCCTTACCATCCCCCCCACAATACCTCTCCCCCCCAAGTTGTAAAGTTCGTTTTTGACATGACAACATGTACTTCTCATTGTTGCAACAGGTCCACCTGTATCCTTATTTAAACGACTTGTTTTTCCCCTTCCCTTCCACAAATTATACCAACATCAAATACAGTGAAAGCAGGGATTATACTGTGGGGGAGGGACATACAAAGCAACAAAGAAATAATCTTATAATTGCATTAGAAACAAATGCATGAAAGAAAAAACATTTAAAATACATATATTAGGGTTCATTTTCCTAACATCAACTTATCTGACCTTTTCTGCTTGACTCATACATATATTAGATATTGCAAATAAGGGAAATCATGGGACCTATGTTTCTTTGGGCTTGGCTTACTTCACTTAATACAATTTTTTTCAAGTCTTTCCATTTCCTAACAAATGGAGCAATGTCATTCTTTCTGATGGAGGCATAGAATTCCATTGTGTATATATACCACATTTTCTTGATCCATTCATGTACTGAGGGGCATCTGGGTTGGTTCCAGATCTCAGCTATGGTAAATAATGCTGCAATAAACATAATTATGCTGGTAGCTTTAGTGTGGTCTTGTTTGTAAAGATTTGGGTAAATGCCCAAAAGTGGGACTGATGGGTCATAGGGGAGCTCTATGTGCAGTCTTTTGAGGAAACTCCATACTACTTTCCAAAGTGTTTGATCAAGTTTACACTCCCACCAACAATGAAGTAAGGTTCCCTTCTCTCCACATCCCCTCCAGCATCAGTTGTTATTAGATTTTTTGATTTTTGCCTTTCTAACATGGGTGAGATGGTATCTCAATGTTGTTTTGATTTGCATTTCTTTTATGGCTAGGAATGTTGAGCATTTCTTCATGAGTCTATTGGCTATCCTTCTTTCTTGTTCAGAGAAGTTTCTCTTTAAGTCATTAGCCCACTTATTTATTGGGCAGTTGTTTGTTTGAAGATTTGTTGTTGGGGATTTAATTTTTTGTGTTCTAAGTGTATTTTAGATATGAGACCCTTGTCCGTTGTATGTCTAGTGAAGATCTTCTCCCAATTCGTGGGCTTTCTATTGATCTTGCTAGCTATGTCGTTTGCCATGCAGAAGCTCTGCATGTTCATGCAATCCCATTTGTCCAAACTTTCTTTGATTTGTTGTGTTTCTGGGTCTCTATTCAGAAAATTTCGGCCTGCTCCAAGGAGACCTAGGGTTTCTCCTATTCCATCCTGAAAGTAGAAACTCTTGAAAGAAGGTAAGACAATGCAGAAGATCGAATCTCAAGGACTGAAGACAGCCTAGACATTGTAGAGAAAGATCATACAACCATCCAAGACAAGCCCAAGAAATATGAGAGATCTATCCAACACTTGGAATCACCATCAGAAGGCCTAATCTAAGGATAATGGGTGTAGAGGAGCACCTAGAAACAGAAGT
Organism: Dipodomys spectabilis; assembly: GCF_019054845.1. Lineage (NCBI taxonomy): Eukaryota > Metazoa > Chordata > Mammalia > Rodentia > Heteromyidae > Dipodomys > Dipodomys spectabilis. Next base: position 2,435,289 of record NW_024870972.1, on the reverse strand, counting down.
TAATGGTCTAGGAAATTTGTTTAACAGGATCTTAGCAGAGAACTTTTCAAACATGCAAAAAGATAGGCCTATTCAAATACAAGAATCTTTTAGAACTCCAAATAGACCAGACCAGAATAGGCCATCTCACCATCACATTATAATCCACACTGGATCCATTAAGACCTAGGAAAAGATCCTTAAAGCTGTCAAGGAGAAAAGATTAATCACCTATTAAGGGAAACCAATTACAATCACCTTAGGTTTCTCAGCAGAGAAAATCAAATCAAGAAGAGCCTGAAATGATGTATGCCGTGCCCTAAAAAGAAATAACTATCAACTAAGAATACTGTACCCAGCTAAACTCTCCTTCATAACTGAAGACCAAATAAAAACCTTCCATAGAAAAGAAAAAGTGAAACAATACCTCTCCACCAAACCAGCGCTACAAAAGATTCTTAAAGACGTCCTACACATAGAAAACCAACAAGACCACTATAAAGGCCAAGAAACTGCACCCAAACTTGGAATCCAAGAACCATAGGAAGAACCCAGTTTTCGCCGTCCCCAAGAAGGTGGATAACATGGCAGGAACTCTCAAATAAATCTCAGTCCTATCTCTTAACATTAACAGATTTAATTCTCCAATTAAGCGACATAGACTGTATAGTTGGATTTAAAAACAAGATCCTTCTATCTGCTGCCTTCAAGAGTCACATCTTGCCCATAAAAACAAACACATTTTCAATGTTAAAGGTGGAACAAAATCTACCAAGCAAATGGCCACCATAAACATGCGGAAGTTGCAATCCTAATATCAGATAAAACAGACTTCAAATTAAAATTTCTGAGAAGAGATAAAGAAGGTTGCTGCATACAAACTAAGTGATCTCTCCTTCAGGAGGATATTACAATTCTAAATATCTATTCGCCAAACAACGGAGCACCCAAATTTATCCAAGAAACACTACTTTCCCTCAAATCCCACATAGATCCAAGGACATTAATTGTTGGGGATTTTAACACACCACTCTCCCCACTAGATAGATCAACTTGGCAAAAACTCAACAGAGAAACCGCAGACCTATACAACTGCATAGATCAACTAGATTTAACTGAAATCAACAGAAAATTTCACCCAACAACATCAGAATACTCATTTTTCTCAGCATCACATGGAACATTTTCTAAAATAGACCACATTTTAGGCCACAAAGCAAACTTTTCTAAATTCAGAAACATTGAAGTTATACCTTGCATTCTCTCAGACTACAAAGGAATAAAATTAGAACTCAACACCAAAAGTCACCAAAGAAAGTCCGATATCACATGGAGGCTGAACAACACACTGCTGAATCATGAGTGGGTCATGGAAGAGATTAGAAAGGAAATTCAAATGTTCATGCTATTCAACAAAAATGAACACACAAATTACCAGATCCTCTGCGACATAGCAAAGTCAGTACTCAGAGGCAAATTTATAGCTCTGATTTCCTACATCAACAAATTGGAGATATCTGAAACCAACAATTTATTGAGACATCTGAACCTCCTTGAAAAAGAGCAACAAGATAAACCCCAATCCAGTAGACAGAAAGAAATAATTAAAATTAAATCAGAATTAAATGAATTAGAATCCAAAACAACTACAGAAAGAATCAACAAAACAAAGAGTTGGTTGATCCAAAAAATTAACAAAATTGACAGACCCTTAGCAAATCTTATCAGAAAAAGAAAACACACCCAAATAAATAAACTCAGAGATGAGAATGGAATCATCACCACCAAAACTATCAAGATTCAAAACATTATAAGGGAATACTTCTCAAACCTGTATGCTAATAAGTTTGAGAACTTGAAAGAAATGGACCTTTCTCTAGCTAATATTGACATGCCAAAACTAAACCAAGATGAGTTAAACCATTTAACAAGTCCATATCAAGCACTGAAATAGAAACAGCAATAAGAGACCTCCCAGCTAAGAAAAGTCCAGGCGCACATGGTTATACAGCAGAATTCTACAAGGCCTTCAATGTAGAGCTCACACCAATACTCCTCCAACTCTTCAGTGAAATTGAAGGAGAAAGTTCACTGCCGAAGACATTCTATGAAGCCATCACAACCCTCATCCCAAAACCAAGCATGGACTCATCAAAGAAAGAGAACTATAGACCCATTTCTTTGATGAACATTGATGCAAACCTTCTCAACAAAATTTTGGCCAATCGACTTCAACAATTCTTCCAAAAAATCGTACACCACGATCAAACAGGATTCATTTCAGGGATGCAAAGCTGGTTCAATATACGCAAATCAATTAATATTATTCATCACATCAACAGGAGCAAGTATTAGAACCACATATTTATTTCAATAAATGCAGAAAAAGCATTCGACAAGATCCAACACCACTTTATGATAAAGGTTTTGGAAAAATTAGGAATCCATGGAACATTCCTCAATACAATAAAGGCCATATATGATAAAACTACAGCCAACATTATATTTAATGGTGAAAAACTAAATCCATTTCCTCTTAACTCAGGAACAAGAAAAGGATTTCCACTATCTCCACTTCTCTTCATCCTAGTATTAGAATGCCTAGCTACAGCAATAAGACAAGATGGAGACATAAAGGGGATCCAAATAGGGAAGAAGAAATAAAACTCCCCTTCTTTGCAGTTGACCTGATCTTGTATTTAAAGAATCCCATAGACTCTACTCCCAAATTACTCAAGGTGATTCAAAACTTTGGCAAAGTAGAAGGGTATAAAATTAACCCCCCAAAATCAATGGCTTTTCTGTATGCCAACAGTGAGAAATGTGTGGATGAAATTAGGAAAGCAACTCCATTTTTAATAGCCCCACAAAAAATAAAATACCTACGAATTAACTTAACCAAAGAAGTGAAGGACCTCTATGATGAAAACTTTAAAAACTTCAAAAAGGAAATCAAAACAGAACTTAGAAATTGGGAATAACTCCCATGCTCCTGGATTGGAAAGATTAACATCGTGAAAATGGCAATACTTCCCAAGGATATCTACAAATTTAATGCGATACCGATCAAAATTCCAACCTCATTCTTCAAGGAAATAGAAGAGGCAATCCAAAAATTCATATGGATCAATAAAAGACCCCGAATAACAAAAACGTTCCTCAACGGAAAGAACACTCTTGGAGGAATATCAATACCAAATTTCAAACTCTATTATAAAGCCATAATAATCAAAACAGCTTGGTACTGGCACAAGAACAGACCTCAGGACCAATGGAATAGAAATGAAAACCCAGAAATGAACCTATAGACCTATAACCATCTAATCTTTGATAAGGGATCTATAAAATAGAATGGAAAAAACACGGCCTCTTCAGTAAATGACGCTGGCAAAATTGGTTAACTTGTAGAAAACTAAAGGTATATCCTTATATATCATCCTGGACCAGAATCAACTCGAAATGGATCAAAGACCTCGGAGTCAAAGCCTGTGAGACTCTTATCTCCAATTAACCACTAGAAAAACAGAAATGGTGCTGTGGCGCAAGCGGTTGAGCACTTGCCTTGAGCTGAAGTGTGAAAGGATTGTGCTCAAGCCCAGAGTTCAAGCCCGATGACCGACAAAAAGAAAGAAAGGAAGAAAGAAAGAAAGAAAGAAAGACAGAATACCTTACTCTGATGAACAAATGTTTACTCTTCTGTAATTTATTATTATAGATATTTCATAGTTCACAGGTTTATCTTCTAACAGAATGTGGCTCTTTTTTCTGTTGACTTTTAAATACATAACATCCCATTGGAAACTGTATGTACTGCAGAATTAAATAAAAAGCAAACAGATACTGTTTTAAATGTCTCTGGTATGGCATGTTCAGAATTTTAGAATGAGTATTTAATAGTCATAGGCATATTGAAAAACACTTATATTCTGTTCTCTTAACAATTATTCAGTTTTAAAAGTTAGGAGTTTCCATAGAATTGAACTGATTACTGTTTTACTATAAGACAATACTAAAATTATGTTTTTTTCAAAATAATGGCAAGTGTATTGTGAAAATATTGTATACTTTGATAACATTCAAGTTGATGACCCTCTGATAGAGAAAGGGATAACAGAATAATATTTACTATACAAATACAGTGAAATTATATTTTATGTAGCTTATTTTTTAATTTAATTTTACAGTCAAGGGGATATATAGAATAGGTTGCAATAATTGTAAGGTAGTGAATACATAACATGTAGAACTTTTTACCCCCTCCCTCACTTTTCTCACAGTTTTCCTTCACCCCCATACCCCTCACAAGTTGTAATGTAAATTTCCAACATGTTGTCTTGTGAGTATTGCTATTGAGTTGGTTTGCCCATTGTTCTTTGTCTCAAAATTTTGTTGTTCCTCTTCCCTTGCCAAATTAAGCTAAATGTATATACAATGACACATGATAGTGAAATCAAATACTGCAGGGAACAAACCATTGGGGAAAACGCAAAAAAAAAAAAAAAAAAAAAAAGAAATCACATAGTACATTAAAAACAACAACCACAAAGAAAAACAACTGTTTCCATATCTAGGAGGTCATTTTGCTCAGCATCATCTTATACATATCCATTAAGACATTCTGCTCATTTGCTGGGACTATCCTAGATATTTCCTACCTATTACAACTGAGAGAAACTATGGAATCTCTTCCTTTGTGTCTTGTTTATTTTACTTACCAGGATTTTTCCAAGTCTTTCCATTTGGAATTGGAAGCATAGAATTCTGCTGCATATACACCACATTTTGTCATTATTCATTTACTGAGTGACATATTGGTTTAAAACATGATTGCATGTAACTATTACTTAGGGTCATTCAAAAATGACAGATGCCACCTCCCCAGACATTCTAAAATCATGATTTCTATGTACGATAGGATTTCATGCTGGTAAAATGGTTGAGATATCTGGATGAATCTAATGCATATCTTGCATTGAATTAGGCAGAAAGATATCCAGTATCATATAGGATAAAAATGGTAGAGACAAAATATTCCCTTGAGAAAGATATAGAAGGCTGCCAGCAGTAGTAAGTAGTTCAGATAATTTTGAAGCATTGAGAAATGCAATTTCAAGTATGTGTGTTTAAATAAAAAGTATGTAAGTGGAAGGGCAAAAGAATGGAAGAGAAGAAAATAACCAACAGCATATCATTTTCCCAAGTTAGAGTATAAAAAGACATAATCATTAACTTCCAAGTTAAAAAGAGAACAATATCATGAATCCCATTCAATTTAGATTCTTGAAAATATTTGCTTGGCTTTTTCCTACTTTAATGCTCCAAAATAAATGAAGACTTATAAGAAAAGTTATGTGATGTCCATTACTTCACCCTGAACACTAACTGTGTTTTGCCCTCTTTTCTCAATTTGAATTTGGAAAATAGTCCCTAAGTTGATGATGTTGTGGCTGATTATAGTCTGAGTCAGGAGCTTCTACATGTACAATTATCTCAGCATAGTTTAAAGCAGAATCCGCCCCCCCCCCAAGATATCCAACTACATTGTCTGAAGCTGTACTTTGAACACACCCTGACACCTGAGCTCATAATTTGAAATTCCACTTCAGCATTTCCTTGGCACATTCTACGTTGTGCCGTTGTCTTTTTGCACATTCCTTTTGAGTTCTGAGTTGCTCTATTTCCATTTCATCTGTACAAACTGCTAAGAATATTGTTCAACTACCACTTCTTGTTGCACATGCCCAGTCTATGTATGAAGGTACTTTGTCCATGTTAAACAATAGGGTAGTACTCACTCTCTCAGGAGAAAAGTTCCACAGTATAACACTATGCCCATATTAGAGGATGTAGAATTTAAAGAATTTTGAGACAAACAGTGATATTAGAATTGAAAGGCTCCTTAGGGACATTTTCTTGGAGCTCATTAGTTTTCACAGGAGAAATATAAAAATTCACAAAATCTGGAGCTAATTAGAAAGTATCGAATTAACACTAGATCCTAGATGTTGTGTTAATACTAGTCACAATTGTATTATTGTTACATCAGAATCCTTCCCTACTTGCAAATGCGTATGAGAAAATGAAAGAAAGGCATTAAAGCAAAATGTCATATCTTTCTATGCATTTAATCTTACTGGTGAAGGTAATGTCTGAACTCTTCCATTCAATAAAGTTTGAAGTTTATAAGAGAACTTCCTACATATAAGAATTTCTGGCAGGTTGATTGACATGGTTATTTCAGCATGGAGATATCCCTAACAAGAACTAGAGTTAAATAGAGTATATGACAGTTATGGTGTGTCAATGCCTACTGAAGCATTTTCTATTCTAAAGAAGAATCAATTCCAGGAGTCTTCAGTCACATCAGTAAAGCTGTATGTCCAACCTAATACTTGGTGTTTCTTTTCCTACATTTATAATGAATAGGCTGATAAGATATCCAAACATATGTAAAGATATTTCAATAAAATTTCAAACTGATGTGGATACATGGGCCACTCGTTGGAACTGTAGGACAAATTAGGCTGGTTTGTGCTGTAGTTCAATCTATAAACTCCTGGCTAAATAAGTCTTCAAAAAACATTCACAGAATACCTCTAAGTAAAGTTCATGACAGTTATATCTGTATAATTCTTCTAAGGTTCGGATAAAAGCATTTGTTCCCAACATGTAAAATCAACAGGTTCTGTTGAATTCATGGATCCAGAATTTTATGGATTCACATTCATATCTCAAAATTTTATCAAGATGACTTTCACCAAAACACTTTTTTTATTGAACTTGTCTATTTCTTTTTACTTTTCAAATCCAAATAGCATATTTCCTTCAAGATCTTCCTGCAAATTCTTTCCTTCCTTTAATTCTGTCAGTCTGTTTACTACTTTTTTGTTTCCTTATGTATCTCTTTCTTCCAATCTTATCCACACTGGTACTCACATTGCTCCCACTTCTGTCAGAACTTTCCTTTTCCTCTTCCCTCCAATAATGCCCCCAATTTTATTATTCTTTTTTCCTATTAATGATCGTGGATATTTTGATGATGTCTAAACAGACGTATATTTGCATCTATTTAATATAAACTTTAGAACTATCAGATATTTTTCCCCTAAATCCATTATTTCCACCTGTGGTTCTTATCACTAAGAACATCACTAACAGAGTTACAAGCCAAACATATGGAAGCCTTTTATATTTCTTCTTACCCTTCTTACTCCCTCCTATTAGATAAGATGAATGATCAAGATTTACTCAGTTTTTATCACTAATATGATTTCTTTTTTTTGGAGCTTTTATGACTTTCTTTAATTGTGAAAATACTGTACAGAGAGGTTACAATTACATGGGCAAGATAATGAGCACATTTCTTATGAAGCATTTTAGCCTCCTCCTTTGTTTCCCCTTCCTATCCCTTCCCATCCTCCCCCCACCCCACACCCAATCCTCCTCCCCCACCAAAGTTGTAAAGTTCGTTTTTGACATAACGACTTACACAATATGATTTCTCTGTACTTCTTTTTATGCCCCTAACACCAGCCTGTTTCATTTACTCATCACTGTCACCTAGTCCTAAAACAACCATTTCGAAAGTACGCTTTTCCCCCATAGTCTTTTCATATTGGTCCTCTCTATCACCAAATTACTCTCTTTGTAAGCACACAGAGTGAAGTGCTCAGACACATATTCTAGTATCATTATTTACTCACTACATTGATTGTTGGCCTTACATTTCTCATGTGTAAATCAATGTAATCTAACAGAAATAAAGAATATATTTGTTGACTTCTAGAGCAAGAAAAAAGAAAAGTGAAGAGACCTTACATTTTCCACTTTACCTTACAAATAAGGAAAGAGTCAAATTCAGTTTGTTGGTATAAAGTCACAAATTGTTTCATGTAGAAATAAAAATAAGTTTTACCTCCTGGCTCTAAGACCTATGTCCTTTCTAGGTAACTACAGATATGAAAGTGGTATTATGTAAATTGTGTCATGTCTTTACAGCTGTATTGCCGAACATACTCAATATATCATTTGAAAACATTGGTTACTGAATAGTATCTATATGAGAATGTTATTTGAACTAATCCCACTAAGTTGAAAACTACACTTTAGTCCATCAAAATGTGGAAATAAACGATTTTATTTATAAGAAAATAGTACCATCAAGAAAAGTGAGTATACATTAGAGAGACTGCAGGAATTAGGGTTTTTACGGTCTCTGCCTGTTTATGTGAATGTATTTATTGATATTGAAACTCTCCTCTTGTTATTCTTATTGTATGTAATCCAACGCTGTTTATTACTATGTATTCAATGTGGGAAATCTAGCTGTAAAAATGTGTAAAGGTTTTTTTCCTTTTCAATCCCAACAATGACATTATCAGGGTACACTGCGGTCATCATCGTATCCATCAAAATTATTATTAACATCAAAAGTGCTAACTATTGAAAGTCTGATATGTATCTATGATTTTGCGATTATTTGTTTTTTGATTAATAATATTAATGTTACCACTGTGCATGCATCCATATTAAAATTTTGAACAAATAAACAAAAAAACTAAAGCATATCAGGTAGCTTGACTATGTGCTTATAACAAATTATGGAATAGATTTTTGAAGTATTGCAAATTCCTAACCAGTATGAATTAACTTCCTCTCTCCCCACCACCACACACAAGTATTTATGAGTTTGAACAGAATTATTTCAAGTAACATACTGCAAATTTTACTAAAATATTATGTGTATATCTGAACTTCCTCTGAACGTAATAAACTCTACATTCTATTGAAGTATTAGTTATTTTATTCTAAGAAACTTTCGGAAAATAGAGTGTATATCTTTGAATGAAAAAGTTAAAAAATATTAGCATAAAATTTTAGAGGGAGTCTGTCTTCAGAAATACACACACACAGACACACACACACACACACACACACACACACACACACACACACATATACGTATATATTGTATGTAAAAAGGCATACATTTTTAGAGATTATTTTTCACCAGAAATATATACATATACCTAAATTTATGTGCAGAAAGATGTACATTATAGTGAAACAAAAATCTTAAAACATAATTAAAATTTAAAAAATACATCAAACCAAGTGCCATTGACTCACGCCTATAATTCGAACTATTCTGGGTAATGAGATCTTAGAATTGTGTTCAAAACTATCCCAGTCATAAAAGTACTTGTTAGATTCTTATCTCCAATTGACCACTAAAAACAGGAGTTAGCTCTGTGCCTCAAGTCGTAGAGTGCTGCCTTTGAGCATAAAAAGGCTTAGGGACAATGCCCAAGCCTTGCAAACAACAACGAGAACAAAAAGAACAAGAACAATAACAACAGCATATATCACATTAATTTCATAAAAACATCTTTTAACTGCTGTGAACATTTCTTAGAATGCTTCTTTAGCCTACATCGGGGGAAGACTGGATGGGGGGCGGGGGTTGTATGGAAAGGGATGGGAAGGGGAAACAAAGGAGGAGGCAATCGTGCTTGATAAGAAATGTACTCATTATCTCGCCCATGTAATTTTAACCCCTCTGTACGGTATTTTCACAATAAAAAAAAGAAACATGAATATATGCCCCTGCAAAATGTTAAGAAACAATTATAGAATAAAATTCGTTTTCGACATAACGACTTGTACATCTCATTGTTGCAATGGGTCCACCTGTATCCCTATTTAATTGTAACCACTCTGTACAGTATTTTCACAATAAAAAAATCTTCTATTTAAAAAAAAAGTATAGAATATTTACCTCTATGTTATAGACATGACTATTTAGATTGCTTAAGATATTTAGGTAATGTTTAGGAATTAATAATAATGATAATATATTGGGTCTTGTAATTTATTCTATTTTATGATAGTAATAATATGATATTTGCAATGATTATATAAAATTTCCCTTGTTTGTTATGTGAATTATAATAAGAGATAAACATTTTAAAATATTTCCATAGGAAAGGATCATTTTATTGGTATCAATTTTTTGTAATTTCAAAACAATTAAGAAAATTATTCCAAGGCTGTTTTGCTCTAAGACTATATTTGTTTTCTTGTTCGAGTTTTCATATGTTAGTAGAAATTAAAATTCCAAAAATTCAATGGATATTGGCATTCAGGAACATCTTCATAGATACTAATATTGGAGTTCCTTAATTGGAATTGATTATTTCATTTGTTATTTTCACGAATAAATGAAGATTATTGTGTATTTTGTTTCTTTTCACTGCTATTGGCTCTTATCTTGAGAATACTTTTTTCTAGCAAAGAAGAGGAAAGCAATTGGATTGAGCAAGTAACATGGCTTTCCTAAAATGTACATGCATAGATTTAAGTCTTCTGTCATTTGCTAAAAGTTTCTTCCAGAAAATGTTATCAATTACTTATAAGTGATGCATAATTCCTAGATATTCCAGTCATCACATACACTTTTTGATTGAGTTATCTCTGTATAAACTCAAAAAAATACCAAAATAAACAAAATAAACAGAATCACATCTTAGTTTTAAAAACTGTAATTTACAAAGAATTTTTAGCCAACAACGAAAACATCTTTTTAGGTATTATGCAATTTGTGGGAATTATTTTTAATTATATGTATATATTTTTTTGCTGACATGAAATTCACATGTAATATATTTATCTCCTTTTATTGTATACATTTTAGTGCTTTGGAAGTGAATGGTAAAATCAGAGGTTTTCCAAGCCTAATTTTCACAAACTTGCATTTCTTCAAATAGAAATGCTGTAATTTTATTCAACCCTAAGATATGCATTAAATCTTTTTTTCATGCATTTGTTTGTAACGCATTTATAAGATTGTTGCTTTGTATGTCCCTCCCCCGCAGTATAACCCCTGCTTTCACTGTATTTGATGTCGGTATAATTTGTGGAGGGGAAGGGGAAAAACGAGTCGTTTAAATAAGGATACAGGTGGACCCGTTGCAGCAATGAGAATTACAAGTTGTCAAGTTGAAAACGAACTTTACAACTTTGGTGAGGGGGGAAGGATTGAGTGGGGGGTGGGGGGAGGCTGGGAAGGGATGTGAAGGGTAAAAACAGGAGGATGCTACAATGCTTGATAGGAAATGTACTCATTATCTTGCCCATGTAATTGTAACCCCTCTGTAGAGTATGTTCACAATAATAAAAATAAAATAAAATAAAATAAAAAAAGAAATGCTGTAAATTTTAGAACAGACATTAAAATACATACAAAATTAAGTTACAGGAATTTGTCCTCCATATATCCTTTATAGCGTGTCTTTTCAAAATTTGTTTTGGGGATTATTTCCAGATTCTCACACATACTATTCAAGTACACTGTCAATGAACTACATTCCCTGTCCAAATAAGTTGTTTGCTTCTCTTTACTAATACATAGAAGTGTAATGGCTGGATCATATACAATTCTCTTTGACCTTTAGAAGACTTGAAAACTTGCTTGCAATATTGATTGCAGTATTATACAAATCATTCTGCTATCTAGAGTATATCAATTTCTCCGCAAATGCATTACTATATTTTCTGTCATCTTTTTATATTATGGTCATAGAAATGAGTTTTATTTTTATTTTTTCTTAGATACTAAAGAGGAGTTTAATTCATTTGCTCTTCTTATTGACCATTAATTTACATATGTTCTTTAAAGAAATAACCTGTTTAGGAAAAAATTTATATGTAATTAGAAGATATAAAAGTAGTTAAGACTCAGGATCAATGTTGAATTAACATTGTAGCATTAACAAATATGTGCCCTCTATTCGTTGGATATGTTTTCACTTTTTTCTTAGAATTATGAAAGGTCATCAGTTGATATTAACCCATTTATTCTTGCTTTTCTTTAGCCACTAATGTTTTCCAGTTCAAATGTTTAGAAACCTTTACTGATCCAATGCCATGAATTTTTACATTTACATATTATCAGTTTTTATATCTCACATTTAGTTTGATAATCATTTTTTATTTTAAATTTTTGTATAATGTTTAAGGTAGTAGTCCAAGATCATTCTTTAAATCTAGAGAAGCAATAGTGCCAATACACCTATTTAAAATTCTATTTTTATTTGATAAAGTTCATGGCATCCTTTTAAAAATCTTTTGACCATAAAACTAAGAATTTATTTTTAATAAATCTGTTACATTCTTCTGGGTGTCTGTTCTTATAGTAGAGCTATTTTGTCCTCACTACTAAACATGGTAATAAGATTCAAATCTAGTATGAGGTCTCAAGCTACACCATTTTACAAGATTGTTCTGAATGATCTGTATTCCTTGAACTTACATGTGAGTTTATTGAGCAGGTGGACCAATATCCAATAACACAGTTATCTAGATGTTTGATAGTCACTCATATTTTGCACCTTGTGAAAACACAAGGCCCCAGAGATTATATATAGAAAAATGTCTTTAGAGAATGCTTGAAGCCACTAAAATTAATTTAGGAATAAGTTAAAATTTAGATAACACTACAGCATAATATACCTGAATCATAACGAATTGAGAGCTGTACTACAGAGGAGAGTGAGAGGGGACAGAATGATGGACCATATAGGAGCTGTATGCCATTAGTATTTTGTTTCAAAAGACAGAAAGACGACAGAGAAGAGAAGCAGGAAAATAATCAACTGTCCTGAAACAAGTTTCTTTTTAATCCACCTAATAGTGTGGGCTGAGAGTCAGAGAAGATTGGAAAAATAAAATAGAAAATAAAGCATTGTATAGACCTCTTACAATGTAAAGAAATTGTAATAGGAATATGATAATTATTTTCCAAAGAAATAAGAGAAAGAATAAGTAAGTCTAATGGCAAAATTAAGAGAGAAAAGAAGCAAAGTAAAACCTTTATCAATAACAAACACAAGGGTTTGAAAGTGGAAAGGCAGTAGAAATATTCTAAATAAGAGTAAAATTTGCTAACATGGATAGAATATGGATCACATTTTATCATATATAATTTTGAAAAATCACTAGTAATGAAAATTTAAAAGTCATAATTTAAAACACTACATTACAACTAGACAGTATAGTGCAGTGGAAAAACCTTGGCCTAGCATATGTGAAACCATGGATCTGACCCCCCCAACATTACAAAGTACACACAAAGCACACACACACACACACACACACACACACACACACACACACACAACCACACACACACACACCACGTACACACATTTAGAATATTGATATTATTATATTAAACCGAGGAATTTATCACAAATACTAAAAGAAGGTTAATATATGAAATAATAATATTGCTCATACTATTTAAAAGTTTAGGAGAAATAAAAGACAATACACTTGGATTCTTATAGATTAAGTAAATTGAAAATTAAGAAATAGAACACATGAGAACCTTTGCAAACATGTTTTAAGTAATAAACATTTTGAAACATGTATCGTTTTATTTGACAAAAGATTGAGGTTACTGGTGTTTTAACTCAAGATTTAGAATATGATATCCAGGTGCATGCTCCATATCTTGCTATTGATGGCTATATCTCTAATCATTTCACTATGAATATTTTTAGAATAAGGTCTCATAGTTTCCCAGGCTCTCCTGAATTACAAACCTATTTGCAGTTCCTCCTATAGCTAGAAAATGAAGCCACAAATCACCATGCCCAGCTCAAACTTTTTTAATTCAAGTACAAGAAAGTAAATTTTCAAAAAGTGACCAGGTAATGAAGCCTTTCTTAATAAAGTATGTGTTTCTTGAAAATACAGTTAGTATTTGTTACCTGGAAAAATATGTTTAGAACTATAAGAAAATAAATTTATTTAAATTCACCAACCATATAAAATTAAGAAAATAATTTTATCTATTCATATGTTAAATATTTTAAAAGCAAAATATATGTGTCTGATTAATTTACATGTGTGAAAATCATGCAATTAAATTAACTAATCCTACAGCTCTGAAAAAAGAATTACCCTAATGAAACAAAAGAAAATGTAATTAAGTTCAAAATTTGAAATTTAGAAAATAAAATGAAGTGTACTCTTTAGGTGACAAGTAAATGTAAACCTTCTGTATATCAATTTTATAATAAAAATGCATGAACAAAGAAAGAAAAAGTACCCATTGATCAATAGCAATTGCAAAAGCATCAGTAGTTGTATGAGTGTACAAAAAAAATCGATGGAGGAGATAACAATGTTCCTTCCATAAGGAATGTACTCATTATCTTACTTATGAAAATGTAACCCCTAAGTAAATTACCTTTACAATAAAATTAAATTGAAATTAAAAATAAACCAAACAATATACCAATTAAAAATTCTTAGATGGAATGCTCTGCCTCTATCAGAAAAAATGACATTGCCCCATTTTTTAGGAAATGGAAACACTTGAAAAAATTATATTGAGTTAATTAAGCCAGGCCCAAAGAAACATAGGTTCCATGGTTTCCCTTATTTGCAATAACTAGTATTTGTCTGAGTCAAGTAGGAAAGGTCAGATAAGTTGATGTTAGGTGAAATGAACCTCAAGATAAGTACTCAATTTTTTTTTCTTTCATGCGATTATTCCCAACATATTTATGACATTATTTCTTTGTTGTTTTATATGTCCCTCCCCCACGGTATAACCCCTGCTTTCACTGTATTTGCTGTTGGTATAATTTTTGGAGGGGAAGAGAAAAAACAAATAATTTAAATAGGGATACAGGTGGGCCCATTGCAACAATGAGATGTACAAGAGGTTATGTCGAAAAACAAACTTTACAACTTTGGCTGTGGAGGGGCGGAGGATTGGGTTGGGGAGGAGAGAAGGGGATGGGGACGGATGGGAAGTGGAAACAAAGGAGGAGGCAACAATGTTTGATAAGAAATGTACTCATTGTCTTGCCCATGTAATTGTAACCCCTCTGTACAATATTTTAACAATAACAAAAATTCTTAGAAGCCATTGGTTAAAAACTTAGTAAAGAACTGCCCTAAGTACACAAGGAATGTATTTTGATGATACAATTTAAATACTTAAACTTCAACAGAGAAGCAAAAAGTTTAAAAACTGTTACACAGTAAAGTAATAAATCAGAATATATTACTATAATAATCATTAGACGAATTTTTAGTGGTAGTCAAATATGTAAGAAATGAGGCAATTTGCCATTCGTTTGCACTTAAGAAGTGAGGAAGAATTTTCTAGGTCCTTTTAAATATATCATAAGTTTAATGAAGAAACTATTCTGCCACATCATATGATAATCAGATAAAGATTATATTAGAGCAAAGAACAGATTCTACTATGTTTTTGGATGTTAATGTATATACTTATTTTGGTGGGGATTTCAACTTGCTGTATTGTTCTTGCTAGGCAGGCATCATATCAGTTGTTAATTTTAGGGTAGGGGTTCCCTTTCCACAAGAACATGCACCTGATCTGTCCTTTTAGCCTTCCCATCATCAAAGGCATCAGAGTTGCACTATCTTCCATGGCTGGCCTTGATCCTGCAGTCCTTCCAATTTTAGTCTCTAGATAGTGCAAGATGGTGGAAATGATCCAATGCACCCAGTTATAGATTAAGGAAGTCCACTAAAATGTGGCCTGGGTTCTGTTCTCAAGCCTTCTAAGTAGTTAAGAGTACAGTTGGGAGCGCTGGTGCCAAGCAGTAAATATTTTTAAACAATTAGACATATATGATTTAGACTTGTGATTACCTCAGGAAAAGTATAAAACAGCAGTGAAGCATAGAGTACAGGCAGCATTTTAACAAGCTACTCAGAGACTGAATCAGCTTAGCTAGCTATTCAGGAGGCTGAGATCTGAAGACCACTGTTCAAAGCCAGTCCAATCATGACAATACATGTGATTATCTCCAAAAAACCATAAGTGGAGTAGTGGCTTAAGTGGTAGACCACTCTCCTTGACCACAGAAGCTTTGGGATATTGTCTAGGCACTCTCAAGCCTCAGCAATGAATAATGCATGCATGAGCAATGCACATGCGTGTGTGTGTATACGCACATGTGTGCATGCACACACACACAGAAATGATTATTTCAACGCAGAGTTCTTTATTTTTTTACCATGCTGTACTTTATTTCCCTGTATTAGTTCACCAATCAACAAAGTCAGCTAAGCACCTATTTACATACAACTCATCATGTTTTTCTAAAGTCTACTCTCTTTTTGGAAGCCTGCTTTTATTTGACATAAAAGTAAATTATTCAGGAGGTCAAGTAACCTCCCTCAACTCTGTAGTGTTACCTGATTTTTTAGGCTCTCCCTAGCAATATGATTCTGTGAAATCCTGCATCAAGCAGCGTATTTCATTCACGAGAAGGGAAGCCTCTGTCAAACAATTAGTAATAGGTTTCTCTCCTCCTGGCAAGCATCTGAGTTTTATTATATTTGTATAATTCATGATAAGTCTGTGAATGCCAAAGACTGCTGTGAAAATAAAAAGACCCTTCTCAGTGATAAGCATTTGTGTACCATTCCTAGATATGAAGATGTTTAAATATTACTGAAATTGGTTTGGAATAAATAAAGTTCAGCTTGACTATCTTGAGAAAGAAGAATTGGTTTCTCAGCACTTTTGGTAAGAACTTGAGTGAAAGAAACCAAATGAAAAATGAGGAACCACTGAATACATATATTCAAATGAAACAAACGAACCCAAAGAAAACACAAATTAATTCAGTACTCAAGAACCTGCAGGAAATGCAAAGATTTATTTAAAATATCAGCTATGATAAGCTTATGAAAAACCTGACTATATGGGAGTCTACTGTTGTGAGGATAGTGGTTAAAGCCCAGACTGGACATAAAGATCTGTACACAATGCCAGACACCTGTTATTCTAAATTCCAGGAAGAATAACATCAAGTGGACTGAGCCCATGGTCATACACAAGTAGGAAGCCAGATTCTATCTGAAAATTAATCTGGATAATTTAGGGCTTGGGGGCATGACAAACTGGTAAGAACACCCATTTAGGAGACACAAGACACTAAATTCAAACTTTAATATTATGGATGTTAAAGAAAAAAGCTATGACTTCAAAGAATTGGAATAATTGTAAGATTTGAGTATTTGTGGGGAGAAAAATCCATTAGAGAGATAGAGTGAACCCATGTTTCAATGCTTTCTACTTAATTGATAATGTTATGTGGTACTCCAGACACAACAGAGTTACCTTGCAAAAATAACTGAGCATGGATGTGCATTTGGGTGCTGAAAATACTCTATTTACACAGGTATTATTTAAATAGATTTTTTCGGTAGATTGTAGTTTTTGAAATAAGAGCCTGGGTGATATCCCTGAGCATTTTCTCCACATGTGACCACTTAATTTATTTTTAATTGATTAATTAATTAATTAGTTTGATGCTAATACTAGAGCTTGAAGTCAAGCCTGGCTCTGTCTCAGAATTTGTCATTTTTTTGTTTTAGTTTTCTCAAGGCTAGCATTTCACTGCTTGTACCATAGCGCCTTTTCTAGCTTTTGCTGGTTACTTTCAAATCAAAATCTAATGGACTTTTTTTTCTTGGTCTGGTTTCAAACCACAATTCTCAGATTTCTTCTTTCTGATTAGCTAGTATTAAAGCCATGATCCCCCAGTGTGGCTTCTACTTTTCCCTCTATACTTATTTAATGCACATATTTAGATAATTATGTAAAACTGAGAGTATAGAAGAAAGATGTACAGTCATGATATTGTCCTGTCACAAATTCAAGTTAGTAATGTAAATTTCTTCCTAAGACCATACAAAAAAATTCCGTAATATAGTGTAAGAGAACTCACTATTGAACAGATGAGCTTTAAGAGCTTTCTAATAGATCCATTATTTATTGTTACTCAACATTAGGAAAAATGTATAATGCAGTAAGTAAAATGGAAGTCCTTTGGAAGACTACTTAAATTCCTTGTTTTTTTAAAGACACTTGTTTTCATCTAAAAAAAATAGGCCTGTCTATTGTCTTCGTGTGATTTTGATGATTGAATATGCTTAATTAAAAGTCAAAATGTATTAGTAGTCCTTTGTTATCAATTCTGACTTTTTCTTTTTGGAGAATATAATGATCAAAGCAATAGTTCAGAATCAGCAAGCAAGAGGTCAGTATCATGCTTCCAGTGCAAGTCGGTCACCAGTAAGTAATCCTCAATACCAGTTTCCACAAAGTTTTCTCACAGATACAATCAGCCTGCTTTTTCTAGCTGCTTTCCTAGCCTGTACCTATTCCTTCATTGTACAGGAAAAGTGTGATTCAACTGATTTCAGTCAGATCTGTTACTAGTGCTATCAAGGATTTAGATTCTTATGTAGGCTATTAAAAAGGTATTTACTAATTTCAACTAAATACATAAATTCTATTTCCATCTTTTTAAAAAAAAATTCTGCTTGTTCTATAAATTGATCAGAGGCATGGATTTTGTGGATAGCTCATCTCTGTCTTTCGTGGCTCTCATAGATAATATGATTGCTCCATAATTATCCTAATTTATATTGTTTTATATTTTGGGTTGCATCATTTCACTTTCTGCACTGCCATTTCCCAAATCATTTATATAGGAGGCATTATTTCACATTTTCTCATTCCTAGAATAAGTTGCACATGAAGACACCACTGGTCCTCATTTTCAGTCTGTACCTTTGAATATGGAGGAACATCTTTCCTCTGCTCTCCATTTATTCCCTAATCTCCAGTTAGAATAATTTCGAATAGTAAAAATGGAAAAAGAAAATAAATCATGGTGAAAAAACATATGCAGAGAATTCACCAGATATTTCTGACCAGGTCAACCAACATGAACTATTAGGGAAATACATGGACACCTCATTTCCACTGGTACTCAATGTATCTGGTTAGGCAATTCTGATGAAGATGAGGAACAAGATGAAAATGTGAGGAATGGTAAAAATTGCAAGAAAAAAAATGGAGAAGGATCCAAGCAAATTTCTTCTTTGGGCTGCTGAAAATAACCAGCTTACTACAGTGCAGAGAATACTTTCCAAAAAGGTTACTCATGTGAATACTAGGGATGACTATGAGTATACCCCTCTTCATCGGGAAGCCTACAGTGGACACTTAGACATTGTCCGTGAGTTGGTGGCTCAGGGGCACATGCAATAACTGTAGATGACTGGACACTCCTGCATAGTGCATGTACGTGTAATAATACCAGAGTGGCTTCTTTCTTCTTCATGATGCAGATACCAATGCCCAAACTAAAGGCTTCTTGACCCCCTTGCATCTTGCTGCTGGTAATTGAGATAGCAATAATACACTGGAACTGTTGAACCAATATGTCAAACCAGGTCTGAAGAACCACTTGGAGGAAACTGCATTTGATATTACCAAAAGGATAAGTATGTATCACTACCTCTTTGAAGTTGTGGAAGGCTGTACAAATTGTTCTCCTAAATCCTAATGATTCGGTTAATTTTCTTAAATTTCAAAAATGTCATTAATTACTTTTTCTCAATACAACATATTTTCACAATCCAAATAACAACAATATCTTATAGTAACAATTCACGGATTCTGTGGAGTTCTTCAAAGTGAATTGTCTGCTTTTGATGTCAAAATGTATTCAAGAGTTTTTGTATACATCTATAATGATTTATGCAGAGTTTGTGATTTTGTTGATCGGAAATAATTTTACCTTATCTGTTGAAATGAGTAGTATAGAAACTAAAGATATTTCCGTTGTTTGTCCGAAAAAGTATATTTTAAAATATTCTATATTCTATGTTTGTATAGTGTCCATAATCTATTTTATTCTCTCCTAGATATAATACATTGAATTCTACATTGTTTTATAACATATAGGTTCATTAATGTGTCCTTTCAGATTCCATTCCATACAGAAACAGTTTAAGATTCCTTTTTTTTCCCCTAGGTCCTTTTAGTATTATATTTCTTTGGGATAAAACGACAATGTTGTCTAATTTCAAAAGTTGTGTAAAGGTTATGCTATGTAAAGGCCTTTCTAAGGTGAAAATTTAATACACTGATGTCAAAGTAACTTTTAATTATATGAATTAGGTGTATTGTTTCACTTGTAATTGTGTAATCAACTTTTTAATAGCTGTTTTTCATTTCTTGCATCTGAAGAATGAAAAATTTTGAATACTTCACAAATTTTCATATCATCCTTGTACAAGTGCCATGTTAATCTCTGTATTGTTGTAATTTTGGAATACAAGCTGCTGAAGAATGTAGTATCCTGTAAATTTTAGTAGTTAATGATGAAATATTTATACAGGCTTATATGGTTAGGTGCCTATTTGTAACAAGGAAACTTCATTGTTCCTAAAAATGCTATTAATCTTATTTCCCTAAAATTCTGTGAATAGTTGAAAAAAAATGTTGTTCAGTTGATTGCTCACATTTGCAATTTTTTTGTCAATGACTATTTTAAGTCCTTTTCATTTAGAATTTGATCATATTTTCAAGTATTAATAGCTAAGTTCAAATGAGACAGCTTTTTCAAGTACTTATTTATCCAACTGTGTTAGCTCTGTGGAGCCAATGGATTCAAAGTAAGCCTTGTTTAAGAGCTACTTCTAAGCATATGCAGCTGAGATTTTCCCAAATGAGGTCTTACTGGCACAAATGTCTACCTGACCCTTTACCCTTCTTCCATGTAGGAACAGACCAACCAGAATATCTTACTCTGACAGCATAGATTGTATTAGTGGAACAAAACTAATCTTAGTTACAAGGGATCATAGAGAGATGAACAGTTCAGCCAGAACTGTTCATACTAGAAGGCATTTTATCAAAATATGATTGTTTATGATACCTACCATTTCAAAAGTAGCTAAAGCCAAGAAAGTGAAAAAATGTTCATATTCATGATTACCTAATGTCTTGGCCTGTCTACCTTCCAAACAGGCAGGAACTTACACTACTGCCATTTTATCACCAAATATTTTCATAGTTGCAAGAGAACTCCATATATTTCTCTTCATTATTAGGCCTTAAATTGGTAATGTTTTTTTATTATTTTTATTTCTATTATTATTTTTATTGTGAACAAAATGTACAGAGGTGTTACATTACATGGGCAAGATAATGAGTACATTTCTTATCAAGCATTGCAACCTCCTTCTTTGTTTACCCTTCACATCCCTTCCCAGCCTCCCCCCGACCCCCAACCAATCCTCCCTCCCACCAAAGTTGTAAAGTTCGTTTTGGACATGACAACTTGTACTTCTCATTGTTGCACAGGTCCACCAGTATCCTTAAACAACTTGTTTTTCCCCTTCTACTTCACAAATTATACCGACATCAAATATAGTGAAAGCAGGGGTTATAATGTGGGGGAGGGACACACAAAGCAACAAAAAGATAATCTTATAAGTGCATTAGAAACAAATGCATGAAAGAAAAAAAACATTTCAATACATATCTTAGGATTCATTTTCCTAACATCACATTATCTAAACTTTTCTGCTTGACTCATACATATACTAGATATTGCAACTAAGAGAAACCATGGGACCTAGGTTTCTTTGGGCCTGGCTTACTTCACTTAATATAATTTTTTCCAAGTCTTTCCATTTCCAAACAAATGGGGCAATGCCATTATTTCTGATGGAGGCATAAAATTCCATTGTGTATATATACCACATATTCTTGATCCATTAATCTACTGAGGGGCATCTGGATTGGTTCCAGATCTTAGCTATGGTAAATAATTCTGCAATAAACATAGGTGTGCTGATAGCTATAGTGTGGTCTTGTTTGTAAACATTTGGGTAAATGCCCAAAATTGAGATTGCTAGGTCATAGGGGAGTTGTGTGTGAAGTTTTTTGAGAACCTCCGTACTGCTTTCCAAAGTGGTTGAACAAGTTTACACTCCCACCAACAATGCAGTAAGATTCCCTTCTGTCCACATCCCCTCCAGCATCTGTTGTTATTACAGTTCTTCATTTTTGCCATTCTAACTGGGGTGAGGTAGTATCGCAATGTTGTCTTGATTTGCATTATCACCCTACACCAGAATCAACTCCAAATGGATCAAAGATTTCGGAGTCAAAGCAGACACTCTGAAAACATTACAGGATAGAATAGGAGAAACCCTAGGTCTCCTTGGCTCAGGCCGAAATTTTCTTAATAGAGACCCGGAAACACAACAAATCAAAGAAAGGTTTGACAAATGGGATTGCATGAATTTGCAGAGCTTCCGCATGGCAAAGGACATAGCTAGCAAGATCAATAGAAAGCCCACGGATTGTGAGAAGATCTTCATTAGCCATACAACGGACAAGGGTCTCATATCTAAAATATACTTGGAACTCAAAAAATTAAATCCCCAACAACAAATACTCAAAGAAACAACTGCCCAATAAATAAGTGGGCTAAAGACTTAAAGAGAAACTTCTCTGAAGAACAAAGAAGAATGGCCAATAGACACATGAAGAAAAGCTCAACCTCCCTAAATTGCTAATGTTTTAACCACAGTGTTTCCTCTTGCGTCCAGGCTGTAAATCTACAAATGGTAAAGCTTTAGGTTTAACTCTACGAAACACTGAGGTAGAGATAATGGAATAACACTTTAAAACAGAGTTGCCTTTGATACCCTAACCACAACAGAACAATGCAAAACATGAGCCTTTTCATTATATTATATATAGTTATATATTTTACATTTATATGTGATGATTTTATATTTCACACTATGAAAGTTACTAGAATTAATTGATAATTTGACAAATAAATTGATATTTATTCCAATCAATACAATTAGAATATAAATAATTAGGTTTAGAATATATATCAGAATATAAAATGTATCAATGCAATATTTTAGGTACAAACTTGTGCTACCTTCTAAGTGTACATGGCCTTCTGAAATCACATAGCAAAAAATGAGTGTTGTTTTCCTCTAATCTACATGGGATTTTATTCTGCTGCTCTGTATATTGTTTTAACTTGCTGGTCCCAAACTGTTTTTCTCCATATTTCTGAAGCATTCCAGTAATTATTCCCAAATTTTGCTGATATGATGTCTAAAAAATACTTCTCTTCTGTAGGACCCATGGGTCCTAGGATCTCAGGTCCCAGTTACCTGTATCATCAGATAACAGGGGCAAGACTTCTCACCTAGGCCACTGCAACATGCCAACAGAAAGTAATTGAAGAGCTATCTGGTGGTTAATTGGACATAATCAACTCCCAGGCTTTCCTGCATGGTCTGGCTTGTATGTCCTGCTCAGCTTTCTCTCTCAAAGCTGGAGCTCTACCCTCTGGGCCACTGCTCCACTTCTGGTTCACTGGTAGTTTATTGTAGATAAGAGTCTCACCGAGTTTCCTGCTCAGCTGGCTTTGAATAGCGATCTCCTGAAGAGGCTTCAAGTGGCTTTTCTCAGGGATTCGCAGAGGAGCCGCTTCACACAAATCCTTACTCTAAATCTCGAGAGGTACTACAGAAAAACAGAAAAAGGAAGATGCTTCTAGTGTGTTCTATATACTTAAAGTTGGAGACACAAAACACTCATAATGATTAGATCATTTTATAGGCAAAAGGAGCAATGCAGACAGTATGAGGATCACTCCAGATTTCGGTCCTCTCATCCTGAGACAGTAAATTCTAGCTCAATTCTAAGTGACAGAATTGGCATATCCTGTGGATATTTGCTCCAAAATACTGTGACACTCATTTCTCATGTTTGGCCTCAAACCTGTGACCAGAGAAGAAGATGAGGAGAGAAAGCAACTATAATAAACATTGGGTAGTTTACTTATAAATTCAAACCATTGGAATGACCCTGCTAAGAAGTCAGATTGTCCAGATTAAAAAATGAATAAGAAAGGAAAGATGTCAGTAGCTGCTGATTGTAATCCCACCTCCTTAGGATGCTGAGATGGAGAGAATCTTAGCTTGAATCCAGCCAGTGTAGGAAAGTCTATGACACTGTTACTTCTAAGAGATCACAAAAAAACCAGAATTGAGGCTATGACTCAAGCTTCATGTACTACCCTTGAGCAAAAGGAGCTCAGGGACAATGCCTAGGCTCATAGTTCAACCTCAGGACCTGCCCCGTCAAAAAGAGCCTGTACTTCCATGTCATTGTCTATGTATGGATGTATTCCTATAGGTGAAGCTATAGAATAGCTATGATGAATGGCACCAAGTTAGGAAATTTGTATTCAATACAATAATTTCATAACACAGAGACATCTTTCAAGACAGTGCATGTTCCAGGGAACTCATCACTGTTCCCAGTGTAACCTGAGGGTTTCTCTGCATCCCAGGCCTGCTAGAAGAAGTCTCTCACATTGTGTGGACAGGCAGACAAAAGGCCTCACTCCTGTACAGCTTGGTAACAAACAATTCCACCTGAGGCAGTTAGTGAGGATGAATGTGGGCGTGCTCTGAAGGTCAGGAGAAAAGGGTCTCTTTGTACCCCAAGCTATCTCTCTCCCCAGTGCTCTGTTTTAACAACGAGTTTTCATTTGTGCCACTTTCCATGGCAGATAAAGTTATGTGCACTTATCCTGCTTTTGTGAGACTATGTTTTTGTGTTCAGATAAAGTGTTCAATATAATTCAGGAGTACTTCTGGCAGGCAACTAGGGCACTGAATCTAATGAAATGTTCCATTGGAGCAATGATGGGCCTAAGATGCCTCTCTTAGGTTTGGGAAATCCAAGTACATGTTGGATATCACAAAGCTTCCTGTCATCTAGGACTGGTGAAGCTCATCAGGTTTTGAAACCTTTGACCTCTCCTTGTTGGGCCCTGGGTGGCTAGGTTTTGATCACAAGGCCTTTGTGCTGAGCAGGAGCACAGTGCCGAAGCCCAGTGCTTTACCATTTTGTGTAACAACATCACTTCTGGTCTGTGACTGTGTGTGTTTGTGTGTGGGAGGTGTAGGGGGGTGTGGGTGTGTGTGCACGCACACACATACATGAGTCCTGGAGCTTGAACTCAGGACCTGAGCACTGTACTTAGTTTCTCTTGTAGAAGGATAGCCTTCTCCCACTGGAGCCACTGAGCCACTTCAGGGTTTTTCCTAATGATATGGTCCTGAGAAATCAAGCCTATGGTTTCATAGATGCAAAACACTCTATCCCTAATGCACTTTCCCAGGCCTCTACCTCAGGTTGTTAGTGTTTTCTGTCTTTTGTTGTTGTTGTTGTCAGTTGTAGGAGTTGAAGTCTGGGCCTGGGTGCTTTCCTTGAGGTCTTCAGCTCAAGTCTTGTGCTCTATCACTTCAGGTTTTCTGGTGGTTCATTGGAGCTAAGTGTCTCAATGATTTCCTGCCCAGGATTGATTTGAACCTTGATCCTCAGATCTCATTCGCCTGAGTAGCTAGGATTACCAGCATGAGGATAGCACCCTGCTTCCACTTCAAGTTCTTAGTGGTGAATTGGAGATAATAGTCTCATGGGACCTTTTGTGTCTGGGATGTTTTGGAACCCAGATCTTCAGATTTCAGGTTCCTGAGAAGGCGGGATGACAGACCAGCTACTGACCCCTTGGGCTTGGCTTCTGCTGCAAGGGGGTCCATGGTTCCAAGTGGTGAAGTGCTAGCCATGGGCCCTAGAGGTAAGGGTCAGCACCTAGAACCCGAGTTCAAGGTTCACGACAGAAAAAAAAGAAAACATTTGTCCGCAGAAGACAACTCACTAGTCTTCAGTAATACATAATTTTGTACTTGCCATGGGAGTATATCTGAGCCTCTATATTCTTGTCTGCATAATCATCTCAGTTGTGGATCCCTTACAAGGGCACGATGTAAGAATGCACCCTGTGAAGGACACAGTACATGTCACTCTTTGCAGGACTCAGCACACAGCATCTTGTGAAAGACTTAGCACCCAATGCAGGACTCAGCACACTGCACCCTGTGAAGACTCAGCACATAGCTCTTTTCCACAAGCTGTCATTAAAATTAGGGTGCTTTCATCAATATCACCGTTCTTTAAGGAAAATTTCACAAACCATACAAGTTCACATTTAATGGTTTAATGGGGTGGTTTTTTACTTGGGGGAGGTAGACATGGGGCTTGAACTGAAAGCATGGGGATACTGTTCTAATATTTGCTCAAGGCTAGAGCTCTATGACTTGGAGCCATATTTTGAAGAGTCTCATAGACATCCTGCCAGGACTGGGGTTTAAACACCCCGAGCAGCTAAGATGACGGGCATAAGCCAGGATGACATGTGTAACCCATGGAGCTGGGTTGCAGTGGTTTACATGTGGCTAAGTCAGGTTAGGTGGCAGCTGTAAGCACCACACACCTAGCTTGCTCTGTAATGAGGTATTTGAAGTTATGTCCTTCTATAATTGCAGTTAGAACATCCTACCCTTTTTTGGTGGCAGTCCTGGGGCTTGAGTAAGAGCTTATAAACTCTCCCTAAGCATTTGTGCTCAAGGCTAGCACTCAATTGGTTGAAAGATAGCAGAACTTCCTGTTTTTCTATTTATGTGGCACTGAGGAATTGAACACAGGGCTTCATGATTACTAGGTGAGCACTGAACCACCGAGCCCCAGGAGTGAACAAGGTATAAATAGATAGAGATTTCTGTATATAAATATTGTAGACACAAAAAGAGAGATGTCTGCATATTATTAAATTATAGATAATATTAGTACCAATTCTTAGGTATTAAATTATATCTCCATTTAATGATGTGTCCCAGTTAACAATTAATAAAGCATCAATTAATAATTACTCAATATCAGTATTGTATATCATATATGTACATATATCCATACATATAATTAATATTTCATAGAATGAGACAGATGTCTATATATTATTGAATTATGCATCATGTGTTACTACCAATTATTAGGTATTTAATTATGTCTCCATGTAATTTTTATTCTGTTAATGCTTAATAAAATATTAATTAAACTTAATGTACTTCCTATACTTATTGTGTCTAATTTTATCCTAGATTGATTCACTACTAATTCAATGTTTATCATAGTGACAATTCTTCCACCTATGACATTTTTATCTTTATTACATCCTATTACATAGCTTATAGATTTGCACACAAATTAAACATCCTATCTAACACTGAGCACTTTCACAGAAAAGGAAATCATGTGTCACACTCGGCTTCTCACTCCAAGATTACATTTTTGGCAGTGCTGGAATCTAAACTCACGGCCTAAAAGGCTCATTTCATGAATGGGTTACTGCCAGCACAGCAGCCTCTAGCCAAATCAGCTGCCAGGCGGTCCCCAGTCCCTGACATCCTGGCCCGTATGTTGACTCCAAATTGTGCTTAGTGTAGTTATTCATTTTATTTTTTTGTTTTATTCATTTGCAATTTATTTTATCGACTGCTATTATGCATGGAATATTTACAGCATTTATTACATAGGATATAGATATGCCTATGTATGAAACTTCATACCTGACACCCAGGATTTTACAGAAAAAGAAAACGTGTCACCATGGGCTTCTTACTGCACAATTCAATTTTTGTGAGTGCTGGCATCTGAACTCACAGCCACAAAGCCCAAATCATGAATGGGTGAGTGTCAACACACCAGCCTGTGGCATATGGAGCTGACAAGCAGTTCCCAGCGCCTGAGATTAAGCCCCAAGTGTTGACAAAATAAGAACAGACTGACATGCAGAAGGTAGTACACAAAGAGATATAGATATTTATAGAGTGCCAAAGATGTCGATACATTATTTAGTTATATAGGCTACATTCCTACCAATTTTTGGGTAATTATTATGCCTCCATGTAATTAATATTATTGTTTTAATACTTAATGAATAATTAATTAAATTAACCACTGTCCCTAAACTATTGCATCCATATAATTAATAGTATTCTCTTAATGTGTCAAAAAATATTCATTAAAATCCATCAGCCTCCTAAAATCAGTCTCTAATTTTATAGTAGTATCATTCAGAACAACAAATTCAACCTTGACATTAATTTCCATCGGTATTCCTGTGAATAGGAACGAGACTCTTAGGATCTCCCTCCATTGGTAAGGGTCAGGACTGGGCTTCGAACACAGAGCCTATTTTGCCGTGTTGGCCTATGGCTTCCCTGGAAGACCATCAGACTTCAGCAATGCCAGGTTACAAACACTTTTCAGCTGTGTCATTCAGACCCAGGATGATCACCTTTAAAAGAAAAATGTTGCCGGGTGGTTTTTTTTTTTCTTGTCAGCCTTTGGGGACCCAGGTTCGGCTGTGTGTCCAGTGGCTGCAACCCAGTGTAGAGTGATCAAAGCTGAGGCAGAATTGCCACGCCCTGAGTTCAAGCCCTGTCCTTGACAAAATAAAAATATACACACACATACAGACAGACAGATACAGACATACATTAAAAATATTTTTAAAATTATGAAGCTCTTTGGCTTGGAATTCAGGCCATTTTTCTCCCAGTCCTGGGATTTGAACTCAGGGTTTTGGTCAATCTGAAGCAATGTGGGGGAAGGGGAAGCTCACCGAGCTGGAAGTCAAGAAATTCAGGCCTGATCCCAGGGTCTGAATTCAAGCCCTAGCACTCCAAAAAATAATATTCGTATACATTTTAAATACATGATTTATATTTACATACACATGTTTACTGCATATGGCAGTTAGTGTAGTTATTCATTTTATTTTGTGTTTTATTTATTTATTATATATTTTAGAGAGTATGATTACATGTATAACATTTTTTACATCCTATTACATAGGACACAGATTTGCTTATGTATTATACATCATTCCTTAGACCCAGACTTTCACTGATAAGGAAAACAAGTGGGACAATTGGCTTCTTCCACCAGGATTAAGTTTTGGGCAGTTCTGTGATTTGAACTTCGGGCCTAGAAGGCTCACTTCATGAATGGGTCAATGTTAGCACACCAGTCTGATTCAAATGAAGATGTAGGGCAAATTTGAAGACCTGAGATCAAGCCCTAGGAGTGGTCAATATATAAACAGATAGATGTGTAGATTCAAGTGTGTGTGTGTGTGTGTGTGTGTGTGTGGGTGTATTTACATATGTATATGTATCTATAAATACATTTATACAGAGACAGATAGACATTTATGTAGATTCTAATGGATAATTCTATATAAAGAGTGATGTCTATATCTTATTTTTATATATTCTATTACTACCAATTATTTAGTCTAAAATTATGCCTCCATTAATTAATCACGTTAGGAAACTTAATAAAGTATTAATTAAATTAATCAGTGACCTATATTTATTTCATCCAATCTTATACTAGAATGACTAGCTAATTAGTAATTTAATTAGTACATTACAAACATTCTATTATTGTTCCTATAGATAGGAACGAGTTCTCTAAGATCTTCAGCCCTGTAGGTGGCAGTCCCTGGATCGAACTCAGGGCCTAGATTTCTGGGTTGGGTTCAGGCTTCACTGACAGCCCACCAACCTTCGACCATGCAAGGTCTTGTACAGTTTTCAAGCCGAGTTATTAAGACCCAGGATGGTCACAGTGCTAAGGAAACAAAGGTAAAACTTTTGTGTAAAACTTGCTGGTTTTTCCTCTTCCATCTTGGTTGGTTTGTTTTTTTTTTTTGCCAAAGCTGGGAGTTTGAACTCTGGTCCTAGGATCCCTGGATCATCTGTGGGTGTAAAAGCTGCACCCCAGCCTAGGGTAATCAAGGCTGAGGCAGAGTTGTGATGACCCGAATTCAAGCCCCATGTCTGCACCACCAATAAAGTTAAGGTCCTGACTAGGAATTTGGGCCATTTTATCTGCCAGACCTGGGATTTGAACTCAGGGACTGTGTAACTCTATTTTGCTGTGGGTGAAGTGGAAGCTAACCTCCTGGAAGAAAAAAATTCAGGAGCATTTCCCAGGGTGTGAATTCCAGCCCCAGAACAGGCAAAAATAATATTTATATACATGTATAATGTGTATCATATATATGTATTTGCATAGATATTACATATTGTACCTAGGACACAATATTTCCACACAAAGGAAAACAGGACAATATTGGCTTCTTACTCACCTATTGTCTTCGGCACTGCTGGGATTTGAACTCAGGGCATGGAATGCCCAATTAATCAAGGTGTCATTGTAAGCACAGCAGTCTCAAACAAATTCACTGCCAGGCAGTTCCCAGGACCTGAGTTCTAGCCCCAGGAGTGGCCAATATATAAATAGGTAGATTTGTAAATTGCTGCAAATATATATATATATATATATATATTTAGAGAGAGATGTATATATATATATATATATATATATATTCCACTGTATATTTAAACATATAAATATATTGATAGAATGTGAGATGTCTGTATATTATTAAATTACATGTAATATATTACTAATAATTAATAGGTATTAAATTATTGTTAAATTACTAGGTATTAGGTATTAAATTATGCCTCAATTTAATGATATATCATGGATTAAGGCACAATAAAGTGCTACCTTGTGTAAAAGGATCTCAGGCACAATGTCTAGGCTCATAGTTCAAGTCTCAGGACCTGCACCAAAAATAAAAAAGAGCCAGTAACTCCATGTGTCTATGTATGTATGCATGTATTTCTATCGGTGAACATACAGTCGTTATGAAGAAAGGCAAACAACTAAGATATTTGCTTTGAATAGAATGATGTCATAGAACAGAGAGTGCTTTCAAGACAGTCCATGATCCTGGTCAAAAAAAATTAAGACCCAGGCTTGGAATTTGCACCATTTTTCTGGCAGGCCTGGGATTTCAATTCAGGGTATGATTAACTCTCTGGCACTGTGGGGAAAGGGAAACTCACCGTGGTGGAAGACAAGAATTTCAGACCAGTTTACAGGGACAGAATTCAACCCCCAGCATTGTTAAAAATAATATTCATACATGAGATCTATTTAGGTACATGGGTTTACTCCATATGACATTTGTTACCCTTATTTATTTTTATTTATTTTATTTAGTATTCTTACATATATAACATTTATTTCATTTATTACATCTTATCACATGGATTTATTTGCATATGGATTAGACATCATATTGAGACCCAGGACTTTCACCAAGAAGGGAAATAAATGTGTCAAAATTGGCTTCTGACTCCACATATAAACTTTTGGCCATGCTGGGACTTGAACTCACAGCCCACAATGCCCAATTCATGAATGGGTCAGTTGTAAAACAAAAGCCTTTGGCAAACTGAGCTGCCAGTCAGTTCTGAGGACCTTCGACGAAGCAATATCATTGGTGGATAGATAGATAGATAGATAGATAGATAGATAGATAGATAGATAGATAGATAGATAGATAGATAGATAGATAGATAGATAGATAGATTGATAGATAGATAGATAGATAGATAGATAGATAGATTGATAGATAGATAGATAGATAGACAGACAGACAGATAAATACATAGATAGACAGACAGGCAGATGTGTCTTTAGCTATATATATGAGAGAGAGACAATGTAAGGATAGTAAATTATATATATTATGAATTATTAGTTATTGAATTATGCTTCCACTTAATGAAGTATCATGGTTGAATATTATTAAAGCATTAATGTAAAAGTAGTCACTATTCCTTAATTAGGAGAATCATACCATTGTTCTAGAATGGAAGACATAATCCAATAGTTTTTGTGTTGCATTCTATAAGAGAATCATGAAATAACTGCAAATTTAATAGTTACTTTTATAACATTACAGTAAGCATTCCTATAGATAGGAATGATTTTCTCAAGATCTCCTGCCATTTGTATGTGGCAGTCCTGGCATTTGAACTACAGACCTGGGTACTTTACTTTGAAATGCAAACCATTAGAATGACACTGTGAAGATTTCAGATTGTCACGATGAAAGAAAAGTATGAGAAGAAAGAAACTCAGGTGTCAGCAGATCCTGCCTGTAATCCTAGCACTTCAGGAGGCTGAGAGGTAGGGAATGCCGGTTTGAATTCAGCCAGGACAGGAAAGTCCACCACATTCTCATTTCTGAGGGACCACAGGAATACAAAATCTCCATGAGTGGGGCTATGGCTCGAGGGCAGAACACTATCCTTGAACAAAAGTAGCTCATGGACAGTGCCTAAGCTCATAGTACAACCCCCGCAACAGCCAAAAAAATAGCCAGTAACTCTTTGTGTCCCCATGTATGTATGCATATATTTCTATAAGTGAAGGTCCAGAGTCCCTATGATGAAAGGCATCCAGCTAGGAAATTTGCTTTGAATAGAATGATTTCATAACACAAAAAGTGCTTTCAAGACAGTGCGTGTTCCGGGGCTCCCTTTGCTGTTCCCATTTTAGCCTGAGGTTTTCTCCTCACCAGGGACTGCTGGAGGAAGTCTGCCTCATTGTTGGAACAGGCAGACAAAAGCCCTCACTCCTGTACTGCTGTGTAACAAAAAACTCCATCGAGGCCAATTAGTGAGGAGGAGTGTGGCCTGGCTCTGAAGGCCAGGAGAAAAAGGCCTCTTTGTACCCCCAAGCTATCTCTCTCTCCAGTGCTGTTTTGACAGGAAGTCTTTATTTGTGCCACCTCCCATGATAGGCCAAGTTCCCTGCACTTATCCTGTCTTTGTTAGACTATGTTCTAGTTTTAAAATAACCTGCTACAATTAATTCAAGGGTCCTTCTGGCAGACAACTAGGTAGCTGAACCTAATGAAATGACTCATTATTGGCAATGGTGCCTTCCTAGGTTTTTGGAAGCTTGCTAAATCTAAGCACTTGTGTAATATCACAATGCTTCCTGTCATCTAGGGCTGGTGAAGCTCATCAGATTTTGAAACCTTTGACCTCTCCTAGTTGGGCCCTGGGTGGCTGTGTTTCAGGGTTGAACACAGGACCTGGGTGCTTACCATGAGCTCATAACAGAAGCTCAGTGCTTTACCATTTGGTGTCACAGCTTCACTTCTGGCATCAATGTGTGTGTGTGTGTGTGTGTGTGTGTGTGTGTGTGTGTGTGTGTGTGTGTGTGTGTGTGTACATGTATGTGTGTTCATTCATTGTCCTGGAGCTTGAACTCATAACCTGAGAACAGTACTTGAGTTTCTCCTGTACAAGGATAGCATTCTACCACTTGAGCCACACAGCCACTTCAGGTGTTTTTCTAGTGATGCGGTACTAAGGAATCAAACCCAGGGATTCATACATGCAAAACACTCTACCCATAAGACACATTCTCAATACACCACTGCAGGTTTCTTTCTTTCTTTTCTTGGAAGTTGGAAGAATTGAAATCTAGGCCTGGGTGCTGTCCTTGAGCTCTTCAGCTAAAGCCAATTGATTGAGCTACAGCACCCCTTCTGGTTTTTGGTGGGTCACTGGAGAGAAGCATCTCAAGGAATTTTCTGCCCAGGCTGGTTTTGGACCTGTGATCCTCAGCTCTCTGCCACCTGAGTAGCTTGTATGACAGGCGCGAGGCTTCCACTTCAAGTTTCTAAATGGTGAATAGGAGATAAAAGTCTCATGGGACCATTTGTGTCTGGGATAGTTTTGAACCCAGATCGTCAGATCTCAGCTTCCTGAGTGGGCAGGATGACAGTCCTTAGCTACTATACGCCAAGACCCTAACACTCTGTTGCAAGGTGTTCCTTGGCTTCACGTGGTAGGGCACTAGCTATGATCCCAACAGGTAAGTGTCAGTGGCTAGGTCCTGAGTTCAAGGTTCATGACTGAGAAACTTAAGCCAAAAAAATTGCCCTGACAGGGGCAAATCACCATCTTACTTGTGGAGCTCTTACAAGAACCAGATGAAAAAATGCACCGCGTGAATGACTCAACACACAACATCTCATGAAGGACTGATCACATAGCTGTATCCCACATGCTGTCATTAAATTAAGGTGCTTTCATCAGTATCACCATTCTTTCAGAAACACCTCACAAACAGTCCAAATTTAGATTTTAGAGGTATGGGGTTTTGGGGGGAGGGCATCAGCCATGGAATTGCACTGACAGTTTGGGGGTACTGTCCTAAGATTTTTTGCTCAAGACTAGAGCTCTACCACTTTGAGCCACAGCTCAGAGTTTCACAGACATCCTGACAGGGCCTGGTTTTAAACCCACCAGTGTCAGATCTCAGTCCCTGAGTATCTTGGATGACAGGGGTAAGTAAGCCAGCAGCATCCGGTTCTGTGGAGATGGGTTGCAGTGGTTCACCTCTGGCTAAGTCAGGTTAGACGGCAGCTGTCAGCACTAGACTCCCTCCTTGCTCTGTGATGAGGTATTTGCAGCCCTATTCTTATATAGTTGCAGTCAGAACATTTTATATTTTCCTTTTTATTTTTTGTTTTGGTGCCAGTCATGGGTCTTGAGGAAGGGTCTAGACACAGTCCCTAATCTTTTATGCTCAAAGTTAGTGCTCAACTGTTTGAGTGACAGCACAACTTCTGGATTTTCCTATGCACACAGTAGTGAGGAATCGAAACGAGGGCTTTGTACATACTAGGCGAGCACTCTATCACTCAGCCCCATTAGTGACAAGTGTATAAAAAGATAAATGTTTAGACTTGCAGATAGATAGATAGATAGATAGATAGATAGATAGATAGATGGATAGATGTATATAACGTGAGATGTCTCTATATTATGAAATTTCATATACAATATTACTACCAATTATTGGCAATTAAATTATTCCTTCCTTTTTTAAGCATCATGATTGAATACATAATAAAATATTAACTGAAAATTATTCAAAGTTGTATAATTGTGTATAATTTTATAATATAATCGTACACTAACTATTAAGGTAATTGTTACTTTTACAAAATTCCATTCACACAGATGTATATTGGAAATTGTTTCTTAGAATCTCCTGCCATCCTGGCAGTCCAGGATTCGATTTCCAGGCTTAAGTTGCCGGTTTCGGCTTGGCTTCCCTAATAGTCATCCAAATATCAGCAATGTAAGGTCATGTACACTTTCTGGGCATTGTCATTTAGACCCAGGGTGGTCACAATGCAATGAAAAAAAAAAGTAAAACCACCTCCTTGAACTTCTCAGTTTTATCCTTCTCGTTTTTATTTTTATTTTTGCCAGCCCCGAAATTTGAACTCGGGACCTAGGATCCAAGGATCGCCTGTGGCAGAGATACCAAGACCTGAGTTCAAGCCCGGTGGTTGACCCAAAACATCATCATCATCATCATCATCATCATCATCATGGCATGGAATTTGCCCCATTTTTCTGGCAGGCCTGGGATTTAAACTCAGGGTCTCGGGAATTCTGAGGCACTGTGGGTGAAGGGGAAGATCACCGTCCTCGAAGACAAGCAATTCAGACAAGTTCGCAGCGCCTGAATTGAAGCCCCAGCACTATAAAATATAATAGTCATATATTAGATCTATGTCATATGGGTTTACTCCATATGATATTTATTACCCTTATTTATTTAGTATTATTGTACATATAACATTTATTTTATTACATCATATCACATATACTGAGACCCAGGACTTTCACAGAGAAGGAAAAAAATTTGTCAAAATTGGCTGCTTACTCCATGAATAAATTTTTGGCCATGCGGGGATTTCAACTCACAGCCTACAATGCCCAATTCATAAATGGGTCACAGTCTTAGCACACCAGCCTCCAGCAAACTGAGCTGCCAGGAAGTTCTGAGGACCTATAATCAAGCCACAGTAGTGTCCAATATATATATATATATATATATGTACATATATATACATGTATATATATGTATATATATACATACATATATTTGTGTATATATATATACAGAGGGAATATTATATTATTAAGTTATATATATAATTACCAATTATTAGTTATTAAATTATGCCTCCATTTAATGAAAAATCATCGTTGAATACTTACAAAAGCATTAATAAAATATCAGTCAATATCCTTAATCATACCATGGTGCTAGAATGGAAGATATAAATTCAATAATTTTTGTGTCGCATTCTAAAATAGAACCATGAATTAATTTCAAATTTACTTATTACTTTTATAACATTCCATTAGCATTCAAATGAATAGGAATGAGTTTGCAGGATCTCCCTCTATTTGTGGGTGCCAGTCCTAGCATTCGAAATGCAGGCCTGGGAAGTTTTCTTGGAATGCAAACCATTGGAAAGACACCGTTAAGATTTCAGATTGTCACGAAAAAAAGAACAAGAAGAAAAGTAAGCCAGGTTGTCAGTGGTTCCTTCCTGTGATCCTAGCTCCTCAGAAGGCTGAGATGCCAATTTGAATGCAGCCTGGGCAGGAAAGTCCGGGACACTTGTATTTCTTAAGAGATCACAGGAAAACAAAAGAAATAAACAAACAAAATCACTGAGTGGTTCAAGTTGCAGAGCACTACCATTGAGCAAAAGGAGCTCAGCGACAGGGCCTGGATGATGGGCTTTCAGCAGGTTGCCCATGCCCAGCCCCCCAACCTGGGCAAGCTGGAAGAAGCCCTCAGAGAGTACTAAGTCTGCAGCTTGAACAAAGCATCCTTTTCTGCCATTTAAGAACTGAAGGGACGAAGGCTTTGCCTGGGCTGGTGTGTGCAACTGGTGTTGAGGAACCTATGCAATTCTATTTTACTGAAGACCCCAACTCAGTTCTGCCACCCTTGACCTATTCCAGCCACAGACAGTCCTGGGAACACTAGATACCAGGATGTGGAGATATCTGAAATAGCCTTGCACAGACAATTTGGGGAAACACATGGTGTTTGCTTAAGGCAGGATGTCAAGGTATCAGAAACTCCAAAACAGCCCCTTCTGTGGTCTGGTGACCATTATCTAAACCAGACACCCTGCAGTTTAGCACATATCCTCTTGAGACTTCCCTGTGGTACAAGCCAACCAGTTTAAAGTATGTCAGCCCCCTTGATCTAACCTACAACTTGTTTCTGGTCCTTTCCCACATTGTAGTTCGCCAATCATAATATAGAATTGTTTTATGATTTTCCCACAGTGTGTAGTGATTTGTTAGAAGATGCTATGGTGTATGCAAAGTCCCTGCCTTCCCTAAAAAGTGTATAAAAGGTGCTGTAAACCTCGGTTGCTGCTATGTAAATCTGAGGGGATCAAGCTTGAGCTCATAAAGACTACTTTGCTTTTACATTGGTGGTGGCCTCTGGTGGTCTTTTGGTTAAGGATTTCTGAATTCAGCTTTACAGTGTGTGCAATGGGTGCATTATGTTCTGGCTGAGATGTCCCATCAGAACACCTAGCAGCCAGCCACTGCCTCCAGGGAAACCACAGTTCCTAGGCTGTAGGAGTTGTCGAAGGTTGTGTCTCCATTTCCTCTATCTCCCTGTAGGATGTTAGCCTAGAACTCTGGGGCCTGGTGGCCATCACTCATTCATTATTCCTTATTGCAGAGTCTCAGGCTGGTCCCAAATCCTGACAAAGATAAGAAAGAGTCAGCGATTTCTGTGCCAAAAGGGGTAATCCAATAAATCCCAACGTCATAGCTTTTTTTAGAAATGAGCCTTGGTCTGCGAATGTGTCTTACTGGTAGAGTGCTTACTTAGCACACACAAAGCCCTGAGTTCGATTCCTCACTACCACAGAAAGAGAAAAAGCCAAAAGAGACACTGTGCTTAAGTGATAAAAGTGCTAGTGTTGAAAAAAAGCAGCTCAGGAACATGCCCAGACCCTGAGTTCAAGCCCCAAGATTGACAAGAGTGAGACATATTCTTCTGGGACTCAGAGGAGGGCCGTTATGGGTAAGAGGTAGAGGGCAGGTGCTGGGGGCTCACCCATGTAATCTTAACTACTGAGGAGGCTGAGATCTGAGGATGCCAATTGCGTGCAGGAACGGATATATGAGGCTCTTTTCTCCAATTAAACCCCAAAAGCCAGAAGTAGAGCTGAGATTCAAGTAGTACAGTGCTAATCTTGAACACAAAAGCTCAGGGATAGCGTCCAGGCCATGAATTCAAACCCCACGACTGGCATGCGTGTTTGCATGTATGCACATGCGTGGGTGCACGTGCACGCATGCACACACGCACACACACACAAACACACACACACACACACACACACACACACACACACACACACACACACACAGACACCACCACCACCACCACCACCACCACAATAGAGCATTTTCCAGTCAGCCTGCACAAGTTCAATCTGTAGGAACTCAATATATTTTTGAAAGGGGGAGAAGGGAAGGAAAGGCTTGCTCCACAAGGTGATATAACCAGTGCCAAAATTCCACAGGAGCTCTAAGATGTGGAACAAGGCAGAGAGCCTCAGGCAATAAGTACAGCTTGGGCAAAGGTCCTGAGGTGTGTTGTAGAGCTGGTAGTGTGGGTGGAATGAAAGTTCTGTGGCTTCAGACAAGTCTGGCAGAACACTCAAGTCTGGGACAAGATTTACTCTTGAGTCACAGTTAGGGCAGAATGGGGTCCAGGGGAAGATTAGCGTGTCTTTTCACCAAGGACCCCAGCCATTTTCTTTGACCAGAAGCCTATTTTCCACAGCTCCTGACCTTCAGGGCTCCTTTGCATGGAGGAGTCAGGGCAAATGCAAGGAAGAATGCTTGCTTAAGAAAAGCTTCTAGCCCAGTGTCACCAGTGGCTTAACCCCTGTAAATCCTAGCTACTCAGGACACTGAGATCAGAGATCGTGGATCAAAGCCAGCTCAGGGGAGGAAAGTTAGTGAGACATTTTTGCCGATGAACTACCAAAAGCCAGAAATGGAGCTGTGGCTCAAGTGGTAGATTGCCAGCCTTGAGGGAAAAATTAAAGAGACCACAGGCCAGACCCTGATTTCAGGCCCCAGTACTGGCACAGAGAAAATAAAGAAAAGCTTTCAGGAGCTCCTACTCCACTGTGGTGAAAGGCCAGATCAGCTGGGCGCTGGTGGCTCATGCATGTCCTCCTAGCTCCTCAGGAGGCTGAGATTGGAGGATTGCCATTCAAAGCCAGCCTGGGCAGGAAAGTCTGGGAGACTCTGTTCTCCAAGAACCACCAGAAAACCGGAAGTGGTGCTGAGGCTCAAGTGGTAAGATGAAGAGCTGGGGACAGCAACCAGGCCCAGAGTTTGAGCTACATGACCAATACCTGGCCTGCTTTGACCTCATGCTGTGGCTCAAAGCAGAGTATTTTCCAGTGGGTTCCTGAGGGTCTCCCAATGTCTAGGTGTCCTACACTTCTTTAGAGCAGCCTCCTAGGAGGCCTTTGCATACAGAGTGGGCCACAGTACCAGAGATGGATCGACCCTTGTGACACGGAGGTCATCGACCTGGTCATCAGAATGACATCTATCATGAGAGCAGTGTGGATCTGAGCACTAAATCGATGTCTCAGACAACAGTTCTGGTCCAGGAGGGGTAAAACAGTAAATGCCCACTCATATGGATATCACAAGAATGCACATTTGTCAGGCACACCTTGGGCGGTGTTGAGTTGGGCTCATGAAAGACTTGTAGTCTCAGGAATCCAGTGCCGGCTGGCTGCTGTTTGTAGTAAATGCTATATCCCAGTAGTCCCAGGGCTCAGAACCCAGCTTTCCTCCCCAGTGCTTAGATGGAGGCACAGATCCCTCAGCCCAAGAAGGACTTAGGGAGAAACAACTGAGGTGGTTTAAGAGTTTACTATGATTATGCTTCAGGACTGCCCGCAGTTCTAGCTCTGCTTATCATTACCACCTCCCTCTGTGTGTGTGTGTGTGTGTGCACATGCGCATGAGTGCATCTTGGTAGTAGGACTTGAACTCAGGGCCCGGGTTCTGTCCTTCAGTTTTTTTCATTCAAGGATAGCACTGTACCACTTGAGCCAGAGCTTTTCTTCCAGCTTTCAGGTGGTATTTTGGGAGAGGACTGTCTCACAGATATTTTTTGCCGGGTAGCCTCTGAATGTCAATCCTGAGATCTCAGCCTCCTGAGGGAGCTAGGAATATAAGAGCATGAGTCATTAACATCTGGCCATGCTTTCCTTCTTGGATAAAACAGAATATCTATCTTCTAGCTGAGCACCCATCTACAGCTATCCCACCTGTCTCTACCCCTACCCCTACCCCTCCAGGTTTCAGAGGAATCATTCCTTCCCCTGAGGACAAAGAAATAGGATGCATTGACAGGTTTGAGCTTTATGTTCTCCACACAGTCAGGGGCTGCAGGGAGCTGATGTAGAGGCCAGAGATCTAGGCCAGAGCAAGTAGATAGCTGTTAGAACAGAAGAGACTATGAAAAGACATCCATGCAGCTGGATGCCAGTGGCTCATGCCTGTAATCCTAGCTCCTCAAGGCAGACACTGGAGGATAAATCAAGATTCAAAGCTAACCTGGGAAGACTCTTATCTCCAATGAATCACCAAAAAGCTGGGAAGTGGAGCTACTATAGTTCAAGTGGTAGAGCACCAACTTTGTGCAAACAGGCTAAAGGTAACCACCTAGGCTCTGAGTTCAAGACCCAGTACACACACACACACACACACACACACACACACACACACACACACACACACACACTATGTGCATGCAAAATCAGAGATTTCTACACTGCAATTTTTAGGTATTCTCTACCTTTTCCGCATTAAGCCTGGTGGTTGTTGGCCTAGGAGTTTGATGCATACAACACCACTTGGCATCTTTAATTTTGGGGAACAGAATGACTAGAAAGTCGGCATTCCCCATCCCAGCTCCTTGATTGGGTCGTGATCTATCCCAGCCCTTAGGGGCTCCTTTTACACACTCGCCAAGATTCTTTTAAAAGGCATCACATTCTGGGCACTGGTGGTTCACACCTGTCATCCTAGCTACTCAAGAAGCTGAGATCTGGAGGATCATGGTGACAAGCCAGCCTGGGCAGGAAAGTGTATGAGACTTTTATCCTTGATGAAACATCAGAAAACAAGAAGTGGCCCTGTAGCTCAAGTAGTAGAATGCCAGCCTTGAGAAAAAGAGCTCAGGGACAGCACTCATGGAAAACAACAACGAGAGGCATTGCATGTTGGCTCTGGGATTGACATGGGCTGAATATAATTGGAATTTTCAAGTGCACCAAGATAAAGCATTACCTCCTTTAGTCCTGTGCTCCTCCATCTGTCTCACCCCCTGAACTTGGCATGCTTCGGGTCACCATGGCCCTAGTTGGATGGGAGGGCTCCGAGGAGGAAGATCCCAGAGCAATCACCCACCTCCTTCTTCCATACTCACCCTGCTGCTTCTGCAATAGACCTACTTCCTGGAATCCATCCATGAGATCATGGCCACCAACAATGTGGTGAGTGGTGGGTCTAGCCAAACTCAGGGAAGTTAGGGGTGGAAGTCGGTCAGGGACTAGGAGTTTCCACCCTGGGTGTGGGCTAAGTCCAGGGCTGACATTTATTTCATCCTGAGCCTTGCAGGGGTGGGGAGACAATGTAGACTCCACATTGAGTCAGGTAAGATCAGAATCTGGAGGACTACATTTGTGGGGGAGGCTGTGGAGCTCAGGGGGCCACTGTTCTTGGTACTCCTCTCTCGGGACTCCCCTCTCCCTCTCTCATCCCTCAAAGGTAAAAGAGAAACTTTAAATAAGGGTGTCAAAGAGGGGGCAGTGGAGTATTTCTGTGTGAACCAGATTTGTGTTTCATATTCATCCTAGCCCCTACTTCCAATTTATCTGAGTAACGACTATATGTGTTTGGGGGCAGGGATCATCTTAGCTGAGAATGTGGCTCAGTGGTAGAGTGTTTGCCTAGCATGTCTGAAGCCTTGGGTTCAATTCCACACAGAAAAAGCTGGAAGGAGAGGTGGGGCTCAACTGGTAGAGCACCGGTCTTGATCAAAAAGAGCTCAGGGACAGTGACCAGGCCCTGAGTTCAAGCCCTATGACTGGAAGAAGAAATCTTTGTGGAGGATTTGTTTCCCTTTGAAAACAATTTATTCTTTGTGATAAGCATAACATGGGCCTCTTCCCTGGTCACCAATGGGCCATTAGATATCCCTTGAATTGTGTTTCCTCCCAGCAGCCTCTGCTCTACGCAGCCCACAGTTTACCCTTCCCATCA
Organism: Dipodomys spectabilis; assembly: GCF_019054845.1. Lineage (NCBI taxonomy): Eukaryota > Metazoa > Chordata > Mammalia > Rodentia > Heteromyidae > Dipodomys > Dipodomys spectabilis. The sequence continues at coordinate 2,393,403 of NW_024870972.1, read as the reverse complement.
CCAGGCAGAAGGACACCTGGCCACCTAGTTCTGGTGGCTGCCGAGGATTTTGAGACTCAATATGTCACATAGGGAGTCATCATCCCCATCAGCCTACAGAAAAAAGGGACAGAGTGCTGCAAGCCTGAGTTCGCCAGCTGTGGGTGGCTCTGGATGTGCGACATCTCTGGCAGGATGTGCTCTGTGGTAGAGTCCTCTACAGGGTAAGGAACCCCGACCTCTCCTCTGGCAGTTTCCACACGGTCTTGAAGTTGCAATTCTTCAAAACCTTTCTGCTCCTCCCTCATTTTGCCCACCCAGGAGCCTGAGGCCTCTAAAGCAGCAACACAGATGGGGTCTCAGACTGGACCGACATCTGGAGCCCCTTGAGAAGAGAGACAGCAGCTCCTGCAGCTCTTTCCTCTTCTCTATCTTCTCCTGCGACAGCTGGCACATGCCCTTTGCTTTCTCCCAACACAGTTGATCCAGGATGAATATCTGTCCGTTACATACCAGGAGTAACTCCTGGACGGTGTGGATATGTGCCAACACCTGGCTGCATAGATGGTGGAGCTTGTTCGCTGGACTATGGAAGTGCACCTCATCAGGCAGGTTGTGGATTAAGCAGATTTTGTTTTTAGACTCCCACTTGTCCCACTTCCCATCTCACACATGCTGTGGTGGCAGATCACGGGGCGGGTACCTGTGGATCCAGCTCTATTTGGCACTGAGCTGTCGGGTGGATCGAGTGCCTGCAACAGGCCCACCGCTCCTGCGGCAGGAGTTTCCCCCTGTGGATGTCAGCCTCAAAGAGTGCTTGCAGAGACACATCCCTCTTACTTTGGAGGATGTCTCTATCCTCTGTGATGGGCACATCAGGGGGATTCGCATTCTTACCTTTTGCTTCTCCAGGGCTCACACCTTCCCCTTCCCAAGGGAAAGCCAGGAAGATCAGCTGGGCCTGCAGGCACTCATCCTATGTTCTGATTACTTCCAGGCACTTGAGAGTGTCCTGCCACTTTGGGGGCATCACCTAGTCCCCACAGTTGGTCGGGCCCTTCACTTGCTAAAGCTGCTCCAGCAGCTGGGTCTGCCTCTGCAGGTGCTGCTGAAAGGCCTACTTCTTGGAGCTCAGCCGTTCATTGGAGGTGATGTGATGCTCACAGGTGGCTCTGAGCTCCTGCAGCTGGGCCAGGGACTGCTCCTGCTGCTCCTGCAGCTCCCAAGCCACTTGGGTCTCTCTCTCATCCATCTCTTTCCATTTCTCTATCTTCTCCTCTGAGTTGTCCATCTGTTCCTGCAGATGTTTCTTCACCTGCTGCTCAGAGTCCAAGATGCTAGCAAACTCCTCTTTCTCACCGCTCACCCTATGGAGAGCAACCCACAGCAAGGCCAGCTGTTCTTCTAGCTGTGGATCACACAGACATGTGCATCATGGGGTCTCCGGGATCCCTTGCCAACCCTCCGTCTTCTCCTCCAGTCTCCGCAGTTGTTCCCATTGCTCTGCATTCTGGAGATTGGGCCTCTGGTTTTCCTTGACCTGGATGTGAAGTTGTTCCTCCAGGTTTTTCAACTCCATCTGCATGCGGTAGGCCTGGGTCTGCAGCTGCTGCTTTTCCTGAGATAGTCCTGTGGGGGGCCATGGCTCTGCCAGCTTCCTTCTCAGTTCCCCCAGCTCTTCCTCAAAATCCAGCACCTGCCTAGCCCCTTCCTCCTTCTGCTCTGTCAGTTGGTTCACCTGCTCGGTCAGCGGCCGGGCCTCCTCCTTTGTGTGGACCTCTCAATTCTCAGGTCCTTCACTAAGGTGTCTGTGTCCAGATTCGCTGCTGTCACCATCCAGCTCAGGTTGTCCAGTAGTCTTGTCAGTACCTCATGCCCTGCCAGTGCTTGTTGGAGCTTGCAGATTCTGTTATTCCTGTTGCTCCTCTATGTCCAGAGTGCTTCCAGCTTCTCCTGCAAATCTCTGTTCACTTGCTCCAGGTCATAGAAGCTTCTGATCTTTTACTCGAGCTGAAGTGTTACATCATTCAGCTGTTCGAAGAATATTTCAATCTCCTTCTGTGCAGCAGTGACTGCAGAAGCCTCCATCTCCAACTCTGCTATTCGCTGCTATGTGGCCTGCAGGCAACTGGTGAGAGTTTTGTGCTCCATTACTCTGTGATCGGCCACGTGCTGCATGTGGGCCGGTGCTGATTGTAAATCGCTTTCTGCCAAAACCAACTTCTGTATGAGTGGCGTGTGGATTTCTAGCTCTATTTTCAGTTCTTTGTGCCCCTGGGCTATCTTCTTCCTCTCTTTCTCCCGTTGATACTGCAGGTCTGTCTTTTCCTGATTCAGTGGTTAGATATTGGCACAGAGCACCTGGTTTCTTCTTTTGCTGCGGTCCAGGGCAGGCACCATGTGTTGGTAGCACCTCTGAAGATCTTTGGTGGTATCTGGACCCTTGACACTCTGGACCCTGATGGCTGTAACACTCTCCAAAGGCAGGGGTGTCCCCTGGACCTTCCTTTGAAGCACGCTCTCCAGTGGTGTTTGTCTTGGGGATCCCTCCCTTTTTTGTGTTCTTTGTTTTTTTGAATGTTGCAGGTCTGATGGCAGGATTCTTCTGTTGGTGATCTGGCAGTTGTTTCTTGCCCACAACTCTCTCACGGAGTCTGGTTGTTAAAGACATCTGAGCACTAGGATGGGAGAGATGGGCTGGCCACATTCCCAGGCTCTGGGTAATCCTCTATTCTCCCACTCACTGACTAGGCTGTAAGTTTCCTAATCCACTCCAAAGTCACCTCAAGACTCTTGCTCACCACCCAGCCACCTCTAACTTCCTCAACTGCTGGTAGTGGTGTCAACCAACAGAGGGAATCTGGGTGCTACTGGACAGCATGGAATATGGGAGTGGCCACAATTCTTGTATCCCATTGGTTAGAAAGAACCATGAAAGAATGGGGGTGCAGTCAGAATCCTGTGATGCAGGCTGCATAGGTGGAGTCAAGGTGACAGCGGCTCCCCAGCCCCTTTCCAAGTAAACTCTGTCCAATTCAGTTGGAGACAAGAGGGTGACTTGCTTTAGCCAGATGGCTGCACAGATTGTTCTGTATGACTGTTTGTTGCCAATCTCGGAACTTGAACTCAAGGTCTGGGCACAGTCCGTGAGCTGCTTTTGATCAAGGCTAGCCCTCTACCATACGGGTCTACTTATGGCTTTGTTGACACTGAAATTGGACAGGCATTTCAAGGACTTTCCTGCCTACGGTGACTTTGACCATAATCCTCCTATACAGGCTTGTATGAAGAAGGATTGCTGAGAGCCACTGGTGCCTGCCTAATCATTGGTCTTGCTGATGTTTTGGGACAGACCAGTGAGTTCCCTATCCGTAGGTTTAAGTGGTGGGAGCTGGAGCCCACAGTTCAAATCCTGGTCCTGCCACCTCCAAATGGCAGGAGATCCTAAGACACTCATTCATATCCATATGAATACGAATGGAATGGGATGTATGTATGATTGAATAGGCAGTTCTTGAATAATTCCAGGATAAAATTATACACTATTATAGGACACTGATCGATTTTAATCAATACTTTATGAAGCATTTACACAATCACATTCATTTAATGAAGGCATAATGAAATACCTAAGAATTGGGCATCACATAGTATAGAGATGCCATTTTTCTCTGCCAGGACTGGTATTGGAACTCATGGTCTGGGTAACTCTGTTGCACTGTAAGGGAAGGGGAAGCTCGCCTCCCTGAAGTGAAGAAATTCAATTCTGTTCCTTAGGCCTGAAACCGATCCTCAACACTAGAAAACATCCCATTCGTGTACATTTTAGATATATGATTTATATTTACATACATATGTTGATTCTATATTACATTCAGTGTAGTTATTCATTTTATTTTTCATTTTGTTCATGTATTGACTATTTTATTGGTTATTTTGGCACATAGAACATTGATTACTTTGATTCCATAGGATATAGGATTGCATATGTTTTCCATTTCATACCTGACACCCAAGACTTTCGCAGAAAAGGAAAACATGTGTCACCATCAGGTTCTTACTCCACGATTATTGTTTGGGAGTGCTGGCATCTGAATTCATGGCCTACAGGGCCAAATTCATGAATGGGTGAGGGTCAGCATGCAATCCTGGGGCAAAATGAGCTGACACAAACTATGCCGGACTTGAGATTGAGCCCCTGGGGTTAAGAAAATAAGAACAGATTGACACGCAGATGGTAGTACATTAATAAATATATGTTTTCACAAGTCAATACCTGACAAACATTAGACACTTATCTGGGCATTATGAAACTGAATGATGTTTTTGACCAATGTGATCATTAACACCCTCCTTACTAGAAGGCAATCCTTCTCCCACTAGAAGGGAAACTTGCATTCCTGCTAGATAAAAATCCACCAAACTCCCTCGTTCTCGGTAGGAAACCCTCTGTCCCTCTTGGTAGGAAACCCTTTATGTGTAGCTTGCCTTTTTTTTTCATTTTTGGTCAGTCTTGGGACTGAACTCTGGCCCTCGACACTGTTCCTCAGCTCTTCATCTCAAGGATAGCGCTCTACCAGTTTGGCCACAACACCACTTCTGGCTTTCTCTGCTTATGTGGTGCTGAGGAATTGAACCCAGAGCCTCAAGCATGCACGGAAAACACTCTACTGCTGAGCTACCTTCTCAGCCCTTTATCTGAGTTTTTAGTTCTCTCACTTGCCAATGTTGAATTCTTCTAAGTCCTTTGTGCAGCTTTGGCCTTCAATCACAAAAAAAATCTACCCTTTATAGATAATGTTTCTAGAATTAATTTTCCCATGCCATCCTACTAGAGCACTTAATTTAGGGGTTTAAAAAATCTTTTAGTATAATTAACAAATCTCTGTTGATCTTATTCTACTCTACATTTTATTATTGCCAGTCCTGGTGCTCCCTGAGCTTCTTTTGCTCAAAGCTAGCACTCTACCAGTTGAGCCACAGTGCCACTTCCAGCCTTTTCTGTTTATCTGGTGCTGAGGAATAAAACCCAGGGCTTCATGCATGCTAGGCAAACAATTTAAAACTAAGCCATATTCCTAGCCTCCAAACTACATTTTATTTATACTAATTATACTAACTTATTTATACTAATTATACTGATTCCTAAGCTGCTATCTGGGGCCTGGCTTGACTTTTTGGAAACTTTTGGGGGAGGATCCTGAATAGTACCTATGTAAATATGAAATATGAATGACCCTCTGGGGAAGGGGTCTCTCCTAACTAGTATAAAATGTTTGAAAACGGACAGGTGGATGAAATGCTAGGATGTAAGTGATGGCAAATTGAACAAAGCACAGGTTCTACTCTAGTTGGCCAGGAACGTCTCCAGCACTGGTCTTCCGCAATACCATCCGACAATTCCCCTGGCTATATTTAGTGCTTACTGCTCAACTCTTCACAGGTTCGGCCTTCACTGCATCTTGATAAGTTTCCCAGAAATGCCAGTTGTCCCCCGTACCTACAGAGGCAAGGGGTATAGTTGGCCTTGGAAAGATAGGATTTTTGTCTTAGATCCTCCTCTTGCAAACAGCAACAGCAGGGTCTTTCGAGTTTCCCCAAGCTGTATTTGGCCAACAGATCATGTACTCCATGCCCTGGGGGGGGTCTGAGGTTCATTACAGTGGGAAGTGTACCACTTGTTTTTCTGGTCTCTGTGCCACACAGTCTTAACAGTAATGGTGAGCAGAATATTTAATCCATTTCACCCAAGTATTAATTTTTATTGGTCATAGGACTTGAACTCTGGGCCTGGGCACTGTCCCTGAGCTCTTCATCACAAGGCGAAAGAAAGCCCTACTAGTTGAGCCCAGCGCCAATTCCAGTTTTCTGGTGGTTAATTGGAGATAAGAGTCTCAAGGACTTTTCTTCTCTGTCTGTCTTTGAACCCCAATCCTCAGATCCTGAGTAGCTTGAATTGCAGTTGCATGCCACTGGCACCCAGATTTGGACATGACTTTTTTGAGTTCCCCTTTCAGCATATAAGATTTAAAACACACACATTCAAGCACTTATGTATAACAAATTGTTGTTTGGACAAGTGCACAGTATGGATCTCAATAATAAAAATTATCCATTATTTAATAGTGTTCTGAGATCTTTTTCACCATTCTCCCAGTGGATTATCAGAAGCAGGTCTTTGGATAATTTTTCTTTGGTTCTTTAGGCCTAGAATTCTTATTCCCCATTTTAGCAGGTCTCTTGAGATTTCAGTTTTTGGTGCACTAAATCCTATCTATTGTAAGTCTCTAGTGCTCCACTCTCATATTCAACTCTCCCCTTACTGGAGATTTCTCAAATATGGCTTCCTCCAGCTCCCACATTTTTATTCTTGGGCCAGAGAATGAAAACAAACATCAAGACTCAAGTTTTCGTTGTGCCTAAGCCTCACTCAGCACATGAAAGTCCCCAACCAACAAGGTAATGTGCACTAGTCCAATTTTTCCTCTCATGGCCAATGCATGAGTTAACTTTTTATTGAGGTGCTTCCATCGGCCCTTTCCTGACATTGCTGATACACTTTCCATCATTAACCACAATGGATGGGTTTAACCCAACCTTGAGCTACCTCAACAAGGCAGGATGTGTCTCCTTCTAAAGGGTTCCCGCCTTGCATAACAAAGATTGTGGACAATACCCCCGATTATTGGGAATACTCCCATAGTGTAAGCCAATATCCCAAGAAAGACAAGCAAGTTGAAAGAAACTTAGCACGGCAAAGTTTAGTTCTGTTGAAGGGCATGTTATTGGCAGGAAGCCATTGAAGCAACCGCTCTGAGTAGGAAGTCTGAGTAGAAAGTAGGTTTTACCCCTAATGAGTTACTATTTCTGGTATTGATCAGAAGTTGTGTTCAAAATCTTGCTCAATTGGCTCTTTTGAAGCTCAGCTGGCTAGTTTGAAAGGGGATCAGTTTCAGAGCAATCAATGAAACCAGGACAACCATGCCAGAAATTGTTAGAAAATTCTTACTACGCTTGTGCTCTATGAATTAAACTGTGCCTATGAGTTGAACCATGTTCCTAGAACGATTTTACTTACAGGATATACTTTAGTTAAAATAGCTTTTTGTAAGATTATGGCTACGTGTAGTCAATGCTTTCCTTCAAGCAATCACTTTCACAGAAAAATATTCTATCTCCTACAAAGTCCATTCCCAGACAGAATTTATTATCAGCAGCTTCCTCTTAGGAATGGAGGCTTATGAGCTTCCAGTTGAAAACACCTTATTCACATATTGCTTTGGCTCCCTTAGGCAAACTCACCTCAGCAAGTGGTTATGGAACCAACCGCTGTGTGTGGCTGCTTTATTATAAAGAACCTATATGGTAATTCTGCTCCTAATGCTAATAGAAAGAGGAAAGCCTGCTCTCTCTGGAGGCACGTAGCTATGGATTTAAGCACACTTATTGAACCCTGAGCACAGGACACAGATTAGACTGCAGTATTTTCAGAGCCATAGATGAATCAGCCAGATCCCAGATGCTTGGCTGAGCATAGGGCACACTTCTGGTGCCACATTTCTGAGGTAAAGCAGTTCTAAGCTGCCAAGACACTATGGTAGGAAGAGGCCTGAGGGAGAATTCTTGGTGGGAAGGAGAAGGGGAAAGTTTGGATTTAGGTTTTAGAAAATGCAAGCCACTTTCTGAATTGCTTGAGGTATCGAGCAGATCAACATGTTTAGTAGCCCTCTAGATGCAGAGTATGAGAACACTTCCCACACCTTACACTCAATCCTTCCTGTCTGGCAGCCTTCAATTCCCTCTCGCAGGAGTTAAGCAGTTTTTAAGAAAGCAAAGGTCAGTGAACGTGATCTAGCTAGTGAAGGAAGCCTATCCTTTGGCTTTACAATAGATCAATTTCTATCTCAGAACAAGAGGAAGAGAAGAAACTGGTAATGACATTTTGATGAACAAATGAAAGAAAAATGATAAAAGGAGTGATATTGATCAAGCTGCATTGTATTTATTTTCTGACTTGGTGAATGATGACCCTTGCTACAACTACTTAAAGGAATATATATGTATATGTATATATGTATATATATATATATATATATATATATATGCAATACTATGTATTTTCTGTGAGTGCATCTCAATCCACAGTGTAAGTATCTTAAAGATAGGAGAACTCAAATGATCACAAAAATGCAACTAGTAATGGTTTAGTCTCTTATCTGTTGAAAGCCCAGAGGAAGACAGTACAGGCATGAAGATTCCAAGAAGATGGAGGCATACCCCAGCATTAGGATATAGCTCTCACTGTCTTGGCCCAAAGTGACCCCTAAATTGCCAGTAATCACTTCCAAGTTCCAGGAAGTGTGATGAAGGAACAGAAAGAAGGAAATCAAGAAATACAGAACATGTTTTGGACTGGCCTTAAAGCAATATCGTAGATGCTATCAGGTAATATTTTTATCTGTATTATCTAAATATTATCACTATTGGGAAATGTTATCACTATTTTACTTACCCTAGACTTCAGTTAAATCTATTGATTCAGAAAGATGGGTGGATATTATGGTAAGCACCTGAGATGTTTTGCTATGTATATCAAGGGCTATAGAAATCGTGTGTAATGTTTTACTATTTTGTATGAGGAATAGTTGATGCATTTTATCTGCAACTAGAAACTGCTTTCAAGCATAAGAAAAAGAAGAAACATATTTCTTATGCTACATATGCTATTATATATTGAAAATGTGTATGAAAACATCCAAATTAAGGCACATTGACAATCTATTTTGAACTAATGGGGTGATTTCCCTGAACATACTCTCATTACCTTAAAAAAAAAATCTGCACTCAATGGAGGGAAGCCAGAAGGAGGAGCACAATGAGTGGAAAACAGAACAACACACAACAAGAGGCCCATCAGCTCCACTGGTCATAGAAGGAAAAGATCTAAGCAATCCAAAGACAGTGATTGGAAGGGAGGAATAAGAGGGAAAGCGGGAATAATCTACACTATACAAAAGGCAAGAAATGTAAACATCACCTAATATTGAAGAAATACTTGGTATAGTCAAAGCTCATAGAATTCACAAACTTTATAGACCATGAAAATGATCATTTTCCTTGGATGGTTAAAATACGTTTGTGACTTTTACTAAGTATCATAATTCCACAATGCTGTGAATTATGTGAGTATTATGTAATCACCTATCTCAATTTTTTTTAAAAGTGGGAGAAGGGTTGGGTTGAGAGGGATGGGTGATTATGTTGTCAGACACATCATATTCATATACTGTTGTGCAGAATGGGAACTTGTTTGTACAACTACTTAAAGATAATACTAATAAAAACATGTTTAAAAAACAACCTCACAGGGGCTGGGAAGGTGGCTCAGTGGTAGAGTGCTTGTCTTGCATGCATGAGGCCTTCGGTTTGATTCCCCAGCACCACAGAAGCAAAAGGAGAATAAAGCCAGAAGCAGTGCTGTGGCTCAAGGGGTAGAGCACTAGCCTTGAGCTGAAATGCTGAGGGACAGTGCCCAGGCCCAGAGTTCAGGAACCATGACCAGAGACCCCTCCCAAAAAAAAAACCTCACACACTTAAATGAGATATAGTTTTGAACACAGGTTTATAGAATGCTGACAATTTAAATTGTTTCCAAGCCTGTTGTTGTTTTTCTCTTTTTTTCAATAATTGTGCTCAAATGCAACAACTTAAAATGTATTATCTTTTTTAAACTCTGTATTAGCTTTACCTAGTTAAATAAGTGTATTTCATTTTGATATATCCACATAGGCATACAATTTCCCTTGATTATACTTACCTCTTCATCATTCTCCTTCTCCTCTCCCAGGTTTTTTTTTTTTATTATTTTAATCATTTTAAGAATACAGCATAGTTGTAGTAAGTACATTTACAATATTGTATAAGATCAGTGTTCACACTTTTCATCCTCCAAAATTCAAATTGTATATTCAGTAAAACAATTTTCCACTCTCCTCTGCTTCAAGATATGCATCAGGTACGATTTTGCTTCCTGTCTCTATCAATTTGACTGTTCTATATAACTGATATAAGTAGAATCATGTAATATTAGATCTTTTTATGACTGGCTTATTTCACTTAGCAAAGTGTCCCAAATATTCATGAATAATATAGCAGTTGTCAAAACATAATTCTATTTAAAGTTGAAATAATATACTTCTGTGGGTATAAACCACATTTGCCTTAGCTATTCATTAGTTGATGGCCACTTGGATTGTCACTTAAGACTTTCTTGTGTTTTATAGTCCCATTATTACTCAGTAAGCTTAATAAAAAAAGAGAATGCATAAACTATGTATCTCCCACCACCCTTTTGCTAATTATTGGAGCTAAGAGAACTGGCTCCCCAGAATCTGACCTTCAGAATTCAAGAATGAGGTGGGAATAAGACAAGGAAAGAGAGACATATTAATTCACACTGGAGTTGCTTTGCTGTCACAATGAACACCTGTTCTCAGACAATCTTTTTGATTCCCACAGTTAGCTTTTATTTGTGCTTTTTTATTAGCATGACAAAGATAACTGACTTTCCCAGATTTAGAGTTGGAAATTTGTGGGACACATTCCTTTATTATGTAATCTTTCTTAAAATTGTGTATCATTACTTTGGCTCTTGGTGCCTTTTCCATCCTTGTTGCAAGTATGTATTTCTACAAATGGAGACTTTGGTTCATCATCATGATTAAATTATGAGGATTTTGGAGATTGTGTGATTTGCTATAGAAGTAAGGTATTATGATTACGACCATTTGGTCCAGGTTTCATTTCTTTGTCGAATTTTTATTGGGGTCCTTACTCATGGACTCATGTGTAAGTAATTCTTCCAATATTCCAGTATAATCCAGTAGACTTGGACAATGCATTAGAAATTTAAAACATGCCTATAATTCTTTTAAAATATACTTTTAAATATAATATCATAAATAAAAGCTTTGTTTTGTTTTTTGTAATTTTAATATTATTGTCAAGGTTATGTACAGATGGGTTACACTTACATAAGTAAAGCAGTTATAACATTTCTTGTGTAACTTGTTACACCCTCCCTCATTTTCTTCCTCTTTCCCTGGTCTCTCAATCCCACCGCCCAAGTTGTACAGATCATTTCCAACATATTGTCACTTTTAATTTCCATTAAGTAAATTTTTGTGCTGTTCCCATCCTGTTCCCATATATATATATATATATATATATGCCTACAATTTGGGTTCATATATATGTTTGATTATTCATTTGTTTATTGCCAAAACTGGAGTTTGAATTCAGGGCCTGAACACTGTTCTCTGTGTTTTTTCCACCTCAGTGCTAGTCACAGATCCACTTCTGGCATTTTGGTAGTTGAATGGACTTTCTCTGGGAGCTGGCTTTGAACCATGATCCTCAATCTCACCCTTGTGATTAGGTAGGATTACAGGTGTGAGCCTACTTTATACTTTGACTTTTCATCTCATTGTATCATGCATATATTTCCTACCCAATAACACTCTTAGAAATTTCATACTGTTCTAAGAGCATCACTTATAATGATTACATGAGAGTCCAGTGTTTATAAATTCCATAATTAATTCAACAGTTTTTATTACTGAAAATCTTTGTTGTCTCCAAAATATTATATGTATCATCAAAGTTCTTTTGGATTTTTCACTCTAGTTTTCATTTTTTATAGAAAAGTATCTGTGAGTTAGAAAGAACCAAATACAAACTTTCTTCTTACATAATGATCCATCTTAACTTGGCTCATCCAAAACAGTAAGTTACACCTCCCTGTGAATTTATTCTTTTTCCCAACATGTAGTTCCAATTTTGTAACTTTTACCCACCTTACCCACTATAAACTTTGTCTGAAATGACTCTTGCTATCATCCAGTTTTTGTAAAAACCTTTTCCATGGTATTTCATTAATAGGAAGCCATATTTAAATAATAGCAACTTAATGACATCATTTCCACGGGTATCTGCATTTCAGCCTGGAACAGGATTTTATTTTAATGGAAGAATCAAAGCATCATTTGGAAGGCAGAGATTACCCTTATGAACAAATTTGATCTTTCATTGCTTATTTTTGTTTTGGAATTTGAAGGCTAAAGATTACCAACTCATATATCCTCTGTTGTCAATGTATTTGATTCCAGTTCCCTGCATCTTGTATATACATTTTTCTAATTTGGGGAGGGAAAGGATAACAAAATGCTGAAACAAGGATAGTGGTTGACCAATTGTAACAATGAGATGTACAATGCACTATGTTGAAAATGAACTTCACAATTTTGGGATACAGAGAAGGAAGAGTTAGGGAAGTAGGGAGAGAGAGGAATGTAGGAGGAAAGCAAAGGATGGAGTAACAATGCTCAATGGGAAATGTACTCATTACCTTACTCATGTAACTGTAACCCCTCTATACAATATTTTACAATAAAAATATTTTTAAAAGATTACCAGCTCATACTCCCACAGTTTACTTGCTATACACCTTAAATGCTTCATATGGCTGAAAAGGGGAAACCAAAAAGACAGCAACTTTCAATATAGATTGTCTATTTTTGCAATACCAAGATGCCAAATGCAGTGCCAAGTGCACAGGAACCCAGAGTACATTCATTAAGCTCTAGAATTCTCAATTGTTTGCTTTGGCTAGAAATCTCTTAATTTTATTATACACAATATGCAGAAATGTCCTGAAAATTATTCTTGCAGAAAAACCTTTCCTACAAAATCAGGAAAATTTGACCAATTCAAAAAGAGTAAATTAACACAAGAAGAATTCTATTCCTGTTTACATAAAAGCTAGGATTCAACATGGGTCTACTAATAGTCTGAAGAAGACAAACAATTATTTAAGTGAGTTGTTATTATAAATGTAATGATATATGAACTCTGCTGGGGAGTTGAAAAGAATCCTTCCTGCACAGTGTCTTGATACATAGGAAGGGAGAAAACAAATATTCTGTAAAATGATGAAAAACTTAGGAAGTTCAGTATTCTCCAAATATTATGACCAAGGAATGTAAGGTATCAGGAACAAGGTGATTTGGAGAGTGAAATTGGAGAGATGGAAATGGCCATATAGCTTGGTGTTATGGCACTTTCTTAATATGCACAGGGCCCTGGGTTCAATCCCCAGCAATAAAAATGAAGGAAGAAAGAGACCAAGAAAGATTTGTGAGGTAGGCCTAGCATCATCATAGAAGTTTTATTCTCTTCCTCTTTTATTTTTTCTTTGGTTGGTCATGGGGTTGAACTCTGGGCTTGGGGGCTTTCCCAGTGCTCTTCAGCTCAAGGCGAGGGCTCTACAACTTCAGCCACAATGCCACTTCCGTTTTCTAGTGGTTTATTGGAGATAAGAATCTCATGAACTTTCCTGCTTGGGCTGGCTTTGAACGATGATCCTCAGATCTCAGCCTCCTGACGAGCTAGGATTACATGCTTGAGCCACTGGTGCCTGTCTACAAGTTTTATTCTCTAGCCCAGGATTTCATACTCTTAATTACACATTACTACTGCATGGGAGATTTTAAAAGTACCGTTGCTCAATTCTAAGCTGTTTTATCTGAGTGGGAACAGATATATCAACTTCAGCTGATATGACATGGGGGCACCAGTAAAGCACCCAGGATAAAGATATCATGGTAGCATATAAGAGTGTAGAACTTGAAAACTTTTCTGTGAGCAGGAAAATAAGTGCACATAGTATGTTAGCCTAAGTATGATTATAGATCAGTCTGAGTTTAAATGAACCAATATATCAGTTTTGTAACCTCTTTTTAAACCTCAGTTTCCTATTTTGGACATGGAAGTCCATGAGACTACAGTGCAAGAGTGTTCATAAAGTGTTTTCAGGGTATGCATTTTAAAATTTATTATAACTACCATTAGTTGATTTGTTTATATAGTGTAAATTTGAACTAGGTGCTGATGAGCAAAGCGGAAGATGATGAAGTGTCCTGTCTTAGGTCTCTCGGGTACTTGATGTCATTCCTTACACTCTAAAATTTGTGAAGTCAGAATTGGACAAAAGGGCACTTTTAAACGTTTCTCTATGGAGCTTTAGCATTTTTCAATATCAGAAGGACTCTGGAAAGATGGAAAAATAAAATAGAGAAAGTGTCGCTGGGAAGGTGTCTCAGTGGTAGAGTGATTGCCTTGCAAGCATGAGGCCCTGGGTTCAATTCCTCAGCACCACATAATCGGAAAAAGCCTGATTTGGGGCCTAGACTTAAGTGATAGAGCGTTGGTCTACAGCTGAAGAACTGGGGGACAGTGCCCAGGCCCAGATTTGAGGCCGCACAACCAAAAGAAAGAAAGGAAGAAAGAAAGAAAGAAAGAAAGAAAGAAAGAAAGAAAGAAAGAAAGAAAGAAAGAAAGAAAGAAAGAAAGAAAGAAAGAAAGAAAGAAAGAAAGAAAGAAAGAAAGAAAGAAAGAAAGAAAGAAAGAAAGAAAGTAAGAAAGAAAGAAAGAAAGAAAGAAAGAAAGAAAGAAAAAAACCACAACAGTCCTTTTCAGCTGGCTTACTGTCAGTCCTTTTGACGTATGATGACAAATTACCAGACACTGAATTGCTTATAAACAACAAATTTATTTCTCCATTCTGGAGCCTGTAGGTCCAAGATTACAATGCTAGCATAGTCAGGATTTTTTTATTTCTGAGTGAGGCCCTGTTTTAAAGTTGAGGAGTGAAATTTATTTGGTGTTGTTTATTTAAACCCAATTCATGAAGTTTTGCTTGCATGACTTAATTACCATCCATGTACTCACAAAGGCCCAATTCTATAACATTACATTTGAGATAGAATTTTGATATGTGAAACTGGATGAAGAGAGTAAATAAATGTATTGTACATATACATTCTTTTCTTTTCCTATAAAATTGTGGATCTAAGAAGAGTAAGATCCAGACATTGAATGATCTCAAAGCTGAATCTTAGCCATTCTATGATTCTGGAGTTTTATATTGATCTGGATTATTTAATTCTCTGCCTAAACTACAAGTTTATTTGGAGAATACATATGATAATTACACTAAGTGAGAAGTTTAGAGAATTATTTCATATTGTTTACTTTTAATTTTTTGGTAAATACTTGGATTCAAATTCAGAGCCTGGCATTTGCCAAGCAGGCACCATACCACTTGATTCATGCCATATCCAGCAATTTTTGCTTCGATTATTTTTGAGATAGAAGCTTGTATTTGTTTATTCCTAGGATACCTGGATAGTGAACTTCCTAGTTGTATGTCCAACATAGGTAGGAAGACAGCCACACATTGGCACACCCAGCTTTTATTGTTTGAGAAGAAGGTCTCTTGTGTGTCTTCCAGCTTGACCTTGAACAGTGACAATCCATATTTCCACTTTCAAAGTAGCTAGGATAATAGGTATAAACCACCTCATTTGGTTTGTCTTATTTATGTTTATGAAAGTTCTGAAAGTATGAGAAAATTCCCCAAAAGTTTACTAACCATACCCAGATTCTAGGTGATCCACTTATATTTATTCTGTCACAAACACAATTTGTGATATTGCACATCAAGAATACAAATATGTATTGCTAATGCCAATTTAAAGAGTTGTGATGATCTAATTTCTATGTGTGGATTTGTTTCCTGGCAAAACATCCTGAGTACATAGGCCAAAAATTTAATAGTCCTACAAGCAAAAATTACTTCTAGTATGATCAACAGTTTGCAAATATGGGTTCCATGCCTGCAGAGGAGACAGGTCACAGGGCAATTCCCTGCTGTGACCCTATAATAAATCTGCACTTTTCAAAATACCAGAGTGGTGAATTTTGTCAAAATTATTATACGGGAACTTTCTTGACCTGATAAAGAGTACTGCATTAGAATGAAAATATTCCCAGTTCTTCTGAAGTCAGGCAAAGATGTCAAACATTTGTATTCAAACACATAGCAAGCATTTTTGCTAATATAATGAAGAAAAATATAAAGTTCTTCACAAATAGCTTTTATTTATATATATAAAGGACTCTTAAACACACGGATAAGAAAATAAATAACCCAATTAAGAAGATACAGAGAGAAGGCAAATAAGCACGTCCAAAACCCACACATTACAAGAATGTTATAGAAATTCTTCTCAAATGTGTTCAGATAATGTTTTCTGGAATGTAAGGAATGTAAATAATTTCACCATCTTGATTCTTCCAATAATAATTTTCAAAAATGCATAAAGAACTTCAGAATTCATGGAATTTTTATTTCATGTTCTGTGCAGAACACTTAACAAAAGGCATATTCTTTATTTCTTGAAAACACCAATATTTTTACCTGTATTCATCTGTGTAAATGACTTCACAAAACTTTTAAGGCAATTGAAGAAGGAAATTGTAGCCAAACAATGCATAGACAATATCTTGAAAATTGTATCATAATCTTTTTCCTTTTTCTTGTCTCTTTTTTTTTTTTTACAGGAGAAGGGATTGAACTCAGTGTCTCAAACTTCCTGGATAATTGCTCTTGATCCTTACACCTAGTACTTTGTTGAGCTTTAGATTTCTTTTCAGATAGTTTCTTATTAACTGCCTAAACTGGCCTCTGTTGAGCTTTAGATTTCTTTTCAGATAGTTTCTTATTAACTGCCTAGACTGGCCTCAAACCATTATCCTCCTAATTTTGCCTCTTATAAACATGTGGCACCAGTTTGTTTTAAATATTGAAGTATCTGTATCACATTTTTACCATACAAACAGCAAACCTCCTATACTTTCCACTGTCTAGCTCTTAAGTAGTTAGAATTGTAGGCATGTACCACTATATCAAGCTGAATTTTTCTTAAAAGAAATCTTTAGTAGCTCTGATAACAAAGAAATATTCACTAACTTCTCTTTAGTCTCCAATTGTCTACCTCTGTAACTTCTTTCTCATTTTTCTCCTCACTGAAGACAGTAAGTTTGTGATAAGTTCAGTTTTGTTAATGCTTTCAAAATATTCCTTTTTAGTCTACATTCTTCATGCCTCATGTTCCATATCATAGTGATTTTCCTTACCAAAAATATTTGTCTCAGCCTGGAGAGGTGACTGATGCCTACATCCCTAGGTACTCTGGAGGCTGAGATGCAAAGATTGTAGTTGGAAGCCAGCCAAGTATTTTCTATCTAAAAGGAAACTGGGTGCATCCTAGTAACATAAAAATCATTATCTCATATTTGTTATAATAACATCTTACAAATTTAAGGTTATTCATTTGATAACTTTAATAGAAACAAGGAATATACATGAATTTCTCTCAGGAAATCCAAGTCATTCATTAAAACCCTAACTTGTTTCGGGAAAGAGATAAAATCTCGTTCAGAGGAAATAACTAGGTGCCATTGTTAGATTCTCCTTTCTGTCACTATCAAAGATGCTTCAGAGGAAACAGACCTAAACAGATATGAGTCCTGGAACATATTGTAAATGCCAGCATTGAATGATCACTCTATGGTAAGAAAGACAATCCACAAATTTTCACGCATCTAAACACCCATCATGTTGCTTTGCTCTGAGCCTGGATGGGTTTTCTTAGTTATCCTTCTGTGGCACTGAAGGTGTGTATCTTTTTCTACATTCGGTCTATATGGAGTTCTTTTTCCTCTTGCAAACATTCTGAGAAGCTCTTCCCAGGCCACAAGAAGTACAGATAAATTATTCATCCCATATTCTCCCCTCACAGCTCTCCTGTCCTGAAAAACTGTTTACTGATGAAAATGGAACAATGATTGCACAATGATATAAACCTGAGTGAGCATTATCACACTAGTCATAACACCAGAGAAGAACAAGGCTGTTTTCTCATAAGATCGAAATATGCTAGTTTTATATGCATGTTTTATGCATTCAAAATACAATTAAGTAATTCACTATCCTGGAAATGATTGGCCAGACCTAAGAGTTAAGTGTCTTAAAAGCTAAAGCCAAGGTTTTTGTGAGTTTTATCCAAAGGGAGGGAAGAAAGTTAAAATCCATATTTTATTTTGTAGAATCAAAGTGGTAATACAAAATGAGAATCACAAAAAATCTCTGCCCAGTCTAGATCTCCGGTGCTGCCCTGAGCATGGTACTTTCTCTCTTTTCTGGGCGTGGTTAGGTCCTCCTGCCCAGTGGATCAGTTGTCTTCAAGGCATCTTGGTCCTGAATTGGGACTTGGATTACCCAGTGGTGGTTGGGACCTGGCCAAGGACACGACACAGACCACTTCCATGGAATGACTTTTTTGCCCGGCATGTAAGTAGGATTACAAGTGGAATTTCTCTGAACTTGACTCCAGAAGGCAATCACTGAACCAAAAGTCAAAGCCAAACAAACTCCTTCTCCCCTCCTCCATTCCTCCCTTCCTCCCTCCTTGGGAAAGAGCAAAATAATTTTGCAGGTTTTGGTACACACACAAATCACCCACCATCTCCCCTGGTAAACTAGGTTGCAAGTGACTAAGTCATGTAATTCCATTATGCCACACTCATTATTCTGGACAACATCTTCAGGTTGTTTGGTGCTTTCATTTTTTTTTCTTTTTGTTGGTCGTTGGGTTGAATTTCATCTTGAGCCAAGCTCTCTACCACTTGAGCCACAGTGCCACTCCCTGTTTTCTCGTGGTTAGTTGGAGATCAGTATCTGACAGACTTTCCTGCTAGGGCTTGCTTTGACTCATGAATTAATTTTTAAAGTTTTTTACTGTAAAAATGCTGTACATAGAGGTTACAGTTACATGAACAAGGCAATGAGTGCATTTCCTTGAGCATTGTTGCCTCCTCCTTTGTTTTCCCCCACCACTCCTTCCCTCCCACCTCTATAACTAAACCCCTCCCCCGCTGAAGTTGTAAAGTTCATTTTCTTTAAAAAAATGTATGTCTATACATATATATACGTATATATATATATATATATATATATATATATATATATATATATTAAAAATGTTGTAGAGAGGGGTTACAGGTACATAAGTACGGTAATGAGTACATTTCATAGCAAGCATTTAACTCTTCCTTTGTTGTGCCTCTACCATCACTTCCCTCCCCCCTCCCAAACACCTCCTGACCTCCCCACCCTGCATTGTAAAGTTTATTTTTTAACATAGTGTCCTGTACATCTTGTCATCACAATGGGTCAGCCTGCATCCTCATTTAAACGTTCCCCAATATCCTTTCCACTCCCCAAATTACAAAAATGTATGTACAAGTGCAGAACACGAGTATCAGATCCAGTGAAAACAGGAGTTACACGGGCGGGGAAAAACATACAGAAGAAACAAAAGATTCACATAGTGCATTTTAAGTACATTATAAAACACTACCAATATAGAAAAAACCACTGTGTCCCTGTCTTGGGGTACATTTTGCTTCCTATTATCTCATGTGTTCGTGTGTACATAGCCTTTGAACTTCTCTGCTTGTTCTAGACCTGTGCTAGTAATTGCAAACAAGGGAAACCAAATAAACTATGTTTATTTGGGCCTGGCTTACTTCAGTTAATATAATTTTTTCCAAGTCTTTCCAATTCCTAACAAATGAGGCAATGTCCTTCTTTCTGGTGGAGGCATAGAATTTCATTGTATATATTTATAACACATTTTCTTGATCCATTCATATACTGAGGGGCATTTGGGTTGGTTCCCTATCTTAGCTATGGTAAATAATGCTGTGATAAACATGATTGTGCTGGTAGCTTTGGTATTACCCTGTTTGCGATTATTTTGGTAAAATCCCAAAAGTGGGATTGCTGGGCCATAATGGAGCTCTATGTGGAGTCTTTTTTTTGTCGGTTGTGAGGCTTGAACTCTGGGCCTGGGCTCTGTCCCTCAACTCTTCAGCTCAAGGCGAGCGCTCTACCACTTGAACTACAGCTCCACTTCCAGTTTTCTAGTGGTTTATTGGAGATAGGATTCTCATGGTCTTTCCTGCACGGGCTGGCTTTGAACCACGATCCTCAGATCTCAGCCTCAGTAGGTAGGATTACAGGCGTGAGCCACCAGCGCTGTGCAATGTGGAGTCTTTTGAGGAACCTCTATACTGCTTTCCAGCGTGGTTCAACAAGTTTATACTCCCACCAACAATGCAGTAGGGTTCTCTTCTAGCCACATGGCCTCCAGCATCTGTTACTAAATTTCCTGATTATAGCCATTCTAACTGGGATGAAGTGGAATCTCAGTGTTATCTTGATTTGTATTTCTTTTATGACTAGAGGAGCTAAGCATTACATCATGTGTCTATTGGCTATTCTTATTTCCTTTTCAGAGTAGTCTCTCGTTAAGTATTTAGCCCATTTGTTAATTGGGCAGTTGTTTGAGGATTTGTTTTTAGGAGATTTAGTTTTTTGAGTTCTAAGTATATTTTAGACATGAGACCCTTGTCCATTGTTTGGCTAGTGAAGATTTTCCCCCAGTCCGAGGGCTTTCTGTTGATCTTGCGAGCAATGTCTTTTGCCTTGCAGAAGCTCTGCAGTTTCATGCAATACCATTTGCCTAATCTTTCTTTGATTTGTTGTGCTTCTGGGTCTCTATTAAGAAACTTTTGGCTTGTGCCAAAGAACCCTAGAGTTTCTCCTATTCCTTCCTGTCATGTTTTCATGGACTCTGCTTTTCTTTAGAGGTCTTTGATCCATTTGGAGTTGATTCTGGTGCAGGGTGTTAGATACGGTCCTATCTCTAGTTTTCTACAAGTTTTTAACCAATTTTACCAACACCATTTACTGAAAAAGCTGTTTTTTCTTTCCATTCAACTTCTTTTTTTTTTGGGGGGGGGGAGTCGAATTGTGGGCCTGAACTTAGGGCCTGGGTGCTGTCCCTCAGCTCTTCAGCTCAAGGCTAGAGCTCTACCACTTGAACCACAACACCACTTCTGGCTTTTTTTTCTGCTTATGTGGTGCTGAGGAATAGAACCCAGGGCCTCATGCATGCAAGGCAAGCACTCTACCACTGAGACACCTTCCCAACCCCCATTCAATTTCTTTAGCACCCTTATCAAAGGTTGGGTAGCTATAGATCTGTGGGTTCATTTCTGGGTCTTCAGTCCTAAACAATTCATCCTAGGGTCTGTTCTTGTGCCAGTACCAAGCTATTTTGATTACTATGGCTTTTTATTAGAGTTTTAAAATTTTGAATTGATATTCCTCCAGTGCTGCTCTTTCAACTAAGGATTATTTTTGCTATTCAGGGTTTTTTATTGTTCCATATGAATTTTTTGATTGCTTCCTCTATTTCATTGAAGAATGAAGTTGGGATATTGATAGGTATGGCAATGAATTTGTAGGTAGCCTTGGGCAGTATTGCCATTTTCACGATGTTAATCTTCCCAATCCAGGAGCATGGGAGGTTTTTCCACTTGCTTAGTTCTCCTTTAAATCTTTTTTTTTAAGTTTTTAAAGTTTTTGTTATAGAGGTCCTTCATCCATTTGGTTAACTTAACTCCTAAGTATTTTATTCTTTTGTGGGGCTATTGTAAAAGGGGTTGCTTTCCTAATTTCACCTGCCCTCTTCTCATTGTTGGAATACAGGAAAGCTATTGATTTCTGAGGGTTAATTTTATACCTTTCTTTTTTGCCAACGTTTCCGATCAGCTCAAGTAATTAGGAGTTGAATCTATAGGTTTCTGTAAATGCAAGATCATATCTTCTGCAAAGAGGAAGAGTTGTACTTCATTTCCCCCTATTTGGATACCCTTTATGTCAGCGTCTTCTCTTATTAACCTAGCTAGGCATTCTAATACTAGTTTGAAGAGGACTGAAGGGAGTGGACATCCTTGTCATGTTCCCGGAATTTAGAGGAAATGGTCTTATCTTTTGCCATTAAGTATAATGCTGGCTGTAGGTTTGTCATATACAGCCTTTATTGTATTGAGGAATTTTCCATGGATTCCTAGTTTATCCAGAGCCTTCATCATAAGTGTTGGATCTTGTGAAAGTTTTTTCCACATCTATTGAGATAATCATGTGGTTCTTATTCTTGCTCTTGTTGATGAGATGAGTTATATCGCTTTGTTTATTTTCAACCAGTTTTGCATCACTGAAATGAATCCTGTTTGATCTCACTGTATGATTTTTTTTGATGAGTTGTTGAAGTTGATTGGCCAAGATTTTATTGAGAAATTTTGCATCGAAATTCATCAAAGAAATGGGTGTATAGTGCTCTTTCTTTGATGAGTCCCTGGTTTTAGGAGGAGGATTATGCTGAATTCATAAAAAGAGTGTGGTAGGTATGTTTTACTTTTAATTTCATTGAAGAGATGGAGGAGTATTGGTGTGAGTTCTGCCTTGAAGGCTTTGTAGAATCCAGATGTAAATCCATCTAGTCCTAGGCTTTTCTTTGGTGGGGGGGTCTTTTTTCTTTTTTTGCCGGTCATGGGACTTAAACTCTGGGCCTGGGCGCTATCCCTGCACACTTCAGATCAAGGTGAGCACTCTACCGCTTGAGCCACAGCACCACTTCCGTTTTTTCTAGTGATTTATTGGAGACTCACGGACTTTTCTGCCCAGGCTGGCTTTGAACTGTGATCCTCAGATCTCAGGCTCCTGAGTAGCTAGGATTACAGGCGTGAGCCACCGGCACCTGGGAAAAGTTTGAGGTCTTTTATTGCTGCTTGTATTTTGATGCTTGATATGGCTCTGTTAAGTTGGTTTAAATCATCTTGGTTTAGTTTGGGCATGTCAATATTTGCTAGAAATTTGTCCATACCTTTAAGATTCTCAAACTTACTAGCATAAAGTTTTGAGAAGTATCCTCTTAGTATATCCTAAATCTTGTTTATTTCTGTTTTGGTTTTTTTTTTTGGGGGGGGGGGTCTGGTAGTGGGGCCTGAACTCTGGGCCTGGGCGCTGTCCCTCAGCTCTTCAGCTCAAGGCTAGTTCTCTACCACTTGAACCACAGAGTCACTTCCGGCTTTTTTTTCTTTTTGCTTATGTGGTGCTGAGGAATCTAACGCAGGGCCTCAAGTATGCAAGGCAAGCGCTCTACCACTGAGCCACCTTCTCAGCCCCTGAATCTTGGCTATTTCTACAGTGATGTTTCCATTCTAATCTCTGAGTCTGTCTATTTGGGTGTGTACTACATTTTTCTGATTAGATTTGGTAGGGGTCTGTCAATTCTATTAATTTTTTCGAAGAATCAACTCTTTGTTTTGTCAGTTATTTCTATAGTTTTTCTTTAAATGTAATTTATTTAATTTGGATTTAATTTTAATTATTTGTTCCCATCTACTGCATTTGGGTTTAGCTTGTTCTTTTTCAAGGAACTTTAGGTGACTCATTAAATTTTTAGTTTCAGATCTCTCCAATTTGTTAATGGAGGTACTCAGAGCTATAAACTTGCCTCTGAGTACTGCCTTTCTGTGTCCCAGAGACGCTGGTAATTTGTTTGTTCATTTTTGTTGAATGTCATGAACAGTTGTGTTTACTTTCCAATCTCTTCCTTCCACTGATGATTCAAGAGTGTGTTGTTCAGCCTTCATGTGTTACAGTATTTCCTTTGGTGGCTTTTGGTGTTGAATTCTAATTTTATTCCCTTGTGGTCTGAGAGAATACAGGGCATAATTTCAATGTTTTAAAATTTGGACAGATTTGCTAAATGGCCTAGAATGATGTCTATTTTGGAGAATGTCCCATGTGCTGCTGAGCAAAAGATGTAATCTGATGCTGCTAGGTGACATATTCGTTAAATATCTGTTAAGTCTAGTTGATCTATGCATATTTTAAGATCCGAGGTTTCTCTCTTGAGTTTATGCCAGATTGATCTCTCTATTGAAAGGAATGGTGTGTTAAAGTCCCCAACAACTAATGTCTTTGAATCTATGTGAGACTGGATTGTAAGTAGTGTTTCTTAGATAAATTTTGGTACTCTATTATTTGGTGAGTTGACATTTAGGATCATAATATCCTCCTGAAGAAGAGATCCTTTAATTAGTATGTAGTGGCCTTCTTTATCAGTTCTCATTGATTTTAATTTGAAGTCTATTTATATGATATTAGGATTGCAAATCCTGCCTGTTTATGGGGTCCATTTGCTTGATATATTTTATTTCAGCCTTTCACTTTCAGAATGTTTATTTTTTTGGGCAAGGTGTGTCTCTTGAAGACAGCAGATAGAAGAATCTTACTTTCTGATCCAACTGGACAATATATGTCGCTTATTTGGAGAGTTAAGAACATTAATATTTAGGGTTAAGGCACAGAGGTGTTTGTCCCTACCATTTTATCTAATTTTGGGGGGGGGGAAGCTGTGCCTTGGCTGTTCTTGTGATTACATATTTTTGTGTTTGTGGACCACTTCATTGACTATATTCTCTTCTAGTTGGTTTTCTATATGTAGAACCTCTTTGAGGAATTTTTGAAGAGCTGGTTTGGTAGCGGTATATTGCATCAGATTTAACCTGCTGTGGAAGGTTTTTATTTCTCCTTCTGCTGTGAATGAGAGGTTAGCTGAGTAGATTATTCTTGGTTGGTAGTTATTTGACTTTAGGACATGGCATACCTCTTTCCAGGACATTCTTGCTTTTATAGTGTCTTCTGTGAAATCTGAGGTAATTCTGATTGGGTTACCTTTATATGTGATTGATCTCTTCTCCCTGGCAGCTTTAAGAATTCTTTCTTTAGTGGCTATTGAGCGGTATGGATTGTAATGTAGAGGTGGGATGTCCTATTCTGGTCTATTTGGGTTTCTAAAAGTTTTTGCATGTGTATGGGCCTGTCCTTTTGTATATTTGGGAAGTTCTCTGCTAGGATTTTGCTGAATGCATTTCCTAATGCATTGGCTTCCCTCTCCAGCCCCTCTTGTATTCCTATTATTCTCAAATTAAGCTTTCTGAACGTTTCCTGTATTTCCTGCATTGATCTGTCATGCTTAATTTTGTTATGAAAAATGGTGTGCTCTTTCTCTATGGAGTCTAAACTGTCTTCAGCTACATATATTCTTTCTTCGGTTTCTTCCATTCTAGGTTGAAGACTTTGTACTTTGGTGTTTAACCCCTTTCCTTCTTGCTGGTCCTTTTTAATGGTGCCCAGCTCTTTATTAAGGTTCTCTTTCAAGTCTTGAATAGATAGCCTTACCTCCTGGAGTTGGTTATCAGACTTTTCTTTCCACTCCATAATCTAGGTTCCTATCTTTTCATTAGATTCTTTCTCCCTCTGCTGGAGTTCCTCTACCTTTTTATTTGTGGAGGCCATGAAATCATCTATTAACTTCTGGTTGGCCTCTTTGCACTCTCTGATAACCCCATGTAGGGTTTCCAATTTTTCATTCAGCAGGTTTACCAGTCATGCTTTTAATCTATCTTGATCATTATCTTCTATGTCATACTGGGACTGCTTTGTAGCTTGTTTATGTGGAGATGGTGGTGGGATTTGTTTATTGGCTATTTTTCTTGTGTTTCTGCAGTTAGTTCTGCCCATTTGGAGACAAGAACCACACTGCTACAAGAGTAGGATAGTCTTTTAGGACCGGAGCCAACCCGATGTCATGTAGATGGGTAGATCTTAGGGTTTCAGTGGTAAGGTGAGGTTTTTTCCTGTTTAGCTCTCTTTTTCTTTGCTTGCAGGGGATATTTTGGCTTTGGGGTCGAGATTGCATATAGTTGTAACTTTTGAGGCAATCTAGGTTTGATTAATAAGTAGTCTGCTCTTTAGAGTTAACAAGATGGGCCCCTTGTACTCAAAGTGCTCAAATGGAACCAATTTTGTAGTCAAATATAGAACCAACTGTAAGTTGGGTAACATATAAATCATTAAGGATCAATGGGCTGGATTAGAATGAGAAATGAAGGGTTAAGATTAGAGATATATAAATTTAATTTCAGAAGAGAACATGGGTATAATGATAGTAGAGGGGTAAGAACAGCTTAGGGGAGAGGTATACATAGTAGGAAGAGAATAAATACCTTGTTACTGAATGTAACAGGTTGAAAAGAATTTGAAGAAAGGTTATGTAGGGAGTAGCTTAGAGATTAAGATGAAAATAAGAAAGTGTATTGGGGAGGCTTGCTGAGATTAGAAAAATATCAGTCAGATATTATTGAAAAGTTGCTTACTCTGTTAACTCCTGTAATTATTGTTTACTCACATAGAGGAGGCCTTATTTGTGCATAGAACTAGACAGGGTAGCCCTGATGGAGTAATAGTGTAAGGTAAGAGAGAGAGAGAGAGGTTAAGGGGGAGTGAGAAGAAAAGAAAGAAGAAAAAACTTACAAATTAGCAAATTGTAAAGTAGAAGCAGATACCAAATAATAATGAAAAACAGAAGTTTTAAGTGGAATAGCAAATTCTAAATCACAATACACATAAGTAACACATAGAAATACAAATGAACAACAAATGATCAGACATTACAACTAACAACGCAAAAGAAAAACAATGGATTTTTCGGGTTTTTGGGGGAGTTTATTCTCCCTGTAGTCCTCAGAGCAGATTCCTGATGGAACCTTGTGTGCCTTGCTGTAGTCCACTTTCCTTGTGGCTTGGTTGGGAGCAGATGGCTTTTTGATTGGGGAGGGTGCCTGCTACATAGAGTTCCATTCTCAGGCCTGATGGCAGGCAGTTTTGGGGGTTTCAGGTTTGTAGACTGCTATCATAGGCCTGGATTGGGTTCGCAGGCTTTCCCAGGTAGCCACAGGAGCCTTAGGAACAGAGCTTATGTCTGTGTTCAGTTTTGATGTAATCCATCCCTTTTGGAAGTGGGCTTGTGTCAGGGGGCTTTGGGATCCCTCAGAGAATTACCACCCCCAGGGCATGGACCCAGTTGTGTTATTCACAAGTCTGTAGTTGGTGGTGTGCTGGACCACAGAGCCTGTGCAATGGTGGCTAAGATGGAGTTGGCAGGTTCTAAATGAGAGGGTCTGTGTGTTAGCAGATCAAGGTGGGGGGATGGCTTTGCTGATGCTGAAGGGTGTCTCTCCTATGTGGTGGTGTGAGGAGTCCTGGCACTGGGAGGACTGGGTAGAGGTTGGAGTGACAGGCTGGTGTGGATTGTGGGGGGAGCCGTGCTGGTCTGTAGCAGACGTGGTGGGAGGTGGCAGGTGCTGGAAGCCAGCCTTGGGGGTTTCTGCCTGTGGCTGCTAGGTGTGTCAGCAGAAATGCCTGCAGAAGCTTGGTCATGCATCAGCTGTGTGAGCCAGGGGTCTGTGCAGGGCAGCAAGGAGGGAGAAGTCCCATCAGAAAGCTCAATCGGCTGGGCAATTGGCCAATAGAGCATAGAGCGATTGGCTGCAGCTGTGGTTTCCTGGAGATCTTGTGCACGGTTGACAGGGGCCTTCTGGGATCCTGCCAGTGCTGCAGGTATGGGCTGGTTTGGGGGGCTTACCAGGTGGTGCCAATTTCTGGCCATTGTAATGGTGGCGGTAATACTAAGTTTGCTCCTTCCCCATGGGCTGGGCCGGGGGGAATGGGAGAGGCATTCACCAACTCGGAGATCTTCACCAGATCCCCTTCTAACATTTCACAGGTATAGTATTGAGCACTTTCTTCAGCTTTTGGGTGCTCCTCTGCTAAAACTCTGCAGAAAGTCCTAGTGCAGCATTGCATAGACCTATGTGGTACAGGTGCTCCACAGGAGTCCCATTCACTTTTTCTCTTTTGCCTTTTCTTGTTTGCCTGCTAGCATAGTCCTTTTGTAGTAGAAAAAGACTTTAGGTATTTAAAGTTTGATTGGAGTGGATCTCTTGAGGTAATGGGTGGCCTTGGCACTAGATCTTCTTTTGGTCAGAGATACTTAGTGGGTTGCCTGTGAGAACCTCACCATTTTCCCACAACCCGTCTGGATATTTATATTATATTTCTTCTTAGTGTTTATTGGAGCATTGCAGTTTTTCTGGAATTTAAGGTTTTCTGTGAAACTTTTTCTTCAAGTAATCCAACAGCATTAAATATTATATTTAAAAGATGTCCTGTAGCACCTAGATTTTGTAATTATAATATTAAGATGAAATTCTTATTGTTTGTACAAAAATCCTTTTAAGTCCAAACAGGAAATATGCTCATTTCATCAGCCTTGGGTCTACTTCCTCTTTTTTTCTCCAGTATCTTTCTTGTTTTGGAACAAGTGTCATGGATATCTGTCCATTCCAAAGTAAGATTACTCCATTAATTCATTAGAGAAGGAATACAATCTTCTTGCCTCTAAAGACAGCTTTGACTATAATGATAATCTGATAATTCACATCTGTGAATTTTCAAAATTATATTGTAAACCAATCATTAAACAGTTTCCAAAAAGCAAAATAAAGATAATGTTTTGCTTTCTCAGGTTAAAATCTAGTAATTCAACAAAATATATTCTATTCTCCCCAGATTGCATGATGAAGAATTTCTCTTTCATCATAACCCTTACAACCACTGACCCCTCCCTTCAAACATGTAGCTTTATTCAGTTTTCCTGTTCTAGCTTTCATTTTGGTACTAACATTAGTAATCTTCTAGTATTTGACAATGAAATGCCATTTATTGATAGAGAGCTCAATTCATATTGACATAGGCAGACTCATGAGTATATCATAGAGCATAAAATATTGAATATCATTAACGTGATCATATGTACCTATTCCATAAATTAATATACATACCACGTAAATGTGCAATTTCATGTAATTTTTAAAATGCAAAACATTTGGATATCTATGTCATAAAATAATTCAGATCACTAGTAGAAGACAATAAGCTAAACCTATTGCATCATTCCTAGTACTCTTTGTAAAAATTTCTTTTCTCATCAATTTTCATCTTAGGCCCTTCTTTTCCTAACAACCAGTGATATGTTGATGTCTCTAGATTTTAGTCACCTCTGAGTAACCTTTTTCATTTCCACCTCCAGTTAGTCCTTCATGTTAAATACCTGAGTAATAACTTGTCCCGATATCCCTGCAAGAAGACAGCAGTACCCAAGTCAAATAGCACCTACCATTCTACCCTTGCTATGTTAGGGAAAGGGGTATCAGCCACAGGGGTGTCAGGGATCAGGTGGCTGGAACAATGGTGTTATGAATTATAGGTAGCAGAACAGAGTAGCAGAGAATAGGATACCTGGGAAAGGGGAATTGTGACTGTATTCGCTAAGTTGCAGTGCCAAGAAATTGTGTAGCAGCAACAGCTTTTCAGGGATTGGAGTAGTTAACAGAGGTATCCAGAGAGTTTAGCAGGGATAAGGAGGAAAAGAGAAAGTGAAAGAGTAAAAGTTGTGAGGGATTAAGTTGGCACAATCAGGGTAACAATGTCATGGGTGTGCAAACTGGGTAGCCAGTACTAGGATAGAAGCAATTTGCATGGTATACTGATGTGGTGCAGAGCTCAGTGTTTCCCTCTCCAGTTTTGGCTGTCAAATCTTTAGGTAACTACTGCTAGCAGCTCATTATCAGTATGTTGGGTTCAGGCATGTTCCATCCATAAATATCTACTCCAAATAGATTGCAATGTTTGACAGTGGCTTTGGGATCTTTTCCCTAAGCATCCTGAGAGACAACACTCCACAATGCTGCAGAACAGGCTCCACATAGTGAGCTTCAATCACCTTTTACAAATCTCACTGCTTCTCTCCAACGTCAATTATCATGGTAGCAAGGGATCTGAGGACTGCTCAGCAGCAGTGCTCTGGGAAGGTACCAGTTCTTACCATGGCATTCTGGGAGCTCCCTTGAAATGGGCAAGAGCACTTGCTGCTGCTCTTCCAACATCTCTGTGGCTCTGGACAGCCAGACTATTCTACCTCAGATGGGTTACTTTGATCTACAGGACCAAATGTGGCTTCAAACTTTCTCTGTCTCCTCTAGGTGATCATCACCTTCAACTGTCTCTCCTTTGCCTCCCAGGTAGTTGCTTCATCTCCACATCCTTTGATTTCTGCTTTGGATCAACCTGTGGCTTTCACACCAAACCCTTACAATTTCTCATCTGCTTCTCTAGGTGTGAATTGGGCATAGCAAGCTACATGTAACTTCTATATCTATTTATCAAGATTGACTCTGGAATCCAAGGTAGTACTAGGCAACTAAGAACATGGGTAGCATCTTAAATACTCCCCTCCCAATCACTGGTCATTGACAAACCTGCAAATGTGTTGTGATCAGTCTCTACATTTCCATTACGACAGTACAAATAGTTTCCATCAAACAAGTTAGTTTATTTACAAAATTCCAGACCAGTCTTGGGCTCTGCCCTAGATCTTCCTGTTCTGAAGGCACTGAAGACACCTAGATACAACTCAGACCTAATGACATGGGTGAATAGAAATGTTGGTGAGTATTGCTTAGTGTTCTGAAGTTGCGCTAAGTTGTTGTCATGTTATGGCTGCAATCTAATCAATGTCCTTTCCTGATCTTCACCACATCTCTTTATTTGGTATGAGTAGCAGGTGGGAAGATCTAAGAAGCTCACCTAGAGTTTGGGCCTGGGTTTAAAAGCTCCATTTTGTGATCATAAAAATTCCACCACTTCCTGATATCTGAAATCCTCCCTTCCCATCCCTCAGAATATTATTTCCCATCTGTGTAGACATCAATACACTGTTTTCTCCTGGAGCGTTTGAGTGTGGCACATCATCTGCTTCTTATGTGTACTGCTTTATACAGGGAGATTTTTCTCCTAGGCTTAAAATGACTTCAGTGCTTGGGGTACTGTGCAATAGGCTAAACATGCCTAGACATTTGTTCACACCCCTAAGTAGAACTGTCAAGGACTAAGGACTAGTCAGGGCTCACTTGCTGTCAGTGGTATTGCTCTGAGGAATTGCTGCCAATGTTGCCCACAGTGCCTAGGCTAAGGCCTCTCAGAAAGGCTCCAAATTCAACCTGCATGAGACTCTGAGTTGATCGCCATTGAGCAACTATGTTCCACAGTCTGTGAATCACTCACTTCTGTGGAGATATGCATATGAGGTCTAAGAATAGAGTTCCCTAGAAGGAAGGTCCAGGAATGCAAAACATCTACTAGGACAATGGAAACCTGCAGTTGGGTGTTTTTAATATGCAATGAAGTAACAAGAAAGAAAGACACAATGTCAAGCCCTAAAGCAAAGGGTCAGAAGGACTGAGGGGAAGGGAGTCCCATGATCAGGAATATAAATGGAGCTTACAAGCCCCTTCAGGCTCTGACTTTCTAGGTTGAAAGGAAGGTAACAGGCAGACTGAGTTTCTAAGAACTCAGGGTCTAGGCTATATGGCTTATTCGGAAATTCTTTTCCCTCCTCCTGTGTTCTGAGAGCAACAGTTAGTGAAGTGCTTCTGTCTCCTAGAGGCAATCATTCTCTTCACACAACGCTTAAAGTAAACAATGGATGGAAATCTGTTAGTAAATAAAAAATATGAAGTAGCACACAGTGCTTCCCCTGGATTCCTGGCCCTAAAATGTTCCCAATTCTGAGCACAGAATGATCATGGGTGAGTGCTAACAACCTCCACTGAATAGTGAACTTTGAACACTTTTCCCAAGTCACATACCGTCCAGTACAGTAGTTGCCACCTATAATCCTGCTTATTAAGACAGGAAAGTCTAAGATATTGAGTCCCAAAGTGGAAACTGGGCCAAGGAAAGACAATTTATCATTGCTGGAAAGGAGGAACACTTAAATAGGAGAATGTTTCTCTGAGCCCGGATATGGGTAGTCATTTCAAAAGTTTTCAAATTGTGGCTCATCAGCAGAGACTACCAAGTCAAATCTCACTAAAACTAATTCTAAAACATATGAAAATAAAAAATAAACTATTTGGATTTCATTACAAACATCTTTTCTAAAGTGTGTGTGTGTGTGTGTGTGTGTGTGTGTGTGTGTGTGTGTGTGTGTGGTGTCAGCTTTTGTATGGGATAGCACTGGTTGTTAAAAAAAAAACAACATATTGGCAGTGTCCTTTATGTTTCCAATTCAAGACTAGTGGCATTCTAACTCTACCACTTGAAACACACAAGTCTGCTGGTTATCTGGAGATCAACATGTAATGGATATGCCAATCTAGGTTGGTTTCAAACTGTGGTTTTCAGATCTCACTTTCTGGATTAGGTAAGCTATAAGAGTGAGCTTCAATGCTCACCCCAGTATTTCCAGTCAGTTACTTAACCTTTCTGAATCTCAGCTTCTTCCTGTGTGGAAAGTGAAAAGAATTCCTTTCTAAACCTTAGAATCTGGTGGGAGTTATGACTTGTTGCTTGAAGTATAAGTGTTCAGGATGTGTGGACAGACCCTGACACTCTCATAAAACTACTGATGTTTATATTGAAATGAATTCCAGGAATTGGAAACAAGAGAGATTTTCTTTGTTCTTTTTTATCCATTTATGGGCAATGAGGAAGCCACGGAAGTTCATGGAGAACAGGGAAACAAATGCAGCGATGGTTCTCTGTATATATTATTTTGACAATGAACTATACCACTTGTGAACAGGGACAGGAGGGAAAAGCAGAAAGAGAGAGCAAAGGAAGTGATGAGACTGTCCAATAAGAAATGAACTCATTACGTGACTTACAAAACAGTGACCCATGTGTACACTATCATAACAATAACAATTTTAAAAATCGGGGTTGATGATTCTCTCCTCTGGTTTTTGCTAGAGACCCTTAAGACTCAGACCCATCTGTGGAGTTTTTAAAGGTTAATTTATATGGTAATTAATATAGAATCTCTTAAGAAATATTATAAATGTACTCCATTCTTAGTAACTGTTTATGTTTGAGTGCAGATTCTGTATGTTGTTGGCAGAGCTCTTTTTTTTACTTTTTTTCAGTAATTGTCACGTGTTGAAATCCTTCTTAAAGCTTTGGGACAGAAGTATACTATGTCTTGACACCCTGCCCCTAAGTAACATGATAATCAACATTTGAAATTAATGTTTTTGACTTGAGTTTTATTTATTTATTTTTTGTTGCTGGTGGTGAACTCTGGGTCTAGTTGCTGTCCCTCAGCTTTTCAGCCGAAGGCTAGTGCTATACTACTTGAGCCACAGTACCCCTTCTGGACTTTTCTGCTTTACATGGTGCTGAGGAATCCAATCCAGGGCCTCATGCATGCAAGGTAAGCAGTCTATTACTGAGGCACCTTCCCAGTCCCTACAAGTGGTATTTTTGTGCATGGATTTATCAAACAAATCTATTGAGCAAATATATTCATTTGCCACTAGACATATTCAAAATTATGAATTATCTGATATTTTAACAAATAAAACTGCTGTCATTTTTACCAGGAATTTTTTGTCTCCTCCTGCCAAAATCACAAGGGAGGGTATTTTAAACTAAAACTAAAAAAAAAATTCAAGATCTTGATGCTAACAAGAGAATTAAAAAGAAATTTCAAAATGGTTTTTCATCATGAATACAGAGCTCAAAGGTCTTATCATACATATTTCTAAATGCAAATTAAAGGGGAAAATCAACCAGGAAATAAAATTTATATTAATTGCTAATTTTTGAAGAGGAAAATATGATCACTGATGGCAGAATAAAGACAAAGTAATACCAGATCCCTATATGCTCAATAAGAAGCTTTTATTGAAAAATTGAGCTGGAAAGTGCACATCAGGCAAAGGCAAGCAGTCGGAGCCTACCACCAACAAAGAAACACCACAATATATATCTCAGAAAAAGGACACAAGTTCAGAACAGCGCTCATCATCTGCATCTGTGATTTCAATAATACATGTACACTCCCCCCCACACACACATACATACACACACAGGAATGTATACAACAGCTCCACCTACTCACAAATATCCACTCAACATGAATTAAAGATCTTCCTGTAAACAAACAAACAAACAAAAAACCAGTGTTATAAATGTACAATCACTTGATTTTAGTAAATTGTTCACCACTGTAATAATTTTTTAACTAATGTTAATAGTTGGAATGGGAAAAAATCACAAATTATAAAACTTAAAAATTGATCAAATACCAAAAAGGACACTGATCAGGAATGAAGTACAAATGTAAATGTCTAATAAATAAATGAAATATTTGAAATTCTTATCCACATATCAAAAAGTTACTGAGCTCCAATCTTACACATCAGAATATTTATAACCACTCAAACAAATAAACACAAATGCTGGAGAGGTTGAAATAAATCAGGAACTGTGTTTAGTTGTGTGGCAATTGTAAACTAGTGCAAGCCTTATGGAGCTCAGAATGGAGATTTACAAAATACCAAAAAAACCCACATATTTTATTGACCTTTACAATAACTTGGATACATATTGAAGGAATATGATTCAACATGAACATCCGTGTTAATGGCAGCAGTATTCATAACAACCAAGATCTGTAATCAACCTAGGTGTACCAGTAAAGGGAATAAAGAAAATGTGCTGTTCATAGCTATAAACATTCTCGGATATAAGAGAAGTGAATGCTTCTACTGTTTCATTGCAACATATTTTTGGATATACACCTAATACTAATTTCATGGGCTTTTATGGCATTATGTTTTTGCTTTTGTGAGGAACATCCATATTGATTTTCAGAGCAGTTACAACAGGTTAAGGACATCCTATAATAGATGAATATTAGACCAAAATTTAAATATATTAGTGAACACATACAGGACGATCATATATAGTGTATAATTTGAAGCAATGTTAAGAAGGCAACAATTGGGAAAAAGATAATGCTAGAAGCTTAATAAGAAATTATCTTGATGTCGGTGGGGGGGGAAGGGGGGGTATGATTGGGTGGGGGGGAGGGGGGAGGCTGGGAAGGGAGGTGAAGGGTAAACAAAGGAGGAGGCTGCAATGCTTGGTAAGAAATGTATGCATTTTCCTGCCCATGTAATTGTAACCCCTCTGTACATTATGTTATCAAATAAAATAAAATTAAATTAAAAAAAAAAAGAATGGAAAATAGAAACATGAAGAGATGTTCAGCATCTCTGGCCATAAAATAAATGCAAATCCAAACAACATTGAGATTCCATTTCACTCCAGTTAGAATGACCATTATCAAGAAAACTACCAATAATAAATTTGGTAGGGATGTGGCCAAAAGGAAATGCTAAGGAACACTGTTGGTGAGAATGTAATGTTCAACCACTCTGGAAAGCATTGTGGAGGTTCCTAAAAAGACTAGACAAAGAGCCTCCCTATGACCCAGCATCTCACTCCTGGTCATCTATCCAGTTGACCACAAACCATGCTACACTAAAGCCACCAGCAAAACCATGTTCATTGCAGCATTGTTTATCACAGTCAAGATATGGAATCGACCTAAATGCCCCTCAGCAGAGGACTGAATTAAGAAAATGTGGTATATATACACAATGGAATTTTATGTTTCCATGAGAATGAATGACATTGACCAATTTGTAAGGAAATGGAAAGACTTGGAAAAAATTATATTGAGAAAAGTAAACTAGATCCAAAGGGGAAAAAAAAAAAGAAATTATCTTGAAAAACTAAATAAAGAAAGTATAAAATAAGACACATTAGAAACTGTTGAATGGTAGAAGATGGATGAATGTTAGAAAAACATTCATCTGCATGGTCAAGTTGAATGAAGTATATGCTTATTTGGTGTACACTGATGAATCTCATTCCAAAACATAAAATACACTTAAAATGTTTATGAAAAGACAAAACAGGATCTGTATTTTGTATACGTAATAGCAGGAATTCACAGAAGGATCAGAACTGTGAAGGAGAGAGAATATGGCCAAAAATGTTGATGTGATTGTTTGAAGATATCTGTGTTTGTGTGGGAAGGGAGGAAAGAAGATGAAGAAAACATATGGGGTGTTGGTCAAGATATATTTTCACATATACAGACACGGAAAATATGAAAAATGTGCAACTAATTTATGTTAATTTAACAAAACATTTTGTTCAAATTTTAAAAAATGAAACTATAAAAATAATACTTAATAACATCTAATAAGTAGGTCATGAAAGAAAATTTACCATAGAAAGATTTTCCTCATAATTTGTTTAATTTCATAACAAATGGATTAAAATAAAATATAGTTATATCTGAAGATGTTAACACTGTCAGATATCATTGATTGAATCCAACAAAGAAAAGTAACAAAAAAGTAGAGAGTAAGAACAACCTGTGCTATGGATGAAGATACTCAGTAGAACTTTGTGAGGAAAGAATGTGCTTTGTTTTCCTCATCAACCTAGATCTAGGACACCTAGCTTTTAAAAGAACACTTGTGGTCAGAACAGTAGTGTGACTAATTTTGACAGTAATTTATTACATTTATTCTCTAATCTTATGATGTGATTCCCAAATTACGTGAGTGATCCTAGGAGATTTTGTGACCTCATTTTTACCCCGAGTTTCTAATTCCTCCCACTGTGCAAGATTTTTTACCACTCTCATTTTTCCTTGTTTCTGAACTCAACTCCTGTAATCATTTTGTTCATGAGAAAGAGATGGAGAAATGTGAGGGTGGCCTGGAGTCTGTGCTAACTTCCACTCCAGCTTAGAGGATCTATTGAAGGACTTCCACCTAGGCCTCAGAATCAGATATTAATTGATCTCTTTTGAAATGGAGAAACTTAATCCCTCAGGCAGAATCTGTTATCCCTTGACTTTCTCTGAAGATATTTGGTACTAGGGCACAATTCAGAGAATGAGCTTTCCCACCACCCACCACAGCCTTGACAGAAGGAACAGATCCAAAACTCATAGTGGTTTCAGTTCTCACAGGGCCTCATCAGGGACCTTCTGGTGGGAATAGAAACTGGACAAAGTCTAAGATGGAGATTAACTGAGACTGGGTCTAAGGGGGACACTAAAGAATTTCCCTTTCTTTGACTACAAGTGAGTTGTTTAGTGAGACATGACACCTTCCTTCATATCAGAAAATGCAGTAGGTCAATTGTGTTACTGCCACTTTGTAGGAGGTCATTTTCCTCGAAGGAGAAGGGGTTAAATGTTGTGTCCACCAGTTTTCTCTCTAGTCTGTTGTCTCTCCCACGCCTTCCTATGCCAGGAACATATTGCTTCATTCCTGCATTCAACTACTTGTCCTGACTCCTAAGCAGAAATACCATAGGCTATCCTTTTGCTAGTCTTTTACATTTGTGATAGAATAGACCCAGGCTCTGCTGCTGCCAAGAGGTGACAACAAGATCAGATTTGTACTGAAGATCAATCATATTGAAAGAACCATTCTATGAGGTCTTTCCTGACCACACTTTTTGAGGTTTCCACTGAAAATTGATTGAACTCACTAGAAGCTCAAAAGTTTCAGTTTGTGGGGTGGTGGATACTGGTGATTCACGTCTATAATCCTAGTTAGTCATGAGGCTGAGATCTGAGAATTATGGTATTAAACTTGCCTGGGAAGAAAGCCTATGAGATTTGCCTGTAGCTAATCAACGAAAAACCCGAAGTGGTACTCTGTCCCAAAGAGGTAAAGGGCTAGCCTTGAACCAAAGAGCTGAGAGACAGTACTCAGGCCCTGAGTTCGTGCCCTGTGACGAACAAAAAGTAAGTTTCATTTTCCTACCATGGTTTCCTCTTCTAATACACTATGTCCTTTATCTATAAGTCTTTCTTAAGATTCCTGTGTCTCACTCAAGCAATTTTTGTCTGTCAACAATAAGGAAGTCTACCTAGAACACAATCAGTAAGTTTACAATAAATATTTGTTAAGTGTGAGTGTGCAGACATTAGACTAATTTAAAGAAACCATGTTGGTCTTTATTCCGTTGGAACAATTGTATGGAAAAAAGATGTATCTCTGGATTCCTTTTGTTCTTTGTAGAATCTATATTCTCTAGATTGTTTTTCCATTGATATGAATATTGCTATGTCATCATCCCTATCTTGCCTCTTTCTCAACAGTATACAAACTATGCTACAAACATATATCTGCAAGAAAGCTCTCCTTTGTAATCACATATGCACCTTCAAATATTCTCCTCATCGCTATAAACAACCTCTAAGATTGGCTACACTTATCCTCTAGAGTCATCCTACGACAGCAAACACTGCTATACTTTCTGGATAAAGTTGCTCCTCCTCATCTTCATCAACTTCCAGTAATTTCAGTGAAGAGCATTTTCTCCTGCTTTGCCTTAGAGGATATCATCCTCTGTTATTTCCCAGCAAAGAAATTGTGGCTTGCAGGCTTGAGCATTTGTACATTCAGAGCATCTTTAGTTGTGAATTTTTAATTTGCTTTCTTGGTAAGTGAGCTGGAATAACAAAAAACATTTAAGGCAATGTGTTTTGGTGTAAATGAAAACATACTGATTTGAAAATATTAGAAATATTCTTTCTTTTTTATTGTGAAAATACTGTACAGAGGGGTTACAATTAGATGGGCAAGATAAAGAGTACATTCCTTATCAAGCATTGTAGCCTCCTCCTTTGTTTCCCCTTCCCATCCCTTCCCAGCCTCTCCCCACCCCCTACCTAATCCTCCCCCCCCCATAAAAGATGTGAAGTTCGTTTTCGACATGACAACTTGTACTGCTCATTGTTGCAACGGGTCCACCTTTATCCTTATTTAAACGACTTGTTTTTCCCCTTCCCCTCCACAAATTATACCGACATCAAATAAAGTGAAAGCAGGGGTTATACTGTGGGGGTGGGACATAAAAAGCAACAAAGAAATAATCGTATAAATGCGTTAGAAACAAATGCATGAAAGGAAAAAAAATCATTTGAATACATATCTTAGGGTTCATTTTCCTAACGTCACCTTATCTGACCTTTTCTGCTTGACTCATACATATACTAGATATTGCAAATAAGGGAAACCATGGGATGCCCCTCAGTAGATGAATGGATCAAGACAATATGGTATATATACACAATGGAATTCTATGCCTCCATCAGAAAGAATGACATTGCCTCATTTGTTAGGAAATGGAAAGACTTGGAAAAAATTATATTAAGTGAAGTAAGCCAAGCCCAAAGAAACATAGGTCCCATGAAATATTCATTCTTTAAATTTATTTTTCATTCAAATATAATAGGGGTGGTTTTAGTGGTGCATGCCTTTAAATCTAGCTATTTAGAAGGCTGAAAACAGAGGATCGCAGTTTCACGCTAGACTAGTTAAATGGACCACGACACACTTATCTTCAACTAAGAACCAAAAAGCTAAAAGGTGAGCTGTGGTTCAAATGGAAGCCTACCAGCCTGAGCAAAAAAGGAAAGTAAAAGAACCTAGGCTCTGAATTTAATTCATAGTACTAGCACACATATTTTATGTATGTATGGTTCCTAAAATATTCTGTGAGTTAATTTGTTGAAACCTGGTTATAGATTAAATATGACGTGTGAAAAGTATGTAAGTCTGAAATGACTGCCAGGTATTTTGACAAGACAACTAAAAGAGTTATCACTTAATTAAATAGTAATGAGGAATAGGTATGTATATAAAGATCAAAGCTCACTTTGGGATCTTTTTAGTTTGTTAAAATCAGTAGCTAGTTGTCAGTAGACAGGATGCTATTAAGGACTTGAATTAAAGAAAAAACAGAGCTGGAGAGAAAAAAACAGAAATAATTACATGTACTCAGTGATAACAACCATGAGAATGAACATTACAGAACTAAACCCTGTGATACACAAATATGTAAAACGTGACAAATGAAGAAAAACAGTAATAAGTATGTAATGCGGACTTATATGGATAGGTATTTTTATGTTTAAGGGTTACAAAGTGAGGATATGATTACCTAAAATTTAAGAAATTGGTAAGGTCAATTATCCCTTGGGCCAAACATAGCTGGAAGCCAATCCCAAATTGTGCCTTTTCCAAGGTATCAGATATTCAGTCTATCACATGCCCAAATAATAGAGAATGGAAACAGGTCTACATTGAGCACTCACAGTAGACAGCTCTCTGGATTTTCTCAGGAAGAGCTTTCTGCCATTGTGGGATGGATAGGGCTGGAAAATATAAAAAACAGACGTCATAGATTGAAAGTATTGTGCTAAGTTGACACCTGAGATATTGGATGTTTTAACTGCATAGTATTGGTTTTCATGAATCAGTTAATCAGATTCTTTACACAACATGATGTTACTAGACTGTGGAATGCATGTTTATTGCATTTACTTTGTATAACATATTTTGAAATTTGGTATAATTCGTTTATCTTTTTTCTTGATATGGATTACTCCTAGTTGTCAATAGTGAGGAAATGCCCTGGAACTTTGTAACTTGAAGTCTTATGTTGCCATGTGTCATATCCTATTTTCCTTTTACAGAGTTGGTAAAAAATTATATGTAATTTTTTTTTATTTTATTTCTTATCTATTTCAGAATTTGAACTCAGAGCCTGAGCACTGATCCTGATGTCTTTTGCTCAAGGTTAGCTCTCTACAACTTCGAGCCACAGAATCAATTATAGTTTTCAATGATTAATTGGTGATAAGTGTCCCGCGGAGACTTTTCTCAACCTGGCTTTGAACTGTGATCCTCATATTCCAGCCTCCAGATTAGCAAATATTACAGGCATGAGCTACCTCCACCCGGTTATACATAATTTAAACTGTATTTTTCTGAAGTGTTTCATCCTACACTGAATATTTTTTCTAATGAGCTTTCTAATAAATATGTAATCTATTCAACTATGAAAAGTACTGTGTACCTCCCACTTACTTGTGGCATTTCTGAAATCCAAGTTTCTCTGTATGTCAGGGTGGATACTTTTGCCTGTAACAAGTATGTTGAACACATAACATCTGGCTAATTACAGAACAAAGGATGTGAAGCTAGAGTAACCAGATAAAGAACTTCTAGGACAATTCAATGGCAACTCATGTACTCTCTCTGTAGGTGAATAGGCAGCATAGAAAAGAAATTCTTATATTTGAAAGTGATTGAGTGTGTTTGCACATAGGTGTTCACTTATTTATCTGTTATTATAGTTTTAGATATATTCACTAGTATAAAACAATATTTCATATATATATATATATATATATATATATATGCAATAACAGTTTCCAAAATCCATGGAACCACCTCCATGGGCATCGCTTTCCTATGTTGCTCTTTGGGTAATAAGAATGAAACTTGGAATTGTCCTGTGGTAGAAAAATTACTCAGAGATTCAAGCATTTTTCTTTTAATATGTTGCTTGTTCCTAACTCTAAAATTAGGAAGTCTGTTAATATATATGTTATGTTATAATGTATTTAATATATTATATATAATGTATAATATATTGTTTATTATAAAATATATTTCATATAATACCTGAGAATATTATATATCTATGAGGAAAAATACAACAAACGTATCAGTTCATACTTTCCTAGCCATGATTAGATTCAGTACAGTTAGGCACATTACATCTCAACAGGAAAATTCTACTGAAGTTCTGATCACCTTGAGCTAGATAAGGAGAATTCCTGTAAAAGAAGCCTCTCCTCAATTATGAGAAAAGATATGTTTGGAAGTTTAGTTTAGTTTTATTGTTTTGTTTTGTTTTGTTTTGCCTGAACTCTGTGCCTGGGTGCTGTCCCTCACCTCTTCAGCTCAAGGTTAGTGCTCTACCACTTGCGCCATAGCTCCACTTCTGGTTTTTCAACTTATGTGGTGCTGAGAAATAGAACCCAAGGCCTCATGCATGCCAGGCAAGCATTCTACCACTGAGCCACCAACCCAGCCCAAGTTTGAAGTTTTTGAGAAGAGGAATTTGGCATTTGCTTTGCATTCTTGATTAGTCATGAATAGATATCATTTGGCTCCAAATTTTGTCTTCTTGTAGGTTCCATAAACAGTTACACATGAGCCTCATTCCATCACATATCTTTAAGTCCTTCTTTTATTGCTTTTTATCATTATTGTTTTGTTTTTGTTGTATTTCTGACCCAGAAGCTTGAACTCATGGCCTAGGCAGTGTCCCGGAGCTCATTGCTAGTGCTCTACAACTTCAGCCATGTACCACATCTGGCTTTTTCTGTCTGGACATGCTTTGAATCATAATACTCAGATCTCAGCCTCCAGGGTAGCTAGGATCACAAGTGTGAGCCACCAGTGCCAAGCAAGTTCCTCTGTTTTAGATATTATTCTAAAAGCCTCCTATCCAATGTTACTCCTAAGATAGTAACTGGAACTATGTCAATAGTTCCT
Source organism: Dipodomys spectabilis (assembly GCF_019054845.1). Classification (NCBI taxonomy): domain Eukaryota; kingdom Metazoa; phylum Chordata; class Mammalia; order Rodentia; family Heteromyidae; genus Dipodomys; species Dipodomys spectabilis. The sequence continues at coordinate 2,351,403 of NW_024870972.1, read as the reverse complement.
TCACACTCTCATCTCCTGTTATGGCTATGGTATATCTTTTGCAAATTATATTGAAACTACTTCACTGTTCTCTTCCTAATCCATGATTCTAGATGTGTTAATAATAATTACTTAAATTTAGCGGCTATAAACCCTGAATCTCTCAATTATTAATCATTTAATTCTTTCAATATGATTATTTTTCGATGCAAATATGAGCTTATACTCACCTTCTTGAATTTACCCCTTGGCATGAGCAGTGCCTGGGCCTATTCTACCTCAAATGCAAGAGGTTGGCAAAAGAATAGCCTACAGTATTCCTGCCTAAGAGTGAGGACAAGTAGTTGCGTGCCTAAAAGAAGTAATGCATTCCTGGGATGGCAATGGGTGGGAGAGACAAGAGCCTAGAGAGCAAACTGGCAGTCACAACATTTAACAACTTCTCCTTTGGGGAAACTGATCTCCCGCAAAGTGGCAGTGATATAACTCACCTAGTGAATTTTCATATATGAAGGAAGTTGTCATGTCTCACTACAAAACTCACTTGTAGTCAAAGAGAGGGTCATTCTTTTGTGTCCTCCTTAGGCCCAGTCTCATTTTATCTCCATCTTAGACTTTGCCCAGATTCTATTCCTACCAGAAGGTCCCTGATGAGGAGGAATGTATGATCTCTTGACTTTTGATTAACCCTATGGGAACTGAGACCACTTTTAATTTTGATCCTGTTAATTCTGACAAGGCTGTGGTGGGTGGTGGGAAAGCTCATTCTCTGAATTGTTCCCTATTACCAAATCTCTTCAGAGAAAGTCGAGGAATGACAGATTCTGCCTGAAGGAGTGAGTTTCGCCATTTCCAAAGAGGTCAATTAATATCTGATTATGAGGCCCACGTGGTGGTCCTTCCCCAGATCCACCGACAGGAGGGGAAGTTACCTCAGACACCAGGCCATCCTCATATTTCTTCAGCTCTTTCTCATGAAACTAAAGGTCACAGGAGTTGAGTTGAGAAACAAAAAGAAATGAGAATAGCAGAAGAATCATTGGCATGAGGAGCAATTAGAAACTCTGGGTGCAAAAGGGCTCAGCAAATCTAGGATCACTCACATAATTTGGGAATCATATCACAAGATTAGGGAATAAAAGTAATAAATTACTACCTAAATTAGTAACTCCACTGCTCTGACTACATTACAAGTGTTCTCTCAAAAAGTAGCTGTCCTATTTTGATGAGGAAAAAGGAGAACATTCTTTCCTCACAAAGTTCTACTAAGTATCTTCTTCCATAACCCAGGTTGTTCTTACCCTGTACTTGTCAGTTACTTTCCTTTGCTGGATTCAATCAATGACACTTGAAAGTATTATCATCTTCAGACATGTAATTACATTTTGTTTTAATCCATTTGTTAAAAAATAAAACAAATATTTGGGAAAATATGTCTATGCTATATTTTCTTCCATGCCATAGTTATTTGATGTTATTAAGTATTATTTTAATAGTTTCATTTTTAAAACTTGAGGAAAATGTTTTGTTACTGTTAGCACTAATTAGTTGCACCTTTTTTTGTATTTTTCCATATATGTATATTTGTTATTAAGCTTCTAACATTGTCTTTTCCCCCTACTGCTGCCTTCTTAAAATTGCTTCAAATTATAAACTCTATATGATGATCGGTATGTGTTCACTGATATACTTAAATTTTTATCTAACATTCACATTTTATATGATATTTTCATCCTATTGTAACTGCTCAGAAATCAATATGGAAGTCCTTCATTAAAGAAAAAACACAATACCACAAAACCCAGTGAAATTAGGATTAGGTATGTATCCAAAAATATTTATCAATGATATAGTAGAAATATCCACTTCTCTTATATACCAAAACATGTTTATAGCTAGGTAAGGTGCATTTTCTGTATTCTTTCCTTATGGAACATCCAGGTTGATTACACAGCTTGGTTGCTATGAATATTGCTGCCATGAGCATGTATGTTCATATTCATTTATATTCTTTCAGTATGGATCCAATTTGCAATAATTGTCTTCAAGATATATGTCTTTTTTATAATCTTCCATCATGGTCTCCATATGGGTTGCACTAGTTTATAATGCCACACCACCAAACACAGTTCCTGATTTATTTCAATCTTTCCAGGAGTTTGTTTATTTGCGTGGTGATAGCTATTCTGGTGTGTAAGATGGGATCTCAGTGATTTTCCTATTTACTTTCATATGTATTTCCTATGTGGATAAGAATCTCAAACATTTCATTCAGTTAGTAAACACATTACTATTTCATTATTAATCAATGTCTTTCTTTTTCTTTTGGTATTTGATCAATTTTTAAGTTTTATAATATTTGATTTTTCCCATTCCAAATACTCACTTTAGTAAAAAGATTTTTTTTCATTACAGTGGTGTATTGCTTGGATATTTTGATTTTGTGAAGGATAAGAGAATTTGATATTGTTCTCTCAGTCAAATTATAATCATGTAAAAATGAAGTGAACATGATTAAATGAAGTTCTTTCTGCACATTTTCTCCGGTACAGATTTCTCTGATTTAAGAAATGTATATTTTATGTCATACTGGATGCATAACTAAGTCTGTGTGTGTGGATGATTCAGTAAGAATTGCAGAATTGGCAACATAGATTTTGGAGCAAAGGCTTACAGCTGGTAACAGGGCAATGATTCAGAAGACAGCTGAGGCTGAAGCTGTGATCCCTTCTACCTGTGTTCAGCTCCCAATCTCTTGTAATGCACCCCTCACTTCCCATGCGGTGGTTTCTTTTTCTATCCAAAATATTTCTGGAGCTTCATGTTATTCTTGTCTCCTAGTATGCCAACATGAGGGGAGTGAAAGCAAGCAAGGCAGATGTGGCAGAGGAATTTATTTTTTAAAATTGTGTAAATAACATACAGAAGGGTTACAAGTACATGGGCAAGGTAATGAGTACATATCTTATCAAGTATTGTGGCGGCCTCCTTTGATTCCCCTTCCCATCCCTTCCCAACTCCCCATCCCCACCACATGTTCCCTCCTCAGACCCCCCTCCCGCCAAAGTTGTAAAGTTCGTTTTTCAACATAACGTCTTGCACATCACATTGTTGCAATGGATCCACCTGTATCCCAAATTAAATAATTTGTTTTTTTCACTTCCCCTGCACAAAGTATGCCAACATCAGATGCAGTGAACACAGGGGGCATACAGTGGGGGAGGGACATACAAAGCAACAAAGAAATCATCTTATAAATATGATAGAAACAATTACAAGAAAGAAAAAAAATTGAATTCTTATCTTGGGGCTCATTTCGCCTAACATCAACTTATCTGACAGTTTCTGCTTGTCTCAGACATGTACTAATTATTGAAAATAACAGAAACCATGGGACCTATGCTTCTTTGGGCCAGGCTTACTTCGTATAAAAAAAATTATTGGTCGGTTTTGGGGCTTGAACTCTGGGCCTGGGCACTGTCCCTGAACTCTTCAGCTCAAGGCTAGCACTATCCCACTTGAGCCACACTGTCACTTCCAGCTTTTACTGCTTATGTGGGGCTGAGGAATCGAACCTAGGGCCTCATGCATGCAAAGCAAGCACTCTACCACTGTGCCACCTTCTCAGCCCTGGCAGAGGGTTTTTATCTGAAGATCCATCACACTTGGGAGCTTCTGGCTGAAAACTCCAGAAAGACAAAAGTGAAGAAACACTTAAGAGAAAATGTAAAACAGAAAGCCACAATGTTTAACCCTAAAACCAGTTTCTAGGATAAGGAGACTCAAGAATTGGTGTCACCTGAGGAGAAAGAAGAAATATTCAGGAAGAATGAGAAGGAAGTGGGAGGGAATAGAGAGAAAGAGACCTAGACTACCTAGAGCTGGGACCTCAATGTGAGCTTAATTTTACTGGGGAAACCAACCCCAAGGACGCAAGACCTTACAATTTTGATTACTCTCTCTCATGCTACAAAGCCTAATCCAGATCCACTTCCACTCAGCATGGTGTCCATTGTGTGATCCAGACTGACTGCTGGAGGTTCCCAGGGGATGCAAAGAGTGAAAACCACAGGGCTAAAGCTCAGAAAAGACACATGCCATCACTTCTCACACGTCATTTGTCAAAGTAAGTTCTACAACCAAGCCTGGTATCAATGGGGATGGGAATAGATATTGAGAGCATTATAATAATATCTACTATTATTATCATTTAATAATCTAACATCTATTGTTTCATGAAAGGGAGAGAGATAGCGTTTCTCCCTTTTTAGGTGTATGGGACAGGAGATTCTATAGAATGTTCTTCAATGGGGGGCTCTCTGAATCTTTTCTCCCAAGATTGTGGCTATGAAGTTTTGGGAAGGAGAATTACAGTGGAAAAGTGAGTTCTCAAGCTGGGTACTGATGGCTGACACCTATATTCTGAGCCTGAGATCTGAGGATTATGATTTGAAGTCAGTCTGGGCAGGAAAATCCATGAGACTCATCTCCAATTAAACAAAAAGAGCCCGAATTGGATCTGTGGCTCAAATGTTAGAGCATTAGCTATGAGTGGGTGGGGGAGACAGAATCTTGACCCTGAATTTAAACCCAGGATTGGGGGATGGGTGGAAATGTATTCTCAGTCCATGAAATCAAAGGTGTATGGTCCACATCACTATTGATGTTAACTTTGGGGTAGAGTTGATCAGTTTTATTCTGCAAATGATTTGTTCCACTCTTCTCTGTCCTGTATTCTTTAAAAGAAACAGCTTTGAGCAATCTATACCTAAGATGTGTGGATTGCACTGAAGCACTGGTTTCATTTTTTTCTACTTACAAAATGATACATAAATAGTGTACAAAGGAGTTTTAATTTAATATGTCGGTTTGTGAGTACATCTTGATCAATGTCATTAATTTGATCATTCTTCTCTATCTCACCCAATCCCACCCTCTACATTTACGTGGTCACATTTTCACACATGTACATTGAATATTAAGACTGGATTCTCCCACTGCACCAGTTTGGCAAAGAAATTTCTTCATTGTACAGGCAAGGAAGATGAACCTGAGGACTACAAGCCCAAGACAGCATAGCTATTACTTTGCATCAAGCTTATTTGACTTACAAAATCTTCACCAAAAGAAGCATTATAAAGAAGAACATGGCCAGTAACTAGAAGCATCTATCTTTGTGTGTGTGCTGGTTTGGGGACCTTAGTTCTGTCCCTGAGCTGCTTTGCTAAAGGTTAGCACTCGACCACCTGAGCCACAGTACCACTTCCAGCTTTATGGTAGTTAATTGGAGGTAAGAATCTCATGGGCTTTCTATCTTGCGCTCATTTTAAACCACAATCTTTAGACCTCAGTCTCCTGAGTAGCTATGATTGCTGGTGTGAGCCACTGGCAGCTAGCAAAACATCTATTAGTTGTCCCAATTAAACATGTGGAGCAATAGGTCATTTGATACTGGTGACACTCAGAAAATGATTGCTCTACTTGTTCTTTTCTGGTGTTATGACTAGTGTGATAATGCTTGCTCAGGTTTATATCACTGTGCAATCATTGTTCCATTTTGTTCAGTAAACAGATTTTCATGACAGGAGAACTGTGAGAGGGGAATATGGGATGAAAATTTTATCTGTAGTACTTGTGGCCTGGCAAAAGCTTCTCAGAATGTTTGCAAGCAGAAATAAGAGTCCACTTCGGCCGAATAAAATGAAAGAGACACACCTGACACAGAAGCAGTGCCACAGAAGGACAAATGGGAAAACTTATCCAGGCTCAGAGCGAAGCAACAGTATGAGTTGTTCAGGTGCATGAAAATTTGTGAAAATTGTCTTTCTAACCATGGAGAGATCATTCAATGCTGGCATTTACAATATGTTCCAGGCTCATATCTGTTTAGGACTGTTTCCTCTGAATCATCTTTGATAAAGACAAAAATGAGAATGTAACAATGGAACCTAGTTATGTTTTCTGAATGAGATTTCATCTCTTTCACAAATCAAGTAAGGGTTGTAATGAATGACTTGGATTTCCTGAGAGAAATTCATGTTTGCTTCCTTGTTTCTATTAAGCTTCTCAAGTGAATAACTTTAAATTTGTAAGCTGTTATTATAACAAATATGAAATAATTTTTTATGTTTCTAGGAGGCACCCAAGTTCCTTTTAGATAGAAAATATTTATCTGGCTTCCAACCAAAATCTTTACATCTCAGCCTCCAGAGTACCTAGGATTGCAGGAATCAGTCACCTCTCGTAGCTGAGACAAATATTTTTGGTATGGAAAATCACTATGATATAGAACATGAGGAATGAAGAATTTAGACTAACAAGGAATATTTTGAAAACATTAACAAAACTGAAGTTATCACAAACTTGCCTGATTCAGTGAGGAGAAAAATGAGAAAGAAGTTACAGAGGCAGAGAAGTGGAGATGAAAGAGAAGTGAATGAATATTTGTTTGTTAGCAGAGCTACTGATGATTACTTTTTAAGAAAATTCAGCTTGATATAGTGGTACATGTCAATAATTCTAACTACTTATGAAGGTATAGGAGGTTTGCAGTTGGTATGGTAAAAGTATAATACTGGGACTTCAATATTTAAAACACACCGGTGCCACATGGTGATAAGAGAGGCAGAAGTAGGAGGGTCATGGTTTGAGGCCAGCCTAGGCAGTTAATAAGAAACTATCTGAAAATCAATCTAAAGCTAAACAAAGTGCTAGGTATATGAATCAATAAAAATTATCCAGCAAGTCTGAGGCCCTGAGTTCAATCCCTTCTCCTGAGAAAAAGAGACAAGAAAAAGGAAGAAAGATTATAATACAATTTTCAAAATATTTCCTGTGGAACTTTCTGCTATAATTTCCTTCTTAAATTGCCTTAAAATGTTTACCAAGTCACTTACAGAAATGACTACCATCATTTGGGAAAATCACAGGAAAGTCTTTGCAACCAGCTTTGTAACAGAACAATTTTGTCAAACAGAATTCAATGAGCAGAAAATGAGGGATAATGGGCTCATGAAATTGCACTTCATAGCTATGTGTCAGAATGTGAGGAGCTCATAAAGAGGATTTCTTTCTTTTTTTTTTTTTTTTTTTTGGGTCCGGTCATGGGGCCTGAACTCTGGGCCTGGGCACTGTCCTTCAGCAATTCAGCTCAAGGCTAGCGCTCTACCACTTGAGCCACAGCGCCACTTCCGGCTTTTTTCTTTTTGCTTATGTGGTGCTGAGGAATCGAACCCAGGGCCTTGAGCATGCAAGGCAAGCGCTCTACCACTGAGCCACCTTCCCAGCCCGAGGATTTATTTCTTAAGAGAAGAGGAGGATTGAGTTGATTTATCAAATTAAAAAAATACGGTAAATTCTGTTGGTATTTGGGATACACTTTCAAGCAAGGTGTTAAGCCAATAAAATTATGGTTGAGATTTTTTTTAATATTTTTTATTGTGAGTTGTTGAGATTTTTATAAAAGCTGTAAGATAATTTTTTCATAGATTTTTATAAAAACTATTCAACAATTGTTGGATAAATCACAATAATGCAAATATGTGTTCTGTGTCATCTGATGGTGTTACCTATCTCATCATCTAGGGTTGGAAGAATGTTATCTTCATTTTAAAAATGCAGAAATGGAGGCACGAGGAGAGTTGGTATGTTTCTGAAGGCTGATGTGTAAATGACAATTGAGACTGAGCAGAACCAGAATCCATGGCTCAGATTCAATTCATGATTTTGAAACCCCATGACTATACTAATATCTAAAACTCTTGTGTTAGCTGGGTGACATTGGATATGTTTCTTAGAGTTGTCATGTGTTGTTGTTTTTCCTGTAAACATAAAAATATTAGTGTTTTCTAGAATTAAAGAATATACCTTGGGAAGGTGGCTCAGTGGTAGAGCACTTGCCTTGCATGCCTGAGGCCCTGGGTTCGATTCCTCAGCACCACATAAGCAAAAAGAAAAAAATCTGGAAGTGGCATGTGGCTCAAGTGGTAGAGCACTAGCCTTGAGCTAAAGAGCTGAGGGGCAGCGCCCAATCCCAGAGTTCAGGGCCCACGAAAGGAACCCCCCCAAAAAAATATACCTTTTGTGAAGTATTATGCACAGAACATGAAACAAGAATTCCATGAATTCTGAAGTTCTTTATGTATTTCCCTTTAAATTATTATTTTTAAGTCTCAAGATAGTGAAATTATTAACATTTCTTACATTGCAGAAAGCATTATCTGAACCCATTTGGAAGAATTTCTACAACAGTATTGTAATGTATGGGTTTTTGATGTGCTTATTTGCCTTCTCTATGTATCTGCTTAATTGGGTTATTTATTGTATGATTCATGTATTTAAGAGTTCTTTATATAATATGAATAAAAGCTATTTGACAAGAATTTTGTATTTTGCTTCATTATATTAGCAAAAATGCCTGCAATGTGTTTGAATAGAAATGGATGACATTTTTGCCTGATTTCAGAGCAACTGGGAATACTTTCTTTCTAATGCAGTACTCTTTATCAGATCAAGAAAGTTCCCATATAATAATTTTGACAAATTTTTACCATTCTGCTAGTTTGAAAAGAGCAGATTTATTTTAGGGTCACAGCAGGGAATTCCCCTGTGACCAGTCTCCTCTACAGGCATGGAACCACTCTTTGCAAACTGCAGATCATAATAGAAGCAAATTTTTGCTTGTTAGGACTATCAAATTTTTGGCCTATGTACTCAAGATGTTTTCCCAGGAAACAAATCCACACGTACAAATTAGATCATCACAGCTGTTTGAAATGACATTAGCAATATATATTTGCATTATTGATGTGCCATATCGCTATATAAAACAGTTTGTCACAAAACAGTTTGTGAAAGAACAAACAAATGTATAAACTAGAATCTGGGTATGGCAGTAAACTCTAGATGATTTTCTCATACTTTCAGACTTTTCATAAACATAAATAATAAGAGCCAAATGAGGTGGTTTATACCTATAATCCTAGCTACTCTGAAAATAGAAACGCGGATAGTCGCAGTTCAAGGTCTAACTGGAAAACATACAAGAGATCTCCATCTCAATCAATAAAATCTGGGTGTGTCAAGGTATGGATATTATCCTACCTACTACTGGACATACAACTAGGAAGTTCAGTATATAGGTAGCATAGGAATAAACAATGCAAGATTCTATATCAAAAAAAATCAAAGCAAAAATTGCTTGATGTGGCATGATTCAAGCGGTAAAGTGCCTGCCTGGCAAATGCAAGGCTCTGAATTTGAAACCAAGTACTTACCCAAAAATATTAAAAGTAAACTATATGAATTAATTCTCTAAATAATGTATCTGCAAATATTGTATATTCATATAGACTTGATAAAATTATATTGGGGTTAATATGTCACAAAATAAAGTAACTGAAGTCTCCGTTAGGTACTTGTGAAATATTAATGTCATATTTGTGATGTATAATAGAAATATTTAAATAAATTGGAAAAAGGTTTCTAGGGAATTATGAGTGTTCTTACAACATCATAAAGATCCATACTAACCTCAATATAATTTAATGATATCTAGAAAACAGAAGTAAATATTGAATGTTTACATTAAAATCTAGTCTGCTCCCAAACTTACCTTGCTAATTAGGAGGCAGAGATTTAGAAGTCTGATATCATGGACAGTTTTGACAAAAAAAAATCATAAAAAAACTACAAAAACAAAGAAAGCTAGATATAGTGTAATTTTCCTATTATCTCACGATGTGGATGCCATAGGTAAGAGATCATTGCTCAAGGGAGGCTTGGCCTGAAAAATAACCTAAAGTGGTTAGAGCCTTAGCAATTTCAAGCACCAGTAGTGCCAAAGGAAAAAGAAAAGAAGAAAACAGAAAATGAAAGGAATGGATAAAAAGAAACTATTTGCTCTTCATTCATCGTTTCATCTCATTGGATACAAGAATTGAAAGTATTTTGTTTACTGTTTTAGGATTCAGGTCTCTCTAATATAAAAGCATTTATTTCAAGTAAATATTGTATTATTACTATTTTTTAACTTATTATTAGACCTTTAGGTTTGGAGATTGAAATCATGGCTTTGTACATATCAGTCTAGTTCTACAACTTAGCTGTATGCAAGCTCTTTTGTATAGTTTTGAAAATTGTTTATGAATTCTTCAATAGTTAGCTATTATACTTTTCATCTTATATTTTCTCCCACTTTTTCCCCTATGTATTTTAATTTGTGTTGAAAACTCCTCAATTTTATCTTCTAAACTTAGAATTTTGCTTTTGAGTTTACAGAGAAGTCAGTTATTTGTGACATCTTTAAAAATTATATACAGATATATGTATTTCATATATATGATTGATTCTTAGAGTTCATTGCAATAAGCCACATTTGTCTGGTCATATGCACATAGCAATTGAGCCATTGTGATCCTCTCCTAAGAAAAGCGTCCCTTGTTCTTGCCATGTGAATGCTTAGAGTGCTGTTAATCATATCCAAGTGTAATTATTTGTGTTTTACTATCTATTGGATTTACATGTAGATTTATGGGCATATCTAGTTATCAGAAAAGAGGAAAACCATGCAGCATATATTTAATTGGATCTGGCTTATTTCACTTAATACCATTTTCCCCCCAGTCTTTCCATTTCTTCAGAATGGGGTAATGCCATTCTTTCCCATGGAAGCACAGAATTCCATCAATACAACAGAATTGAAGATCCAGAAATGAATCCACTCCTATAGGCACATAGTCTTTGATAAGGAAGCCAGAAAGACAGGATGGAAGAAAAACAGCCTCTTCAAAAAATTGGTTTATCTGGCTGTACACAGAAAACTGAAATTAGATCATTTTATATCCTCCTGCACCATAATCAATTCCAAATGGATTGAAGAGCTCAATGTAAGTCCATATGCCTTAGGAATCTTACAGGAAGAGTTAGGGGAAACATGGGGGCTCCTTAGCATAGGTCAAAATTTCCAAAGTAAGTCTGGATAAATGGGATTACATCAAACCAAATCAATCATTTGTCAGACTCAAAAGCCATGAAAAAAAGCGATAGTGTAGCACAGATTTATTAGGGAGCAAACCTACAGATGAGAGCCTCAGACAATGTTAAGCCCTTTCTCCCTTTTCTAACTAGGTTATTTATAGTGGGTTTACATGAATATAAGTGATTTCTGATGGGAATTAGTCAGAAAACAACTAATGCTAAGACAGAGATAGTATGTGAAATGAGTTGTAGCTGGAGAAAGGGAGGGATTAAGGCACGGGTGTCTAGTTCAAAGACTTGGCTTGGTGCCAGCTAAGTAATGTATAGCTGCACAAGGGAAGGGGGGTAAAACAGGAGTGGTTATAAACAAAAGCACTGATCTGAAGCCTCAAAATAAGGATCTCAGTCTGTGTGGACCAAACAGTCTCTAACAATAAGTTTTATTTAAATTAACAAACACGATTTTAAATTTTTGCAGAGTGGGATGGTTCATAGTCAAAGGCAATTTCTCCTATGTCAGGTATATCCAATCTACTCTTTCACATGTTACCCAGTAGCCAGGTTTCAACGCAAATGACTACAATGAGATTGTACAAATGAGGCTGTGACTTTTCCCTCTCATGAATCAAAATTCTGTCAAATGATTTCTGTCTTCCAGATGTTTACACCTTTCTCAGGATCATTTTTACTATTTTGTCTTCATTATTGATAATCATAGTACATTTTGTTGTTGTCTTGTGTGTATATGTCATTTTTAGGGCTTGAACTCGATGTTTAATGGTCTCCCTTGTATTTTTTGCTCATGGCTGATGACACTCTATCCTTGAGTCACATGCTCACCTTCTGTTTCTTGCTGGATAATTGGAGATAAGTGTTCACATTTTTGTATGTTTGGACTGACATTGAACTAAAATATTCAGGTCTCAGCCTCCTGAGTTCTAGGATTATACACATGAATGGCTAACACCAATCTTTGCTTTACTGTTATTTTAATTATGTGGTAGAGGAAAGTGGAAGTATATTTGTGTTAAGTGTGCAATTTTCAAATACAAGTTTGAATCAACTTGATATAATATAACTGTTATTAATTTTAACAGTTAAGTCAATGAGTATCAAACATTCCCACAGAAATATAATTGAAAACGAAAGGTATAATTGTTTTCTTAAAACAATCAATGATGGAACCAACCCAGATGCCCCTCAGTAGATGAATGGATAAAGAAGATGTGGTATATATACACAATGGAATTCTATGCCTCCATCAGAAAGAATGACATTTCCCCATTTGTTAGGAAATGGAAAGGCTTGGAAAAAATTATATTAAGTGAAGTAAGCCAGGCCCAAAGAAACATAGGTCCCATGGTTTCCCTTATTTGCAATATCTAGTATAGGTATGAGTCAAGCGGAAAAAGTCAAATAATGTGATGTTAGGAAAACGAAACCTCAAATATGTATTTTAATGTTTTTGTTTCTTTCATGCATGTGTTTCTAACGCATTTATAATATTATTTCTTTGTTGCTTTGTATGTCCCTCCCCCACAGTGTAACCCCCGCTTTCACTATATTTGATGTCAGTATAACATGTGGAGGAGATGGGGACAAACAAGTCGTTTAAGGATTCAGGTGGACCTGTTGCAACAATGAGAAGTACAAAATGTCATGTCAAAACCAGCTTTACAATGTCGGGGGGGGGGAGGGGTGGTATGATTGGGTGGGAGGGAGGGGGGAGGCTGGGAAGGGAGGTGAAGGGTAAACAAAGGAGGAGGCTGCAATGCTTGGTAAGAAATGTATGCATTATCCTGCCCATGTAATTGTAACCCCTCTGTACAGTATGTTCTCAAATAAAATAAAATTAAATTAAAAAAAAAAAAAAAAAGAATGTAAAAATCAAGAGTACAGTCTGCTGCGGCAGTGGCAAAACTTTAGATACTTGAAGGCATTGCAAGATGACTGCTACTTTCAACTGCATTGTGGACAGAAACCTGCTCTAACTCTGCTCCTTTCTCCTCATTACAGCAGGGACCACGGTATGTCAGAGATAGAAAAGAGGGGAAAGAATGTGTTAGGATCAGATAAAGAAGCCTCTTTTTCTTTTTGGCTAGGTCATCTTCTAGTACATAAAAATCTGTTTGTACAAAAATGCAAGGTTTTATTACTCAGGAAATTTTTGTCCTGCATGTGGCGGAATTATAGACCTATACGGTAAATAAATGGGAGCTATCTTAGAAATATCTATCTCATCTTATTCTTTTTATAGAGCAGAATAATTAAATAAGCTGCTTAAGGCCTCCTTTCTTTCCATCATACTACTTCCCTAATACAAGTACGATGTATATGCAGCAAATATTTGTAGAGTTTCCACAAGCTGCTATTCAGATATTTTAAAAAGTTGTGCAGTAGAAATTCTACTTTAAATACACAAGGTAAATTTGCTATTAAAAGAAAGCTCTGATTAACATCGTGAAAATGGCAATACTTCCCAAGGCTATCTACAAATTCAACGCAATACCTATCAAAATTCCACCCTCATTCTTCAAGGAAATAGAAGAGGCAATCCAAAAATTCATATGGAACAATAAAAGACCCCGAATAGCAAAAACGCTCCTCAACAGAAAGAACACTGCTGGAGGAATATCAGTACCAAATTTCAAACTCTACTATAAAGCCATAGTAATCAAAACAGCTTGGTATTGGCATAAGAACAGACCTCAGGACCAATGGAATAGAATTGAAAACCCAGAAATGAACCTACAGACCTATAGCCATCTAATCTTCGATAAGGGAGCTAAAACAATAGAATGGAAGACAGACAGCCTCTTCAGTAAATGGTGCTGGCAAAACTGGTTAACTACATGTAGAAAACTAAAGCTAGATCCTTATATATCACCCTGCACCAGAATCAACTCCAAATGGATCAAAGACCTTGAACTCAAAGCAGACACTCTGAAAACATTACAGGATGGAGTAGGAGAAACCCTGGGTCTCCTTGGCTCAGGCCGAAATTTTCTGAATAGAGACCCGGAAACACAACAAATCAAAGAAAGGTTGGACAAATGGGATTGCATAAAGTTGCAGAGCTTCTGCAGGGCAAATGACATAGCTAGCAAGATCAATAGAAAGCCCACGGACTGGGAGAAGATCTTTACTAGCCATACAACGGACAAGGGTCTCATATCTATAATATACTTGGAACTCAAAAAATTAAACCACCCAACAACAAATACTCAAAGAAACAACTGCCCAATAAGTAAGTGGGCGAAAGACTTAAAGAGAAGCTTCTCTGAAGAAGAAAGAAGGATGGCCAATAGACACATGAAGAAATGTTCAACATCCCTAGCCATAAAAGAAATGCAAATCAAAACAACATTGAGATATCACCTCACTCCAGTTAGAACAGCAAAAAACAAGAACTCTAACAACAACAGATGCTGGAGGGGATGTGGTCAGAAAGGAACCTTACTTCATTGTTGGTGGGAATGTAAACTTGTTCAACCACTTTGGAAAGCAGTATGGAGGTTCCTCAAAAGACTCCACATAGAGCTCCCCTATGACCCAGCAATCCCACTTTTGGGCATTTACCCTAATGTTTACAAAAAAGACCACACTAAAGCTACCAGCACAACTATGTTTATTGCAGCATTATTTACCATAGCTAAGATATGGAGCCAACCCAGATGCCCCTCAATAGATGAATGGATCAAGAAAATGTGGTATATATACACAATGGAATTCTATGCCTCCATCAGAAAGAATGACATTGCCCCATTTGTTAGGAAATGGAAAGGCTTGGAAAAAATTATATTAAGTGAAGTAAGCCAGGCCCAAAGAAACATAGGTCCCATGGTTTCCCTTATTTGCAATACCTAGTATAGGTATGAGTCAAGCGGAAAAAGTCAGAGAATGTGATGTTAGGAAAACGAACCCTCAAATATGTATTTTAATGTTTTTTTTTCTTTCATGCATGTGTTTCTAAAGCATTTATAAGATTATTTCTTTGTTGCTTTGTATGTCCCTCCCCCACAGTGTAACCCCTGCTTTCACTATATTTGATGTCAGTATAACATGTGGAGGAGATGGGGACAAACAAGTCGTTTAAGGATTCACGTGGACCTGTTGCAACAATGAGAAGTACAAAATGTCATGTCAAAACCAGCTTTACAATGTCGGAGGGGGGGGAGGGGGGTATGATTGGGTGGGGGGGGAGGGGGGAGGCTGGGAAGGGAGGTGAAGGGTAAACAAAGGAGGAGGCTGCAATGCTTGGTAAGAAATGTATGCATTATCCTGACCATGTAATTGTAACCCCTCTGTACAGTATGTTCTCAAATAAAATAAAATAAAATTAAAAAAAAAGAAAAAAAAAAAAAAAAAAACAATCAATGAAACCATAAATTACTTTCACTTTACAAATCATGTTTTATTTAACTTAAATTAGCAGACTTCTTTGAGTAAAAGTAAATATATTAATTGTATACCACAAGAATCAAAGTTATTATAGTTAAGAATAGATATTTCACCATACCCAGAAGATACGTTTTAGTGCATTCTCACTAAAAAGAATTGTTACATGCAGAAATTAATGGATATGATGGAGCTTATCATTACACAATATAAATAAATGGGATTACCACTCAATACTTTATAAATATGTAAAAAATAATTATATATCTAGGAGCTCATGATTGTAACCATAGCTAGTAAGGAGGCTGAGAGCTTAGAATCATGGTTCAAAGCCAGCCTAGGCAGTAAAGTCGACGACCCTCTTATCTCCAGTGAGCCACCAAAAAACTGACAGTGGCTCAAGGGGTACAGCACTAGTCTTGAGCTAAAGAGCTGAGAGACAATGTCCAGGCCCAGATTTCAAGCACCACAACTTACTAAAAATAAACAGTTAAAATAAATATTTTGACATAAATGTTAAAATATGTATTCTAAAAAATTTTAAATCCTCACTAGATATACTAGTTTACATAAATATAGAGGAGGTTTTTCTGGACTTAGTTGTCATTGAATTCTGTAAATCACATATTTGTCACTCAATTCATATTTGTATGTTTATATACTTATATACCATAAGAATAATTAAATGATATGTGATAGGCAGTGCTGTTTTAGGAATTTCCCTTGGCTTTTTAACATTAACCCTTCTACCATAAAATCGATATACCCTCCAACCTTATCAGAGTTTTCATCTCGTTGGAGAAGAAAAGTATAAGCTATAATCATTGTTTGGAACAACTATAACATTTTACATGAATTTCACTTAGTTTAAGATCCAAAACATTCAAGTCATCTTAACCATGCCAGTAATAGCAAAATGTCTTCTGGGCTTTGCAGTCTCTTAAGAGATGAAAATCTTTAATTATACATCTACTTTTTTCTGCCTAACATGTTATATCTTAGGAAGATCTTTTTGGGTAACCCTCTGTTCCTTACTAGAAGACTGCAACAAAGGCAATAAGGAAAACACTTGAACACAATTAAAAAAGCAATCACAGACACCCCTGTAGTCACCAGTTTCAATGAGAATATACAGTAAAGTAACACGTTTTTATTGCATTTAAAGTGCAATAATTAAAGTTTAATTAGCAGTGAAGAAGGTAACAGAAAACTGTGTTTGAAGACATCTTGACTTTGAACAATTCAGTATAAGCATAATGGATTTATCTTGTTTTTCTATGGAGTTGCCAAAATAATAGAGAGCAACACCCTAAGGCAGGAAAACACCTAACCCAAAGCAGTAATCTTTTGTCTATAAAATAATCGTGAGGGTTTGACTATTCCAAAGTCTGGCTTGAAAAGAGGAAAGTGTATTTGCTTTGGAGTGAACAATAAAAAATATAAAAATCCTTTATTAATATTTTACATATCTTGACTAGGACTTCTCATGTTGGAGAAGAGGAAAGGTATGAAAAATTTCAAGATTTTTTGACTATTCCTAAAGATCATTCTTATTTATCAGCTGTAGACTGGGTTACACTTAGTATCATTCTTGTTTAAATTTAGAAGCATTTGTTTCTGGGTTATAAGCTGCAAAGCCTTGTGTATTAATAAAGGGTCATTTCCTAAGAGGTGAAAGTTGCTGTGAAAACAAACCTAAAATATCAAAGACAGCATAGTGGAAACTATTTTCTAGCTATATTACAATCTGTGGTGTAAATTTTGTTTCGCATTGTTCCAGGGGACTCATTTTTGTTATCTTCTTTTTCACCATCTAGTGTTGCTATAATATTCTATACCATCCTGGGATGACTATAACTTTACTGGATTCTCTAATTTCTCTGTTTCTGTTTTACCTTTTTTACTTTAGAAACTCTAACTCAACATGACATAAATTACCTTTATAATATTAGCAAACAGATTTAATTTCCATATTCTTACCCTATCCTTCTACATAACTTTGGTACTCAGTGATCCCCCAATGTGAAAATAAAGATAGGGAGCTTCTTATTTAGATAATATTTAGTATTTCAAGACTTCATTAATGCAAGGCCCTTAGTAGTATGTACATCATACATGTGTACTAAGTTGGTGGCAATTTTTTCTTATTCTCAGAAATTAGGAAATGTGGTGTCCCTGTAGTTTCATTAGGAAAAGGCTGCAGTTGAATTAATTTACTAAACCAAATCTGCTGTGAAGTATTTCTACAAGTTATTTGGCTTAAATAATCCGTATTTACCATTTTACAGTTCTAAAGGACAGAAATCTAAAAGAAGTCTCACTATATTAAAATAGAGACACCCACTGAGCTAAAATATTTTTCAAATGATTCTAGTGGAAAAGGCATTTATCTCCTGTTCTGCTTCCCAGAAATTCAGAATCTAGGTTGTTATTTTTTCCTTTATCTTCTAATGTAGCAACTTTACATCTTTCTGGTGGTTCTTACCTAATCATGTCCCTTTTGAACTATACCTGAGACTTTTAACTACCCATTTGAGTATACTTCCCCCATATGATAATTATTCAAATTTGTGCTCCTTGGCTAATGAGAGGTTATTATTTTACCAACATATATATAATGCAAATCTACATTGGAAGGATTAGGTATGTGGGAAAGGCAGATATTCTGTAAAGGTATTTTGCTATGTACAATGAGTGTTTAGCATTCTTTCTACTATAACCTGTTTTCCTTTCATTAACCTGAACAACATATTTCTTCAGTGAAATATAACTAGAAAAAATTTAGTCCCTAAAAGCAATTAATCCTGATTAAAACATTGTCATGTACTAGAAATCCTAAATGCCTGAAGCAGTTCTGGCACTATCACTTTTTATATATTCTGCATACAATCTTCTCTTTTCAAGAGCATTTGATTGTTATTATTTTGAAATTATGGTTAATATTTATTTGACTGCTATTTTTAAAGAATGCATCACCCAATACTGGTTCTCTTTTTCTAACTTTTTTGGGTCTAATCTATTTTTGAAAAAAAGGCAGCCATTTGAATTACATGAACTGCTTATTGAAGCTGAATCAGCATGGAGAGGAAAAGAAGAAAATAGATGACTTTGAGGGTATATCACATTAAAAATGTATCTACAAGCTATTTATCTTAAAATGGTCTATTTTTCATTATGTACGATTCTGATATAATTTAGTCTCTCAACTCACACATTGTTAATGCAGTCTTATTTCATGCTTCCCAAAAACAAACAACAAATTATTATTTATTTTTATCATTTATTTAAAAAACTATATTTTTAAAAAATTAGTCAAGGGAAATGGTTTATTAGATATTTAGAGTTATGTTCAGACTCTAAGGTGAAAGCCAGAAAGGGAAAAAAAATCATGTTTTTATTCTTCCTTGAGCCACTCTGATTTACTTCCTCTGTTTCTGAAAGAATGAAATTCTTGATTTGAAGCCTTTTGCTTGATATCCACAATGTGTAATTCTTCCTTTATTAATAGAATTTGGAGAAAGGATGAGAATTCACACTAGAAATAGGAGAAGAGGAAAAGACAAGAAGAAATCTAGATATTTTATTCTTCCTCATCACAATCACAAGGTCTGGATAATGATAATGGATATTAGATACAGTACTCTAGAGTGATTAAACCCATCTATAGGAAAGATAATCCTACAAGTGATCACATGGAGAATGCTTATTTATAAAATATTGTAATAATTTCCAACAGGAAATGTTATCTATTTGTTAAATTCTTGGTTAGGATATGTTAAATTCTGGTGTGCTATAGTCAACTATCATAATGCTATACAAGGATGGTAAGAAACTAACATCTTAATATCACATTCTAATATTAACTTAATTCTGCTTGGGTCATATGTATGAGGCTGTATTTGAGTTTTGCTTCAATTTCACATGCTATATTCTTCCAGTATATAAATTGAAGGAAGACTCCCTCTGAAATATGCTATTTTTATGGCTAAGGGAAAACAAGTCAGCTTTTAGACACAGACAATGAGATAGAAATCTTCCCCTAGAAATAGTCTTTCTCTAATTCTGGTTCACTTTTGTAAGCTGAAGTAAGTCACATAACCCATTTTGACATTGCAGGTAGAGGTAAATCTCACCTACAGAAGCTGATGCAAGACATAGAGTAATATACCAAGATATGCAATACATGAGATAAGGAGAAAAAAGAGATCTATAATAAAATCAATCATACTTGTGCTAACATGTCTCTGCAGGAAGGAAGGTATTATGTGCCTTTGTTTCTAAAACTACTGAGATCTTCAAATCATATTTTTTATGCTTGGATGTTACAGGAATTAGAGAACATTTTGATACTGAGACAGCAAAAAATCTCGAAGAAATCTGGACTAATCATTTCAATACTACCTTTTGTTCTCCAAGAAAATAAACTATTTTATAGACAATACTTTATAATTTCTTACCTAGTATCTTTTATTTTCCAGAAATGGATTTTGTTAATATATATGAGTGTCCACCAGAATAAATATCTTCATTTATATGCATCTTGTGCAGATAGCAAGTCAATTAGATGTAAGTGTGAGTTAATCAGTAGCACTTTTTTAAAATGCAAAAAATCATTTAAATAGGGATACAGGTGAACCCATTGCAACAATGAGATGTACAAGTCGTTATGTCGAAAAATGAACTTTACAGATTTGGTGGAGGGGGGTAGCGGGGAGAATTGGGTGGGGGGACGGGGAGAGGATGGGAAAGGATGGGAAGGGGAATCAAAGGAGGAGGCAACAATGCTTGATAAGAAATGTACTCATTATCTTGCCCATGTAATTGTAACCCCTCTGTACAGTATTTTCACAATAAAAAAATAATATAAAGAAGAAAAATAAATAAAACTGCAAAAAATTTGGACAGGGAGCTAATATGCATATTTTTCCATCATAACCTACCAAATCCTCCTTCTTCCTTCCTAGGAAACACACCCAATTAATAAAAAGTCATAGATATTTGGCTCTTGACCTTGAAAATGGAAGCAGAATGTTATGGATGTTTGAGATGATCGTTAATAGTGTTTTACATAGTAATGTCACATGCAACAACCCTATGAGTCCTGTAGGTCTTAACACTACTTCCTTAGTGATGTAATAGGAATGTCAGCTTTACTGGATGTAATATTGTTTTCCACTTCCTTTCCTACCACCTGACCTAAATTATAAAACATATTATGGGTGTGTTCTCTTCTTTTTCTGATAAGATTTGCTAAGCGTCTGTCAATTTTGTTGATTTTTTTCGAAAAACCAACTTTGTTGTGTTGATTCTTTCTGTGTTTATTTTTTATTCTAATTCATTTAATTCTGATTTAATTTTAATTATTGTTTCCATCTACTGGTTTGGGGTTTATTTTACTGCTCTTTTGCAAGGAGGCTCAGATGTCTCATTAAATTGTTGGTTTCAGATCTCTCCAATTTGTTGATGTAAGAACTGACAGCTATAAACTTGCCTCTGAGTACTGCCTTTGCTATTTCACAGAGGAGCTGGTAGTTTGTGTGCTCATTTTTGTTGAATAACATGAACACTTGAATTTCCTTTCTAATCTATTCCATGAACCAATCGTGATTCAGCAGTGTTTTGTTCAAGCTCCTTGTGTAATTACAGGACACTCTTTGGTGGTTTTTAATGCTGAGTTCTAATTTTATTCCCTTGTGTTCTGAGAGAATACAAGATATAAATTCAATGTACCTGAATTTGGACAAATTTGCTTTGTGGCCTAAAATGTGGTCTATTTTGGAAAATTTTCCATGTGATGCTGAGAAAACCATGCATTTTGATGCTGCTTGTTGAAATATACTGTAGGTGTCTGTTAAATCTAATTGATCTATGCAGTTGTTTAGGTCCGCAGTTTCTCTTTTGAGTTTTTGCCGAGTTGATCTATCTAGTGGGGAACATGGTGTGTTAACGTCTCCAACAATTAATGTCCTTGGATCTATGTGGGATTAGAGGGAAAGTAGTGTTTCTTGGATAAATTTGGGTGCTCCATTGTTTGGTGAAAATATATTTAGCATTGTAATATCCTCCAGAAGGAGATATCCCTTAATTAGTGTGTAGTGACCTTCTTTATCTCTTCTCACTAGTTTTAATTTGAAGTCTATTTTATCTGGTATTAGTATTGCAACTCCCACTTTATAATGGGGGCCGTTTGCTTGGTTGGTTTTGTTCCAGACTTTCATATTGAAAATGTTTTTGTTTTTTTGGGCAAGAGTGAATCCTGAAGGCAGCAGATGGAAGGATCTTGCTTTTTAATCAAACTAGACAGTCTATGTCGCTAAATTGGAGAGTTGAGGCCGTTAATGTTAAGAGATAGGACTGAGAGGTATTAGGGAGTTCCTGCCATTTTATCCACCTTCTTGGGGGATGAGGCAACTGAGTTCTTCCTATGCTTCTTGGATTCTCAGTTTGGGTTTAGTTTCTTGGCCATTATTGTGGTCTTGTTGGTTTTCTATGTGCAGAACATCTTTAAGAATCTTTTGTAGGGCTGGTTTGGTGGAGATAAATTGTTTCAATTTTTCTTTGCTATGGAAGGACTTTCTTTGACCTTAGGTTATGAACGAGAGTTTAGCTGGGTATAGTATTCTTGGTTGACATTTGTTTGTCATTAGGGCATGGCATACATCATTCCAAGCTCTTCTTGCTTTAATTATCTCTGCTGAGAAATCTGAGGTGATTCTAATTCGTTTCCCTTTATAGGTGATTGATCTTTTCTCTTTGACAGCTTTAAGGATCTTTTCCTTGGTCTGAATTGATCCTGAGATAATTATACTGTGAGAGTGGGATGTCCTGTTTTGGCCAGGTCTATTTGTATTTCTAAAAGCTTCTTGTATCTTAATGGGCCTATCTTTTTGCATGTTTGGGAAGATCTCTGCTAGGATCCTGTAAAACAAATTTCCTAGACCATTAACTTCTGTTTTTAGGTGCTCCTCTACACACATTATCCTCAGATTAGGCTTTCTGGTGGTGTCTTCCATGTGTTGAATTGATCTATCATATTTCTTGGATTTTTCTTGAATGGTTGTATGTTCTTCCTCTATAATATCTAGGCTGTCTTCAATCCCAGAGATTCGATCTGCTATCAAGACCTTCTACTTTGTTATTTATTTCTTTTCCTTCTAGTTGGTTGGCTTTGATGGCTTCCAATTCTTTGTTGGAGCTTGGTTTTAGATCTTGTGTGAACTTCTTTACTTCCTTAATTTAGTGTTCAGTATTTATTCTCAAATCATTTAGTTGATAGGTTATGGTTTCCTTGGACTCTCATTCCTTCTGTTGGGTTCAAGTCTGCATTCCCTTTGTGGGCCTCCTGACTTCTTTCAGCTCTCTGTTTATGGATTCCATGGAAGCTTTCAGGCATATTTGTGTATTCTCATCCTGCTCTCTCAATTCCTCTATCACTCTTTGATTACCTTCCTTATGTTCACTCAATTCCTGTAGTTCTCTTTGAGTGTTCTCAGCCTCCTAACACCACTCCTGACTTTCTCTTTGTCTCTTCTACACCAGCTCCCACAATTGCTGTCTATCTCTTTGACTTTTCTCAGCCTGCTCACACCATTCTTTTATTTCTCTTTGAGTGTTCTCAAGCTGCTCATACAATTCCTGTATCAATCTTTGAGTAGCTTCCTCAGGCTCATGATATTCCTGTATTGACCTTTGGTTTGTCTTCTCTCTCTCCCTTTCACGCTCACACAAAATCTTTGCAGCTTCTCAATCTTTTCATTTACCATGTTTACCATTAGTGTTTGTAGAGCTTTTTGGCAGCTGTCTTCTGGATTATTCATTTTCTGTTCTGTCTCTGATTACCATGAGTGGGATTTGAGATACCCGGAATTACCATTTTTCTTGTGTTTTTCAGGTTTATTCTGCCCATTTGGGATGAATGTAACACCAGTTTTGTGCTAGAACACTATCTTGAGGCAAGCATCAACCAAAGCTTGTAGTTGCATAGTAAAACGACTGCAGATACAATCTAGTTCAACAGATATATCTATTCAACATCAAACAACTATGTATTAGCGTGCTGCGAACTGCAAAGAAGAATTTGGCAAAGCAGACTTTATTAGGTTCAGGGAGATATGTGGGTAAAAATAGGAATAGAGGGATGTGGAAATGGAGAGGGAGAGTTATCTTGACTATGAAGGCTCTGGAAAAATTATGAATCCAGGGACCATTCCTCAGTAGAATAAAGGCTGTATATGACAAACCTACAGCCAGCATTATACTTAATGATTAAAAACTAAACCTATTTCCTCTTAAATCAAAAAGGGGACAACGGATTGCTGGGTCATAGGAAAGCTCTATGTGGAGTCTTTTGAGGAACCTCCATACTACTTTCCAAAGTGGTTGAACAAATTTACACTCCCACCAACAATGCAGTAAAGTTTCCTTCTGTCCACACCCCTTCCAGCATCTGTTGTTATTAGAGTTCTTGATTTTAGTCACTCTAACTGGAGTGAGGTGGTATCTCAATGATGTTTTGATTTGCATGTTTTTATAGCTACGGAGGTTGAGCATTTTTTCATGTGCCTATTGGCCATCCTTCTTTCCCCTTTAGAGAAGTTTCTTTTTACGACTTTAGCACACTTATTTATTGGGCAGTTGTTTCTTTGAGGATTTGTTGTTGGGGGATTTAATTTTTAGAGTTCCAAATATATTTTAGATATGAGACCCTTGTCCGTTGTATGGCTAGATAAGATCTTCTTCCAATCCGTGGGTATTCTATTGGTCTTGCTGGCTATGTCTTTTGCCATGCAGAAGCTCTGCAATTTCATGCAATCCCATTTGTCCTACCTTTCTTTGATTTGTTGTGTTTCTTGGTCTCTATTAAGAAAATTGCGGCCTGTGCGGCATTTACCCAAATGTTCACAAACAAGACCACAATAAAGCTACAAGCACGACTATGTTTATTGCAGCATTATTTACTGTATCTAAGATATCGAACCTCAGTAGAAGGCCCTCAGTAGATGAATGGATCAAGAAAATGTGGTGTATATACACAATGGAATTGTATGCCTCCATCAGAAAGAATGACATTGCCCCATTTGTTAGGAAATGGAAAGGCTTGGAAAAAATTATATTAAGTGAAGTAAGTCACGCCCAAAAAAACATAGGTCCCTTGGTTTCCCTTATTAGCAATATCTATATATGCCTGAGTCAAGAAAAAGGTCAGATAATTTGATGTTAGGGAAATGAACCTTAAGATATGTATTCCAATGTTAGTTTTTCTTTCATGCATTTTTTTTTTTGTTTGTTGGTCGTGGGGCTTGAACTCTGGGCTTGGGCGCTATCCCTCAGCTCTTCAGCTCAAGGCGAGCGCTCTACCACTTGAGCTACAGCACCACTTCCGGTTTTCTGGTGGTTTATTGGCGATAGGAGTCTCACGGTCTCTCCTGCCCGGGCTGGCTTTGAACCCCGATCCTCAGATCTCAGCCTCCTGAGTAGCTAGGATTACAGGCGTGAGCCACCAGCGCCCGGCTCTTTCATGCAATTTTTCTAACACATTTGTAAGATTATTTCTTTGTTGTTTGTATGTCACTCCCCCACAGTATAACCCTTGCTTTCACTATATTTGATGTCAGTATAACTTGTGGAGGAGATGGGGAAAATCCAGTTGTTTAAGGATACAGGTGGACCTGTTGCAACAATGAGAAGTACAAGTTGTCATGTCCAAAACGAACTTTACAACGTTGGTGCGGGGGGGGGGGGGGCTGGGGGGGAGGAAGGAGTAGGATTGGGATTAGTGGGGGAGGGGGGAGGCTGGGAAGGGATGTGAAGGGTAAACAAAGGAGGAGGCTGCAATGCTTGGTAAGAAATGTACACATTATCCTGCCCATGTAACTGTAACTCCTCTGTACAGTATGTTCACAAATAAAATTAAATAAAAAAAAAAAAAGAAACATAGGTCCCATGGTTTCCCTTATTTGCAATAACGTATATTTTTGAGACAAGCAGAAATGGTCAGATAAGTTGATGTTAGGTGAAATGAACCCCAATATAAGTATTCAAATGATTTTTTCTTTCTTGTGATTGTTTCTAACATTTATAAGATGATTTCTTTGTTGCTTGGTATGCCCCTCCCCAACAGTATAACCCCTGTTTTCACTGTATTTGATGTTGGTATAATTTGTGGAGGGGAAGGGAAAAAACAAACAGTTTAAATAGGGATACAGGTGGACCCATTGCAACAATGAGGTATACAATTCGTTATGTTGAAAAATGAACTTTACCGCTTTGGCCTGGGGGGAGGTAGGAGGACACGTGGTGGGGGGATAAGAATGGATGTGAAAGGGAAACAGATTAGGAGGCAACAATGCTTGATAAGAAATGTACTCATTACTTTGTTCATGTAATTGTAACCCCTCTGTACAGTATTTTCACAAATAAGAAAAAGAAATATACTATTCAGAAAAACATATATAGAATTAGGGGCTGGGAAGGTAGCTCAGTTGTAGAGCGCTTGCCTTGCATTCTTGAGACCCTGGGTTTCATTTCTCAGCACCACATAAGCCAAAAGAAAAAATCAGCAAGTGGCGCTGTGGCTCAAGAGGTAGAGCACTAGCCTTGAGTTGAAGAGTTGAGGGACAGCGCCCAGGCCCAGAGTTCAAGCCCCATGACCGGACCCCAAAGAAATATAGAGAGAGAGAATTATAAGATATAAAAATACTTAAGATTCAGGATCATTGTAGCATTAAAAAATATGTACCCTGTATCTGTTGGATATATTTTCACTTCTGTTATAATGTCTTTAAATTATGAAAATTGATCATTTGATGTTATCCGGTTTATTCTTGCTTTTTTTAGCCACTAATGAGCGTCCTGAGCATCTAGGATTACAGGCATGACATATTGGTGCATGTTTGTCTTTCAATTTTTAAGGGTTTTCCTCTTTCCTTTGAATTCAAACATTGTCCTCTCAGTAATTCTGCACATTCTCAGACTGTTGTTCTCAAAGAAGAAAAGTATCTGTTTGATGGGTGATTGTCCTGTTCATTGTGTTTGACATAGTTTTCATTGTTTCTATTGATTTGCCCTTCCTAATTATTTCATATTATGATTAGAATATTTAATATATAGACTTCAGTTTTGCCTCTATGGAGATTGTAGAAGTCATGTCAAAAGAATGTTTTAAAAGATACTTATAGAGACAGCATTGTGAACTTTATACATAAAAACGAAAAAAAAAATTTGTTCTTTGTTCCTATGAAGAAATTTTAAAAATAGGATTTAAATTATATAGTAATATATTTTTAAATGCCATATGAACAAAAAATATGATAATCAGCAAAATTTTCCCTAGGTGACTGTCCCATTTATACCCCACCCCACCTTTCCCTGTTCTGGAGCCTAGAAAGGAAAAGGAAAATTTGTGTTGATTATTAAACATTGTGAATTTCTCAAACTAGGTTTTTAGAAGCTCTAGAGGGTTGGGATGTAGAACTGTGTTGGCCAAGAAGAAGAAGGAGGAGGAGGAGGAGGAGGAGCGGGAGGAGGAGGAGGAGGAACGGGAGGAGGAGGAGGAAGAAGAGGAGGAGGAGGAGGAGGAGAAAGAAGAAGAGGAGGAGGAGGAGGGGAGGAGGAGGAGGAGGAGGAGGAGGAGGAGGAGGAGGAGGAGGAGAAGAAGAAGAAGAAGAGGAAGAAGAAGAAGAAGAAGAAGAAGAAGAAGAAGAAGAAGAAGAAGAAGAAGAAGAAGAAGAAGAAGAAGAAGAAGAAGAAGAAGAAGAAGAAGAAGAAGAAGAAGAAGAAGAAGAAGAAGAAGAAGAAGAAGAAGAAGAGGAGGAGGAGGAGGAGGAGGAGGAGGAGGAGGAGGAGGAGGAGGAGGAGGAGGAGGAGGAGGAGGAGGAGGAGGAGGAGGAGAAGGAGGAGAGGAAAAAGAGGAGCCAGTAGGAGGAAGAGGAAGAAAAGGAGGAGGAGGAAGAGGTACATAATCAAATTTATCCACATTTTATTTGATGAATATTTATGGCAAAATAAGAGGTTCAAGTTTCATATTGATCTTTACAGTAGTTCCTGTTTAGCCTCTGGATATACATTTCAAGTGGATACCTGAAATCAATGAAGTACTTTAGAGAGTTAACCCTCAGTATCCGGAATTTACACATGTAGGTGATCAATCAACCAGAAATTTAAAATATTCAGGAAAAAATGTTCCCCAAACATTCAATATAGCAACTATTTATATACTGTTACATGTATGTTGGTAATAGATATAACCTTGACGTGATTTAAAGTTTAACTTACTTTGTATGACATAATATGCTATTTTCTATATGGGACTGGAGCCTATGATGATTTTATTATACTCAATCAGCAACACTGTAAATACCAAGGTGACCATTTTATGCTTTTACCCAAACAAATATAGCTACAATGAAGCTTCAGGTATAAATTAGGTACAATAAGACAATTGTAACAGTAACTAATAAAAATAGAAAAATTGGAACA
The DNA here is from genome assembly GCF_019054845.1 of Dipodomys spectabilis. NCBI lineage: Eukaryota > Metazoa > Chordata > Mammalia > Rodentia > Heteromyidae > Dipodomys > Dipodomys spectabilis. The sequence continues at coordinate 2,323,572 of NW_024870972.1, read as the reverse complement.
ATATAATGTAATAAAAAGTAATGTGAAATGGATGTGTAAATGCATACCTGTAATTCCAGGAAACAAGACTAAGCAGGAAAATAATCAAAGAGATATACAGTGAAACTTTAGCTCCAAAAGAAACCAAAAAACAAAATGAAGGTATTAAGTGAATGTGGTCTCTTTTAAATTATGAGATGTTTTTCCATTAATCTTTTCAGAGCACAGTTGAGAACAGGTAACTTGTTGGGTCTTTGTCCATCCCACGAAAGACAGATGGGGTCCGAGGAAAGGTAAGTGCGTTGCTTGCCCATTTTCCACACTCCCTCAGCCTGGGGGACAATCAGACACAGTGGGGAGCCAAGTCAAGAAGGAAGAGAACTCATTTATTAACAGAGAGCAGCCCTTTTAAAGCCAAAAAATGCGGGTGGTATGGCAGGGGAGGAAGAGGAAACAATCACTGTCAAGGTCACACCCTATCTTGCACCTAAGCTTTCATGGGCTGATTACACACTGAATGTAAGGTAAATTGGGCTCTACCCACTCAACTCCCTCTTAGCGCCATCTTTGTGCTCTGCAGTAACTAACTACAGAAGGGGGAATTACAGTGAAGGTGACTACTGTATAATTGTTTTGTGAAAAGAAAAACGTACCTTATTTAAAGCTACTTTTCTGACAAGAAAAAGCATGCACAATTCTTTTGCCTTTTTCTGAAACTCTAAGATATTTTTCCCCTCCCAAATAACCATCTTCCCACCTGGGTGCTGGAAAAGACAAGCACTCCCAAACTAGCTTAGCTGGGCCATCGAGTCTTTCCAGGGCAACAATGCTTGATAAGAAATGTACTCATTACCTTGCTCAGGTAATTGCAACCTCTCTGTATGGTACTTTCACAATTAAAAAGAAAAAGCAGAAGTACAAACATGATTTATTCCTGAACAATCAAGTTTCCTGTAGCCTGTTTCACTCTTCCTATTTTGCTCCCAGACGCCCAGAAGACCCTGGTTTGAAGACATATTCTGTATTGTCAGGTGTGTAAGATAAATGACTTCTTTAGAAGAAAATGTGAATTTGGAGATTGAAATTGAGAAGGGAAATCAAACTATTCCATCTTATTTACTAAGGACTAGAAAAAAATGATATGTGCTTACATGCTGAGAGTAAGCAACTTTTGCCACCTGTGGTAATGAATTTAATTTTGATGCTGTTGTGAAATGTGTCCTGAACCCTAATTCCTTATTTTCTGAGACCACCACCTCTTCAGAAATTCTGATTTGTACTGTGAATATTTATTTCCTGTAAAATGCAGTTGCTTGGATATTTTGATTTTGTGAAAGCTTGGTTAGTTTGATATTGTTCTCGCAGTTGAATTATAAGCAAGTAAAACTGAATTGAACCTGATTAAATGAAGTTCTTTCTGCCCATTTACTCTGGTACAGATTTATTTGATTTAGGAAATCTACATTTTAAGTCATTCTGGATGACTAACTAGGTCTGTGTATGTGGATGAGTCAATAAGAATTGCAGATTTTGCCACATTGATTTCGGGGCAAAAAATTACAGCTGGTAACTGGGCAATGATTCAGAAGACAGCTGAGGCTGAAGCCATGAGCCCTCCTGCCTTTATTCAGCTCGCAATCTCTTCTAAAACACCCTTCACTCCCCATTCAGTGGTTTCTTTTTCTATCCAAAAAGGTTTCAGGAGCTTCATCCTATGCTGGCCTCCTAGTATGCCAACATAAGGGGAGTCAAAGCAAGCAAGGCAGATGTGGCAGAGGGATTTTTTTGGTCGGTTGTGGGGCCTGAACTCTGGGACTGGGCATTGTCCCTCAGCTCTTCACCTCAAGTCTAAAACCGCTGATTTAAACAACTGCATAGATCAAGTAGATTTAACTGATATCTACCAAATATTTCACCCAGCAGCAACAGAACGCACGTTTTTCTCTGCAGTACATACAACATTTTCCAAAATAGACCACATTTTAGGTCACAAAGCAATCTTGTCCAAATTCAGAAACATTGAAGTTATACCTTGCATTCGCTCACACAACAAGGGAATGAAATTAGAACTCAACACCAAAAACCACCAAAGAAAGTCCTGTAACACATGGATGCTGAACAACACACTGTTGAATCACCAGTGGATCAGGGAAGAAATTAGAAAGGAAATTCAAATGTTCATGCTATTCAACAAAAATGAACACACAAATTACCAGCTCTTCTGGGACAGAGCCAAGGTAGTACAGAGAGGCGAGATTATAGCATTGAGTTCCTATATCAACTAATTGGAGAGATCTAAAACCAATGATTTAATGAGACATCTGAACCTCCATGAAAAAGAGCAGCAAGATAAACCCTAATCCAGGAGATGGAAAGAAATAATTAAAATTAAATCAGAATTTAAATGAATTAGGATCCAAAAAAACCATAGAAAGAATCAACAAAAGAATGAGTTGGTTCTTCGAAAAAATTAACAAAATTGACAGACCCTTAGCAAATCTTATCAGAAAAAGAAGAAAACTCACCCAAATAAATAAACTCAGAGATGAGAACGGAAACATCACCACAGAAACAACCAAGATTCAGAACATTATAAGGGAATACTTCTCAAAACTATGCTAATAAGTTTGAGAACTTGGCAGAAATGGACCTTTTCATTGCAAATATTGACATGCAGAAACTAAACCAAGATGAGATAAAACATTTTAACATGCCCATATCAAACATGAGAAGAAACTTCAATAAGAGCAGTCCCATCTAAGAAAAGCCCAGGACCAGAAAGATGTGCAGCAGAATTTTATAAGGCCTTCAAAGAAGAGCTCACACCAATAGCCCCTCAAAGAAATTGAAAGAGAAAATGCACTACCAAACTCACTCTATGAAGACATCATAACCCTCATTCCAAAACCAGTCAGGGACTCATAAAAAAAGAGAACTTATAGACCCATTTCTTTGATGAACATTGATGCAAAATTTCTGAACAAAATTTTGGCCAATCGACTTCAACAATTCATCCAAAAAATCATAAAACACGATCAAACAGGTTTCATTTAAGGGATGCAAAGCTGGGTCAATATACGCACATCTCCGTTATATCCCTCCCCTTATCTCAATAAATCCACGTTCTTATCTAAATAGATTGTTATCGATTCTACATAATTTTATTAATTTTTACCTTTCTATTTCTTCTGGTCTCTTTTCTTTTGCCGTTCCCTTTCTTCTTTTTTTTTCTCTCTCTCTACTTTCATCCTACGCAACCTATTTCCTGCTTTGAGATTAGGACTTAGTTACCTCTCCCTAAGCCTCCCCACATCATTCTATTCCTTTTTTACCCACATCTCTCCCTAACCCTAATAATTTCTGGTCTTCCAAATTCTTCTTTGCGGTTCGTAGCCCATTAACCTATAGTTGTTTGAGGTTGAATAGATGTATCTGTTGAACTAGATTGTATCTGTAGACTATTGACTGTCCAAATTCAGACTTGGGTTGATGCTTGCCTTAAGATAGTGTTCTAGCACAAAACTGGTGCTATTTTCATCTCAAATGGACAGAGTAAGCCGGAAAAACACAAGAAAAATGTCAAATCCGAGTATCTCAATTCAAAATCTTGATAATCAGGGGACAGAACAGATAATGAATAATCCAGAGGAGAATTCCCAAATAGCTCTACAAACACTGCTGGCAAACATGATAAATCAAAAGATTGAAAGCATACAAAGGACTCTGTATGAGCATGATAGGGAGACAGAGGAGGCAATCCAAAAGTTTATACAGGAATATCATAAGCGTGATGAAGCTACTCAAAAAACTGATACATGATTTGCATAAGCAGCTTGAGAATACTCAAAGAGAAAGGAGGAATGGCATGAGCAGGCTGAGACCACTCAAAGAAAACTACAGGAATCCCAGGAACGGGAGGAAGCTAATCAATACAGGAATTGAGAGAGCAGGAAGAGGATACACAAAGATCACTAAAGGCATTCATGGAATCCATTAACAAAGAGCTGAAGGAAGTCAGGGAGACCACAAAGGGAATGCTGAATGGAACCCAACAGAAGGAATGGGATTCCAAGGAAATCATAACCAATCAATTAAGTGATCTGAGAATAAACACTGACCATCAAATTAAGGAAGTAAAGAAGTTCATACAAGATCTAAAACAAAGCTTCAACAAAGAATTGGAAGCCATCAAAGCTGACCAATTAGAAGGAAAAGACATAAAAAAAAAAGTAGAAAGTCTTGACAGCAGGTTAGACCATGCAGAAGATTGAATCTCAGGGAATGAAGACAGCATAAATATTATAGAGAAAGAACATACAACCATCCAAGACAAATCCAAGAAATAAGGTAGATCTATCCAACATTTGGAAGACACCATCAGAAGGCCTAATCTAAGGATAATGGGTTTAGAGGAGCACCTAGAAACAGAACTTAATGGCCTAGGACATTAGTTTAACAGGATCCTACCAGAGAACTTCCCAAACATGCAAAAAGATAGGCCTATTCAGATACAAGAAGCTTTTAGAACTCCAAATAAACCAGACCAGAATAGGACATCCCACCCTCCCATTATAATCCTCACAGGATCACCTCAGAACAAGGAAAACATCCATAAAGTTGTCAAGGAGAAAAGATTAATCACCTATAAAGGCAAATCAATTAGAATCACCTCAGATTTCTCAGCAGAGACAATCAAAGCAAGAAGAGCCTGGAATGATGTATGCCATGTCCTAAAAACAAACAATTATCAACCAACAATACTGTACCAAACTAAACTATCCTTCATAATTGAAGGCCAAATAAAAACCTTCCGTAGCAAAGAAAAATTGAAACAATATATCTTCACCAAACCAGCCTTACAAAAGTTTCTTAGAGATGTCCTACACATAGAAAACCAACAAGACCACAATAAAGGCCAAGAAACTGCACCCAAACTGAGAATCCAAGAGCCATAGGAAACACCCAGTTTTCGCAGCCCCCAAGAAGGTGGATAACATGGCAGGAACTCCCAAATACCTCTCAGTCCTTTCTCTTAACGTTAACGGACTGAACTCACCAATTAAGTGATACAGACTGTCTAGTTAGATTAAAAAACAAGACCCTTCTATCTGCTGTCTGCAGGAATCACATCTGGCCCGTAAAAACAAACACATTTTCAATGTGAAAGGCTGGAACAAAATCTACCAAGCAAACGGCCCCCATAAACAGGCGGGAGTTGCAATCAGATAAAATAGACTTCAAATTAAAATTCGTGAGAAGTGATAAAGAAGGTCACTACATACTAATTAAGGGATCTGTCTTTCAGGAGGAGATTACAATTCTAAATATATACTCGCCAAACAATTGAGCACCCAAATTTATCCAAGAAACACTACTTTCCCTCAAATCCCATATAAATCCAAAGACATTAATTGTTGGGGATTTTAATATACCACTCTCCCCACTAGATAGATTAACTCGTAAAAAACTCAACAGAGAAACTGCAGATCTAAACAGCTGCATAGATCAACTATATTTAACAGATATCTACCAAACATTTCATCCAGCAGCATCAGAATACACGTTTTTCTCAGCAGCATATGGAACATTTTCTAAAATAGACCACGTTTTAGGCCACAAAGCAAACTTGTCTAAATTCAGAAACATTGAAATTATACCTTGCATTCTCTCTGACCACAAGGAAAAAAAATTAGAATTCAACAACAAAAGCCACCAAAGAAAGTGTGGTATCACAGGGACGCTGAACAACAAACTGCTAAATCATGGGTGGGTCATGGAAGAGATTAGAAAGGAAATTCAAATGTTCATGGTATTCAACAAAAATGAACTCACAAATTACTAGCTACTCTGGGACACAGCTAAGGCAGTATTCACAGTCAAGTTTATAGCTCTGAGTTCCTACATCAACAAATTGGAGAGATCTGAAACCAAGAATTTAATGAGACATCTGAACCTCCTTGAAAAAGAGCAGCAAGATAAACCCCAACACAGTAGATGGAAAGAAATAATTAAAATTAAATCAGAATTAAATGAATTAGAATCCAAAAAAACTATAGAAAGAATCAACAAAACAAAGAGTTGGTTCTTTGAAAAAATTAACAAAATTGTCAGACCCTTAGCAAACCTTGTCAGAAAAAGAAGAGAACACACCCAAATAAATAAACTCAAAGATGAGAATGGAAACATCTCCACAGAAACAACCAAGATTCAAAACATTATAAGGGAATACTTCTCAAAATTTTATGCTAATAAGTATGAGAACTTGACAGAAATGGACCTTTTCCTAGCAAATATTGACATGTCAAAACTTAACCAAGATGAGTTAAACAGGTTTAACAGGCCCATATCAAGCATTGAAATAGAAACAGCAATAAGAGACCTTCCAGCTAAGAAAAGTCCAGGACCAGATGGTTTTACAGCAGAATTCTACAAGGCCTTCAAAGCAGAACTCACACCAATACTCCTCCAACTCTTCAATGAAATTGAAAGAGAAAGTTCACTACCGAACACATTCTATGAAGCCATCATAACCCTCATCCCAAAATCAGGCAGGGACTCATCAAAGAAAGAGAACTATAGACCCGTTTCTTTGATGAACATTGATGCAAAACTTCTCAACAAAATTTTGGCCAACCGACTCCAATAATTCATCCAAAAAGTCATACACCATGATCATACAGAATTAATTTCAGGGATGCAAAGCTGGTTCAATATACGCAAATCAATTAATGTTATTCATCACATCAACAGGAGCAAGAATAAGAACCACATGGTTATCTCAATAGATGCAGAAAAAGCATTTGAAGATTCTAGAAAAACTAGGAATCCATAGAACATTCCTCAATACAATAAAGGCTGTATATGACAAACCTACAGCCAGCATTATACTTAATGGTGAAAAATAAAGCCATTTCCTCTCAACTCAGGAACGAAACAAGGATGTCTACTCTCACCACTTCTCTTCAATCTAGTATTAGAATGCCTAGCTACAGCAATAAGACAAGATGCAGACATAAAGGGGATCCAAATAGGGAAAGAAGAAATAAAACTCTCCCTCTTTGCAAACTACATGATCTTGTATTTAAAGAATACCATAGACTCCACTCCCAAATTACTCAAGCTGATTCAAAACTGTGGCAAATTAGCAGGGTATAAAATTAACCCACAAAAATCAATGGCTTTTCTGTATGCCAACAATGAGAAAAGTGTGGTTGAAATTAGGAAAGCAACTCAATTTGTAATATCCCCAGAAAAAATAAAATACCTAGGAATTAACTTAACCAAAGAAGTGAAGGACCTCTATGATGAAAACTTTAAAATCTTGAAAAAGGAAATCAACACAGAAATTAAAAAATGGCAAAACCTCCCATGCTCCTGGATTGGAAAGATTAACATCGTGAAAATGGCAATACTTCCCAAGGATATCTACAAATTCAACACGATATCTATCAAAATTCCAACTTCAGTCTTCAAGGAAATAGAAGAGGCAATCCAAAAATTCATATGGAAAAATAAAAGACCCCGAATAGCAAAAACACTCCCCAATGGAAAGAACACTTCTGGAGGAATAAAAACACCAAATTTCAAACTCTACTATAAAGCCAGAGTAATCCAAACAACTTGGTATTGGCATAAGAACAGACCTCAGGACCAATGGAATAGAATTGAAAACCCACAAATGAACCTACAGACCTATAGCCATCTAATTTTCGCTAAGGGAGTTAAAACAATAGAATGGAACAAAGACAAACTCTTCAGTAAATGGTGCTGGCAAAATTGGTTAACTACGTGTAGAAAAATAAAGCTAGATCCTTATATATCACCCTGCACCAGAATCAACTCCAAATGGATCAGACCTCGAAGTCAAAGCAGACACTCTGAAAACATTACAGGATGGAAGAGGAGAAACCCTAGGTCTCCTTGGCTCAGGCCGAATTTTTCTGAATAGAGACCCGGAAACACAACAAATCAAAGAAAGGTTCGACAAATGGGATTACATAAAGTTGCAGAGCTTCTGCAGGGCAAATGACATAGCTAGCAAGATCAATAGAAAGCCCACGGATGGGGAGAAGATCTTTACTAGCCATACAGTGGACAAGGGTATCATATCTAAAATATACTTGGAAGTCAAAACATTAAATCCCCCAACAACAAATCCTCAAAGAAACAACTGCCCAATAAATAAGTGGGCGAAAGACTTAAAGAGAAACTTCTCTGAAGAGGAAAGAAGAATGGCCAATAGACACATGAAGAAATGCTCAACATCCCTAGCCATAAAAGAAATGCAAATCAAAACAACATTGAGATACCACCTCAATCCAGTTAGAATGGCAAAAATCAAGAACTCTAACAACAACAGATGCTGGAGGGGATATGGACAGAAGGGAACCTTACTTCATTGTTGGTGGGAATGTAAACTTGTTCAACCACTTTGGAAAGCAGTATGGAGCTTCCACAAAAGACTTCACATAGAGCTCCCCTATGACCCAGCAATCCCACTTTTGGGCATTTACCAAAATGCATACAAACAAGAACACACTAAAGCTACCAGCACAACTATGCTTATTGCAGCATTATTTACCATAGCTAAGATATGGAACCAACCCAGATGCCCCTCAATAGTTGAATGGATCTTGAGAATGTGGTATATATACACAATGGAGTTCTATGCCTCCATCAGAAAGAATGACATTTCCCCATTTGTTAGGAAATGGAAAAACTTGGAAAAAAGTATATTAAGTGAAGTAAGCCAGGTCCAAAGAAACATAGGCCCCATGGTTTCCCTCATTTGCCATATCTAGTATAGGTATGAGTCATGGGGAAAAGGTCAGATAATGTGATGTTAGGAAAATGAAACCTTAGATATGTATGTTAATGTTTTTTTTCTCTCATGCATGTGTTTCTAACGCATTTATAAGATTATTTCTTTGTTGCTTTGTATGTCCCTCTCCCACAGTATAACCCCTGCTTTCACTATGTTTGATGTAGGTATAATTTGTGGAGGAGATGGGGAAAAACAAGTCATTTAAGGATACAGGTTGACCTGTTGAAACAATGAGAAGTACAAGTTGTCATGTCCAAAACGAGCTTTACAACGTCGGTGTGGGGGGTGCTGTGGGGGGGAGGATAAGGATTGGGATTGGGAGGGAGGGGGAGGCTGGGAAGGGATGTGAAGGGTAAACAAAGGAGGAGGCTGCAATGCTTGGTAAGAAATGTACGCATTACCCTGCCCATGTAATTGTAACCCCTCCGTACAATATATTCACAAATAAAATAATATAAAATTAAAAAAAAATAAAAAAGTGGGCTTGCTATATTTTTCAGTGCTGGGGCTTCAAATTAGACCCTGTACCAGGCCTGACATTATAGTCTTCAAGTATGGTGAGCTTCCCCTTCCCCCTCAGTGCAACAGAGATATCCAAACTTGAGTTCAAATCCCAGCACTCACAAAATATTCATCCTGATGTCAGAAGCCAGTTGTTGTAAATGTTTTCATCTCCTGTGTAAATCCTGAGTCTCAACTAGGAAGGGGAATTCATAGGCAACCCTATAACCATGGGAACAGGTTGTCATCCATGTCAGCACAGTTAAACCTGGCACCTTACTTAGTAAAATACACAATACCTCCATGAAGTAGAAACAAAATAAGGAGAAGTTCACAGAACACAAGATGCTGTACACACATGTATGTAAATTTAGATCGTATGTTTAAATTATGAATTCATGACTATAGTGGACCAACCTTATGATCAATGTCAGAGCCTGGGAATGGCCTAGCTCGTTAGTTGCTCACAGGTTAGTGTGTTCACCTTGACCTATTGGCCAATTGTTCCTACTAGGCCCTGAGTTAAGATCCCAGCACTACCAACAAGTGAATCGTGGAGTAAGAAGCCAAGTGTGAAACTTGTTTTCCTTTTCTCTGAATATCCTTGGTGATCCTGAGAATCCTGGCATGATGGAGAACATTTCTATAAATCTAAATGCTCTGTGAAAGGATGTCATCAATGTAATACATGGAAGGGGTTTCATCATAGTACAATCAATGGTAAATAAATGAATAAAACAAAAAATACAAGAACAACCACACCAAACATGTATGGCTGAACATCTATATGTAAGTATAAATCCTATCTTTACAATGTATATAAATAGTATGTTTCCAGGACTGGGGCTTGAATTCAGGACTAGTGAACAGGCCTGACTTTTTTTATCTTCATCCCCATTGCTTCAGGTTTACCCATCTCCTGAGTTCGAATCCAAAGCCTGGAAGAGTAAACAGCATGAATTACAAGCCAGGGAGCTAATTTATTTTATTTTACTTTTCTCAATACGGCGCTTGAACTCAGGTCATGGCAACTCTGCTTCAGCTTTGATAACCCTAGTCTGGGGTACAGCCACTAGATCTACAGCTCCTCCTGGGATCCTAGACCCCCAGGCCTTGCAGGGAAAGCAATGCACAAAAAAAAATGGCCATTTTACGACGTTTTCTTCCTTTGCATGGTGACCCTCATGTGTCTGAATGACACTGTTGCAAAGGGTACTTCACCTTGCATTGCTGAAGGCTGCCAGACTATCAGGATTAACAATGGAATGTTGTCAATGCCACGGTTGAATGAATTGATCACGGATGATGCTCTATAAAATTAGACAGCATCATTTCAGGAGGCTGATTGAATTGATTTAGTATTTATGAAGTATTGAAAGAATATTATTACTAAAAGGAATGCAATAATTTCAGGACACTGATTTCATTAATAGTTTAAGAATGAAAACAATTAATTACATTACATTAATTACATTGAGGCATAATTAATACCCAGGAATTGGTAAGAATGTAGTTTATATAACTGAATAATGTATAGACATCTTTGACACTCTATAAAATATATATTTATTAGCGTACAGCCATCTGCATGTCAATCTTTTCTTATTTTGGTAACCGCTGGGGCTTGATCTGAGGTCCTGGGAACACCCTGTCAGCTCAATTTGCTCCAGGATGGCATGCTAACACTCACCCACTCATGAATTGGGCCTTGTAGGCTTGTAGGCCTTGAGTTCAGATGCCAGCACTACCAAAAATGAATCATGGAGTAAGAAGATGATGGTGACTCATGTTTTCCTTTTCTGTGAATGTCCTGGGTGTAAGGTATGAAGTGGAATACATATGCAGACCTATATCCTGTGTAATCAATGTAATCAATGTTTTATGTTCCATAATAGTCAATAAAATAAATGGACAATACATGAATAAAACAAAAAATTAAATAACTATACTGAATGCAATATGGAGTCAACCAATGTATATAAATATAAATCATATATGTAAATTGTACATGAATAGGATGTTTTCTAGTGGTGAGGATCTATTTCAGGCAAAAGGAACAGACCGGAATTTCTTGACTTCAAGGAGGCCAGCTTCCCATTCCCACACAGTGCAACAGAGTTACCAAGACCATGAGTTTCAATCCCAGACCTGGCAGAAAAATGGCACTTTTGCAGTATGTGAGGCCCAATTCTTATGTATTTTATTATGTCTAAATTTTATGAATGTAATTGTTTAAATGCTTAATAAAGAATTAACTAAAATCGATCAGTGTCCTATAATATATTGTATATAATTTTATCCTAGAATCATTCAAGAACTGCCCATTCAATCATGACATACATCACATTCCACTGGTATTCATATGGATAGGAATGAGTTCCTTAGAATCTCCTGCCATTTGGAGGTGGCAGGACCAGGATTCCAACTGTGGGCTCCAGCTCCCACCACTTCAACCTGGGGATAGGGTACTCACCGGTCTGTCCAAGAATATCAGCAAGACCAATGATTAGGCAGGCACCAGAGGCTCTCAGCAGTCCTCATTGATACTTACAAAGCTGTAATGGGAGGATCATGGTCAAAGTCATCCTAGGCAGGAACTTCTTGAGACCTCTGTCCAACTTCAGTTCCAACAAAGCCAGAAGTCCAGGGCTCCAGTGTGGAAGGCGAGCCTTGAGCAAAAGCAGCTCGCAGACTGTTCCCAGATCCTGAGTTCAAGGTCTGGGTCTTGTAACAAACAAACATACACAACAATCTGTGCAGCTATCCAGCTAAAGCAGGTCATCCTCTTGTCTCCAACTGAATTGGTCCCTGGGAAAAGGGCTGGGGGAGCTGCTGTCTTCTTGACTCTGCCCATGCTGCTTGCATCACAGAATTCCAGCCACACCCCCATTATTTCATGGTTCTTTCTGACCAATGGGATACAAGAATGGTGACCACGCCCACATTCCGTGATGCCCAGTAGCACCTGAATTCCCTCTGTTAGTTTACAACACTACCAGCAGTTGAGGAAGGTAGAGGTGGCTGAGTGGTGAGGAAGAGACTCAAGAGACTTTAGATTATAGTAGGAAATTGAGATGCCTGCCCACACCTCGGCTCCCTCCCTCCTTCCCAAAGTGCAGGATTTCAAACCTCAGGTAATGGTGCCTGCCAGCCCGCCTAAAGCCCTGACCTGGTCCCTGGCCCTGGTTCTCTGCTCTAGGCCCATCTGTTTGCAATGCTGCTGCCATTGATGCTTGCCCCACCTGGAGCAGCCCCCAGCAGCTTTTCCCAACAGCACAGGTGAGTGGCTGCCCCCAAATCACCACTACCCGGGGTCAGTCACCCCTCTGGGGCCACCATGACCCCCTGCTTGTTTCCTCACCCTGGCTCTGAGGAGTCACCTTTCTGTCTTGGGCATTTCTGAAACAGAGACTCAATATATGCTCTGGTTGGACTGGATTGAGGTCCTCCTATCTGGGACAGGTATGCTCCACCAGGCCTGGTCCTCTGTAGTTGGGATGGTAGACATGTAGCACCATGCTCAGTCATCGATTTAGATGGATTATCCCAAACATTTAGTCCACAGCAGCCGATTCTTGACCACAGGTGAAGCTCTGGGTAGAGCCACAACCATCAGACCTCATTCTCCTCACAGGACAGTTTTAAGGAAACAAGGGGTTTATACAGAGGGAATCTCTGGAGCATGGCTTGGTATGGAGGGAGTGGCCTTTAGAGAAGGTTCTCGGCTACTCTGTTCACAAATGACAGGAAGATACCCGCAAAGGGCTCAGGTGGGGTCAGTTATTAATCATGCAACAGGTGGGGATTTTGAAACAAAACATGGCTCTCTTTCATCATTACCGTATCCCCATGAGGAAGGGGACGCTTCCCTGTGTTGAGTTTTGCATCTGGGGAAACCGAGGCACAGAGAAGTCAGGTGATCTCCTTATCACTTCAACTTCACAGGAAACTCGTCCTGACTTCATTACCATGTTCCCAAGGACAATGGGTGCTATTCAATCCACTTCTTGTGGTAGGAAGTCCACTTCTTGTCAGTTGTGGGGCTTGAACCTTAGGCATGGGCGCTGTTCCTGAGATCCTCAGCAAAAGGCTAGTGCTCTACCACTTGAGCCCACAGCACCACTTCTGGTTTTCTGGTGGTTCTTTGGAAATAAGAGTCTCAGAGACGTTCCTGCCAGGGCTGGCTATGAACCATGATCCTCATATCTCAGCCTTCTGTGTAGTTAAGATTAGAGTTCTGAGCCACCAACACCCGACTTAATTGTAATTCTGACTTTTCTCTCTCTCTTTCACAAAAACTGGTTGAATGGGTGCTGGAGGAGGGGGCCAAGCATCCCCATGTGGCTGGAATCCAAGGTGACCCTCTCATTCTGGAAGTGGGCTGTGAGTCAGGAGCTGTCTGGCTTAGCCTGTTGAAACAGCTCCCTGAGGTAAGACCCACTGTGCCCTGGCTAGACTGTGAAATTCATTGTCCATCCAGCCTTACTGGACTTATTATATTGTATTGCTTTCTACATCATTTTCTAGCATCTGGACAAACTTATGATACATACTTACGGAATGAAAATGTAATGCCTTCTTAAGAAAGTCTCTTAGGGCTCTGGGAATGTGGCTTCATGGTATGGTGATTGCCTAGCATGCATGAAACCCTGGGTTCAATTCCTCAGTAACACATAAAAAGAAAACACTGAAAGGAATGCTGTGCCTCAAGTGGTAGAGTGCTAGCCTTGAGAAAAAAAAAAGCTCAGGAATAATTCCCTACCCCTGAGTTTAAGCCCCTGAACTGGCAAAAAAAAATAGTAATTGGAAAATAAAGAACCCATACTTGAAATATATAATTGCTCCTTCCATACTGACACCTGACAATAGCCCCTAATTCATGTACTTTACTTAGGATACTGTGTTGAAAAAAGTTTTGTTCATTAAGTCACAGCAATTAATGCCTGGAATGTGCTTAGATGTTAGGTGAAGATTAATTCTGGTAATTCAAAGATTCCAGGATTTTGTGTCATAACTGCTAATCACAGAGTGAAAATAGTCTAAGTGTGATTTTGAAATCTTTTTGGTCAGTTTTGGCACCAAAAAGGCAGAAGCTAATTAATAGTTGTGACAGAAAATAAGGAGTAACTCCAGATGGAAGGAAAAAATGATAGTAAATAAGTTTACCAGAAACTGGTCTAGAGAACCATTTTTGGTTATTGAAGAACTAGTTGTCAAATAGGCTTTTCCTCATTGCCTTTAGCATTCTAAATCTCTTAGGCTAGTTCTTAATCTCTGCATGATAAATGTATCTCCTTCTATGCTGTTCTTTCATACCTTATCTCCTTTGTTTTCTAAAAGTTTCATTCTTTCTACATTTCTCTATGAACATTTCCTGATACTAAATACACCTATACAGATGTCACAGGATGCTAATGTAAGGGTCCCATAGCTCATGAGTCATTAATGTAACAAAATGGAAAGGAGGACATATTTACTGCTACCTCAATTTTTCTGAAAATCTGCTATGTTATCATTTGGTTAAAAATTCCATTCTTTGTCTACACAGTGTCATTCAGTGCACATACATGCAAATATGATCTGGGTGTTGGTGGTTTACACCTGTAATCCTAGCTACTCAGGAGGTTAAGACCAGAGGATTGTGGTTCAAAGCAAGCCTTGTCAGGAAAGTCCACGAGACCCTTATCTTCAATTAACCACCAGAAACCCGGAAGTGGTGCTGTAGCTAAAGTGGTAGTGCGCTCAACTTGAACTGAAGAGCTGAGGTACAGTGCCCAGGATCAGAATTGAAGCCACACAACCAACAAAAAAGTGAAATATGACTTTAAATTTCCCCAAAAGGAAGGACAAGATCAATAATCTTCCCAAACAAAAAAATTAATTCCAAAATGATTCAGTGCACCTACTTTTGCTGAGTTATGTTATGGATTCTTTGCTGGACATATTCTCTAAAAACAAATATTTTAGGGATACAGGTGGACCCATTGCAATAATGAGATGTACAAGTCATTATGTCAAAAAACGAACTTTACAACTTTGGTGGGGGGGAGGATGGGGTGAGGGAAGAGGGGGAGTATGGGAATGGATGGGAAGGGGAAACAAAGAAGAGGCAACAATGCTTGATAAGAAATGTGCTCGTTATCTTGCCCGTGTAATTGTAACTCCTCTGTACGGTATTCTCACAATAAAAAAAAAGAAAAAATGTCAAATATTAGCTTAACAATAAACATCTAATATTTCTTCTTTGCAAAGAGATGTCTATACAGTTGATGTCACTTAGCATTACTCCTACGTGGAACACGAAGTATGAGGCCACTCCCTTTCTAAATCATGCTTGCTAATCACGCAACTTTGTAGACAGTAGTATGGAAGCATAATTCTGTTTCCAATGCAAATCAGATATAAGAGCGTGGACTTAATTGGAAAAAAAAAAGTCCATCCTGAGAGAGCAGGGACTATATTAGCCATGAACTGGTGGATAAGATCACATTTATTTTCTTTCCTTTACTTATATATTTTTTGTTGGTGGTGGTCTTGGCACTTGAACACAGGGCTGGGAGATGTCCCTCTGCTATTCAGCTCAAGGCTAATGCTCTATACTTGAGCCACAGTGCCACTTTTAATTTTCTTGTAGTTAATTGGAAAAAGAGTCTCTGGGACTTTCCTGCCTGGGCTGGCTTTTAACCCTATCTGAAGATCTCACCACCACCCAGCTTAGGATCACATTTCTAACAGTGTACACTCAGCATATGTAATGTGCATGTTCATCTATCTTTATATGAATTCTTGAGTTAAAAATCTATGCTACAACTTAGCCTTTACACTCACAAAATATTTGTAATTTAAAAGTTGATACTACTGGAGCAATAAAACCCAAGAATGTAAAGGAGTCTGGGAAGTTTAGTTTGCATCCAGCCTGGGCAGAACAGTCTTTGAGAAACTATATATAATTAACCAGCCAAAAGCTGGATTGGAAGAATGGCTCAACTATTAGAATACCAGTCATGAGCAAGATTGCTGAATAAGATGTTGAGGCTTTGCATACATACATGCAATCATACACATATATACAGAGGCACTTATATGTGCACAAATACACATATGAAGCAACTCTCAGAATATGTGGAAAAGTTAGAAAACAATAGAAAATATGTCCTGAGTAAGACTAGAATCAATAGATAATTTTTAATGTTAGAAAGTCCTCAAGTGAACTTTCTTCAAAAAAGTTTAAGAATATTACATAGATAGGGAACAAAGATAGTAAGAGAGTCAAGTACTCATTATTAAAGTGATCAAATCTATGGAGGAATGAATCAGAGATTCCTGCAGGTGCATCTGAAAATGTTCATATCCTGAGTAAAATGTTAGAACATCTTTGAAAAGAGTACATGAACACTCTGAGCAGTGCAGTGGATAATATTACTGGAGAAGTTCAGAATTGCTAGTCTGTATCTAGATTAAATAAACCAAGAAACTATGGATTGGCAATGTGATACAAGGCTAGAATTCTAGTACTGAAATTAAGATAGAAGATTAGATAGTGGAATTACACAGTGATACCTTCCCTGGACCAGGTAGTATAATTTTGTCTTAATAAAACAAACCAAACAAGAAAGGAATACAAAGTTGGACGTTTGTGTTAATTTTGTCATTATATTTTGAGAATTCAAGTTTCCTATTGAAATGCAACTCATTTATAATCCTCAGTTGTGTTTTAGATGCACTCTTCATTACAGAACATACTTAGATGCAAAATGGATCATGATTCCCTTCCAAAATTTGAAAAAGTAAGTAATCATCACTCTGTTAGATTCCAAGGAAAGGATGAAGGATTACAAAAACTTAAGCCTGGAGAAATCGCAAAGTTAATCTAATGAAGGACTATCTTGCTAAATTGGCGTTTAGATTTAAAATAAATATTTTGGTTTTGTTTGTAATTTCATATTCTATAAGATACTTACAAAATTCTTTTTAAGAACAGTGTTTAATTGACAAATTTACAAATGTTTCTTGCATTCTATTTGCCTAGAATATTCTTTCATAAGAGTTATAATTAGGGAGGTTCCGGGAAGATGGTGTAGGAGAAGCTGGAATCTGAACAAGCTCTCCCATAGAAAGCAGTTTTAGAGTTCCAGTGAACAGTCCTAAGCCAGAGAATCACACCAAGTGTGCCATCACAGGACAGAGAGTTAGGCAAGAGAGGGAAAGCCAAGGCAAGGAGACACATCTGAGTGCTTGCCAGCAGCCACCGCGGTGGCGGCAGGGCACCCAAACCTGAGCCACAGAGAGTCTGGGACGAAGGAGCCAGACACAGCGGGTGAGCGGATTCTACTCAACACCAGCAAGAACCGACAAGGGGTGGACATGTTCATCCTGCAGTTTGCAGACTAGAGATGACCCAGGAACCAAGACTCGGCATGAGTAGAAGCCTGACGTCCTCACTCCTTCTCAGGGAGCAGAGGAGGGAAGGCCACCCCTCCCCCCCCAGTACCGGAGATCTCCATCTTGGATACCTTCAAAGCTCGGAGGAGCTGCTAGCTCCAACTCAGGCCTTGGAATAAAACGAGTCATTTAGCAGGTCACAAGAACTTAACGGCAAAGTGAACTTACAGACTCAGCTCCATCCAGGGAAAAGTCACCCAGCTCAGGCGCCAGCCATAGGAGTGACTTTCCCCACTGGGTAACCAGGCCAGAGGCTGCCCCTCCCTCTAGCAGCCTCCACAATCAATTGAAAAACAGAAACCCTGAGAATGGCTCCAGGCTGGGCTCTTTGAGTTTTTCACAAAATAGCCCCAGGGAAAAGCTACTGTTTGTTGAAAGGCCTCAACTCTACCCAGAACCTAGCCTCATCACTGCATCCCCCTCCTTGGTGATTCTCAAAGCAGATCTGCTTCCCATTAAACTAACCTGGGAGGGGGATCTCAAAATTTTGGGTAAATCAGAGCATTTTTCTGCCTGTTCGAACAAACTGACTTAAGAAACCAATCAAGCCACAGGACCTCAAGCAGACCAGAGACTCCAACAAGAGGCTGGTTACAGACAGAAGGGAGATACAGGATTCTTCCCACCCCTCCCAAAAAAATCAAAAAAAAATCAAAGAACTTTTTTTTTCTTCTTCTTCTTCTTTTTTTTTTTTTGGTACCTTATATATATAATTTTTTTTTCTAAAACTTTTATTAATCTTTAATTTTTGCCTTTTTTGAAAAAAAAAAAAACTTTTCCAGTAACTTTTTTTTTCCTCTTATAATTTTTATTTTAGGAATAGGTGAATGTGTGTTTTCCTTTCTTTTCTTGTCTTCTTTCTCTTTTTCTTTCTTTTTTAATTATCTTTTTGTTTTTTGTTTAGCTCTACTGAACTTCTGATCTTTTTTCTCCCTTTCTTATCCTTTTCACCTTTTCCTCTCTTTTGTTCTTCTTTATGCGACTTAACTGTTGTCCTGCACATCCTCAGATAAACCGGTAGTTAAATAGTAGACCCTATTTCCCATTGTGTACACAATTAATCCACAAATTTATTACTCAATTCAAAACCTCTGAGACTTAAATTCCTTAATAGCAGTACTACCTCTTCATACCTATACAATATTTTAAGCATTTTTTAAGTTTTTTACATCTCCTCTATGTCCCTCTCCATCTCTCAATATATTCACATTCCTCTCTAAATAGATTGCCTTTTAAGGTCCATAATAATATTAATTTTTACGTTTCTATTTTTTTCTGATCTCTTTCCATTTCCCTTTGCCTTTCTTCTTTTTCTCTCTCTCTCTACTTGCATCCTACCCAACCTATTTTCTGCATTGAGATTAGGATATAGTTATCTCTCCCTGTGCCTCCCCACAGCAATCTATTCCTATATTTTACGCACATCTCTCCATAACCCTAATAATTTCTGGTTTTCCAAATTCTTCTCTGCGGTTCAAAGCCCATTAACATATAGTTGTTTGATGCTGAATAGATGTATCTGTTGAACTAGATTGTATCTGTAGACTATTGACTGTACAAATGCAAACTTTGGTTGATGGTAGCCTTAAGATAGTGTTCTAGCACAAAACTGGTGCTATTTTCATCTCAAATGGGCAGAGTAAGCCAGAAAAACACAAGAAAAATGGCAAATCCAGGTATCTCAATTCCAAATCTAGGAAACCAGGGGACAGAACAGATAATGAATAATCCAGAGGAGAGTTCCCAAATAGCTCTACAAACACTGCTGGCAAACATGATAAATGAAAAGTTTGACAACTTACAAAGGACTCTGTATGAGCATGATAGGGAGATAGAGGAGACATCCCAAAAGTTTATACAGGAATATCATAAGCGTGAGGATGCTACTCAAAAACTGATACAGGATTTGCGTGAGCAACTTGAGAATACTCAAAGAGAAAGGGAGGAATGGTGTGAGCAGGCTGAGAACATTCAAAGAGAACTGCAGGAATCCCACGAAAGGGAGGAAGCTGATCAAAGAGTAATACAGGAATTGAGAGAGCAAATAGAGAATACACAAAGATCACTAAAGGCATTCATGGAATCCATTAACAAAGAGCTGAAGGAAGTCAGGGAGACCACAAAGGGAATGCTGACTGGAACCCAACAGAAGGAATGGGAGTCCAAAGAAACCATAATCAATCAACTAAGTGATTTGAGAACAAACACTGAACACCAAATTAAGGAAATAAAGAAATTCATACAAGACCTAAAACAGAGCTTCAACAAAGAATTTGTAGCCATCAAAGCCGACCAAATAGAAGGAAAAGAGATAAAAAACAAATGGAAGGAAAAGAGATAAAAAACAAAGTAGAGTCTTGACAGCAGGTTAGACCATGCAGAAGATCGAATCTCAGGGATTGAAGACAGCCTAGATATTATAGAGAAAGAACATACAACCATCCAAGACAAGTCCAAGAAATATGATAGATCTATCCAAAACCTGGAAGACACCATCAGAAGGCCTAATCTAAGGATAATGGGTGTAGAGGAGCACCTAGAAACAGAAGTTAATGGTCTAGGAAATTTGTTTAACAGGATCCTAGCAGAGAACTTCGCAAACATACAAAAAGATAGGCCTGTTGAGATACAAGAAGCTTCTAGAACCCCAAATAGACCAGACCAGAATAGGACATCCCACCCTCACATTATAATCCACACAGGATCAACTCAGACCAAGGAAAAGATCCTTACAGCTGTCAAGGAGAAAAGGTTAATCACCTATTAAAAGGAAACCAATTAGAATCACCTCAGATTTCACAGCAGAGACAATCAAAGCAAGAAGAGCCTGGAATGATGTATGGCATGCCCTAAAAACAAATATCAATTAAGAATACTGTACCCAGCTAAACTCTCCTTCATAACTGAAGGTCAAATAAAAACCTTCCATAGCAAAGAAAAATTGAAACAATACATCTCCAAAAAACCAGGCCTACAAAAGTTTCTTAAAGATGTCCTACACATAGAAAACCAACAAGACCACAATAAAGGCAAAGAAACTGCACCCAAACTGAGAATCCAAGAACCATAGGAAGAACACAGTTTTCACAGACCCCAAGCAGGTGGATAACATGGCAGGAACTCCCAAATACCTCTCAGTCCTATCTCTTAACGTTAATGGACTGAACTCTCCAATTAAGCGACATAGACTGTCTAGTTGAATTAAAAAACAAGACCCTTCTATCTGCTGCCTGCAGGAGTCACATCTTGCCCGTAAAAACAAACACATTTCAATGTGAAAGGCTGGAACAAAATCTACCAAGCAAACGGCCCCCATAAGCAGGCGGGTGTTGCAATTCTAATATCAGATAAAATAGACTTCAAATTAAAATTCGTGAGAAGAGATAAGGTCGCTACATACTAATTAAAGGATCTCTCCTTCAGGAGGATATTACAATTCTAAATATCTATTCGCTAAAAAATAGAGCACTCAATTTATCAAGGAAACACTACTTTCCCTCAAATCCCATATCAATCCAAAGACATTAATTGTTGGAGATTTTAACACACCACTCTCGCCAATAGATAGATCAATTCGGCAAAAACTCAAGAGAAACCACAGATCTAAACAGCTGCATAGATCAACTAGTCTTAACAGACATCTACCGAACATTTCACCCAGCAGCATCAGAATACACGTTTTTCTCAGCAGCACTTGGAACGTTTTCTAAAGTAGACCACATTCTAGGCCACAAAGCAAACTTGTCTAAATTCAGAAACATTGAAGTTATACCTTGCATCCTCTCTGACCACAAGGGAATAAAATTAGAACTCAACACCAAAAGCCACCAAAGAAAGTCCGGTATCACATGGAGGCTGAACAACACACTGCTGAATCATAAGTGGGTCATGGAGGAGATTAGAAAGGAAATTCAAATGTTCATGCTATTCAACAAAAATGAACACACAAATTACCAGCTCCTCTGGGACACAGAAAAGGCAGTACTCAGAGGCAAGTTTATAGCTCTGAGCTCCTACATCAACAAATTGGAGAGATCTGAAACTAACAATTAAATGACACATCTAAACCTCCTTGAAAAAGAGCAGCAAGATAAACCCCAAACAAGTAGAAGGAAAGAAATAAGTAAAATTAAATCAGAATTAAATGAATTAGAATCCAAAAAAACTATAGAAAGAATCAACAAACAAAGAGTTGGTTCTTCGAAAAACTTAACAAAATTGACAGACCCTTAGCAAATCTTATCAGAAAAAGAAGAGAACACACCCAAATTAATAAACTCAGAGATGAGAATGGAAACATCACCACGGAAACAACCAAGACTCAGAACATTATAAGGGAATACTTCTCAAAACTTAATACTAATAAGTTTGAGAACTTGACAGAAATGGACCTTTTCCTAGCAAATATTGACATGCCAAAACTAAAGCAAGATGAGTTAAACTATCTTAACAGGCCCATATCAAGCACTGAAATAGAAACAGCAATAAGAGACATTCCAGCTAAGAAAAGTCCAGGACCAGATGGTTTTACAGCGGAATTTTACAAGGCCTTCAAAGCAGAGCTCACACCAATACTCCTCGCACTCTTCAATGAAATTGAAAGAGAAAACTCAATACCGAACACATTCTATGAATCCATCATAACCCTCATCCCAAAACCAGGCAGGGACTCATCAAAGAAAGAGAATTATAGACCCATTTCTTTGATGAACATTGATGCAAAACTTCTCAACAAAATTTTGGACAATCGAATTCAAAATTCATCCAAAAAATCATACACCACGATCAAACAGGATTCATTGCAGGGATGCAAAGCTGGTTCAATATACGCAAATCAATTAATATTATTCATCACATCAACAGGAACAAGAATAAGAACCACATGGTTTATCTCAATAGATGCAGAAAAAGCATTCGACAAGATCCAACACCCCTTTATGATGAAGGTTTTGGAAAAATTAGGAATCCATGGAACAGTCCTCAATACAATAAAGGCAGTATATGACAACCTACAGCCAGCATTATACTTAATGGTGAAAAACTAAAGCCATTTCCTCATAACTCAGGAACAAGACAAGGATGCCCACTCTCTCCACTTCTCTTCAAGCTAGTATTAGAATGCCTAGCTTGAGCAATAAGACAAGATACAGACATAAAGGGGATACAAAAAGGAAAGAAGAAATAAAACTCTCCCTCTTTGCAGATGACATGATCTTGTATTTAAAAATCCCATAGACTCCACTCCCAAATTACTCAAGCTGATTCAAAACTTTGGCAAATGAGCAGGTTATAAAATCAAATTACAAAAATCAATGGCTTTTCTGTATGCCAACAATAAGAAAAGTGTGGCTGAAATTAGGAGAGCAACTCCATTTGCAATAGCCTCACAAAAAATAAAATACCTAGGAATTAACGTAACCAAAGAAGTGAAGGACCTCTAGGATGAAAACTTTAAAATCTTGGAAAAGGAAATCAACACAGAACTTAAAAAATGGCAAAACCTCCCATGCTCCTGGATTGGAAAGATTAACATCGGGAAAATGGCAATAATTCCCAAGGCTATGTACAAATTCAACGCAATAACTATCAAAATTCCAACCTCATTCTTCAAGGAAATAGAAGAGGCAATCCAAAAATTCATATGGAACAATAAAAGACCCCGAATAGCAAAAACGCTCCTCAACAGAAAAACACTGCTGGAGGCATATCAATACCAAATTTCAAACTCTACTATAAAGCCATAATTATCCAGCAGCTTGGTATTTGCATAAGAACAGACTTCAGGACCAATGGAATAGAATTGAAAACCCAGAAATGATCCCAGACCTATAGCCATCTCATCTTTGATAAGGGAGCTAAAACAATAGAATGGAAGAAAGACAGCCTCTTCAGTAAATGGTGCTGGCAAAATTGGTTAACTACATGTAGAAAACTAAAGCTAGATCCTTATATTTCACCCTACACCAGAATCAACTCCAAAAGGATGAAAGACCTTGAAGTCAAAGCAGACACTTTGAAAACATTACAGAATGGAATAGGAGAAAGCCTAGGTCTCCTTTTTTCAGGCCGAAATTTTCTGAATAGAGACCCGGAAACACAACAAATCAAACAAAGGTTTGACAAATGGGATTGCATAAAGTTGCAGAGCTTCTGCAGGGCAAATGACATAGCTAGCAAGATCAATAGAAAGCCCACAGATTGGGAGAAGATCTTTACTTGCCATACAACGGACAAGGGTATCATATCTAAAATATACTTGGAACCCAAAAAATTAAACCCCCCAACAACAAATCCTCAAAGAAACAACTGCCCAATAATTAAGTGGGCGAAAGACTTAAAGAGAAACTTCTCTGAAGAAGAAAGAAGGATGGCCAGTAGACACATGAAGAAATGGTCAATATCCCTAGCCATGAAAGAAATGCAAATCAAAACAACATTGAGATATCACCTCACTCCAGTTAGAACGGCAAAAATCAAGAACTCTAACAACAACAGATGCTGGAGGGGATGTGGACAGAAAGGAACCTTACTTCATTGTTGGTGGTAATGTAAACTTGTTCAACCACTTTGGAAAGCAGTATGGAGGTTCCTCAAAAGACTTCACATAGAACTCCCCTATGACCCAGAAATCCCACTTTTGGGCATTTACACAAATGTTTACAAACAAGACCACACTAAAGCTACAGCACAACTATGTTTATTGCAGCATTATTTACCATAGCTAAGATCTGGAACCAACCCAGATGCCCCTCAGTAGATGAATGGATCAAGAAAATGTGGTATATATACACAGTGGAATTCTATGCCTCCATCAGAAAGAATGACATTTCCACATTTGTTAGGAAATGGAAAAACTTGGAAAAAATTATATTAAGTGAAGTAAGCCAGGCCCAAAGAAACATAGGTCCCATGGTTTCCCTTATTTGCAATATCTAGTATATGTATGAGTCAAGCGGAAAAGGTCAGATAATGTGATGTCAGGAAAATGAACCCTTAGATATGTATTTTCATGTTTTTTTCTTTCATGCATGTGTTTCTAATGCATTTATAAGATTATCTGTTTGTTGCTTTGTATGTCTCTCCCCCACAGTAAAACCTCTGCTTTCACATATTTTATGTCAGTATAACTTGTGGATTAGATGGAGAAAAACCAGTTGTTTAAGGATACAGGTGGACCTGTTGCAACCATGAGAAGTACAAGTTGTCATGTCCAAAACCAGCTTTACAATGTTGGTGCGGGGGGGGGGGGGGGGTGAGGGGGGAGGGAAGGGGGGGAGAAGGAGAAGGATTGGGATTGGGGGGGAGGGGGGAGGCTGGGAAGGAATGTGAAGGGTCAACAAAGGAGGAGGCTGCAATGCTTGGTAAGAAATGTATGCATTATCCTGCCCATATAATTGTAACTCCTCTGTACAGTATGTTCACAAATAAAATAAAATAAAACTTAAAATAAAAAAAGAGTTATAATTAGAACTCAGTTAATAGATAATTCCAACACTTCATGTATAAAATGATAATGTGAATAATGTAAACAGAGTTGCCAACAAATGGATGATATTAATTTATAAATTTAGCAAAAGGGCAATTTTTTTTTGGTCCGGTAGTGGGGCCTGAACTCTGGGCCTGGTCACTATCCCTCAGCTCTTCAGCTCAAGGCTAGCGCTCTACCACTTGAGCCACAGCGCCACTTCCGGTGTTTTTCTTTTTGCTTATGTGGTGCTGAGGAATCGAACTTAGGGCCTCAGGCATGCAAGGCATGCGCTCTACCACTGAGCTACCTTCCCAGCCCAAAAAAGGGCAATTTTTTGAGGCTTTGGTATAACATGGTATGAAGAAAATAATTGTGTGACATCTTCTTTCTTCTAACTGTATGTAACACAGGAAGCAATTTCCTTAATTACTTCCTCTGTATACAGGGAGAAAAATGCTAGTTTTGGGATATGGTTTTATTTTTGTTTTGGTTTTATTGGTTTGTCCTAGGGCTTGAACGCTGGGACTGGACACTGTCTCTGAGCCTGTTTATGCTCAAGGCTCGAGCCCTACTATTTCAACCTCAGCTCACTTGTGTCTGTCTTTTGCTGAGAAGTTTATTGGAGATAAGAATCTAGGGAACCTTCCTGCCCGGGTGGGCTTTTGTCAACATCTACTGCGTTGGGGTCCCTGGGTAAGGGTAACGAAATCACCAAGACATAAGGGATGCAGAGTGCAAACAGAAATTGCTACTGAATGCTGTGCTTTATTGTCAGTGGTATTTAAAGACAAGCATGCATGATCTTTGCCAAGATTTGGTCAGAAGATATTCACACAAAAATTTTAACAGATACATTTTTACTTGACCTATGAGACAATGTCTTGGTATTTTATTATCTAAACTATTTTAGAGCAAGCTCAAACCACTTCTTCAATATCAGGAAAATGCTTGACCAGTTGCTTATCTATGCTTAAGTAAGAAGAAGAGCTACTTCCTCAGCTCCCAGGAGTCTGTGACATGTGTTTTGAGACAGGGAGAGAAAATATTTTCCCTCTCCAGCCCGGCATGCCAAGAGCTTTCCTAATCCTCAAACACAGTCCTCGGATAGTCCTGAGGCCAGAGCCTGCATCATTCTGCCCCTTTAACATAGACCCTGAGTCTTCACAACTTTATTCTTTTGTTTTAAAAGTAAAGCTTTCCACAGCGTTATCATAGACACTTGCATTGGTTTCATAAAAATCAAATATAAAAGTACAAGTGCAAACAAAATAATAACAATCATGATTCCCATACTACTAGTAGTATGTGAAATGCTTTGTTGTATTTCTTTCAGATCCAACCCTTCCAATTGTTTAATAAATGCATCAGCAATATTAGAAGCATCATCATTTGTAAATTGTTTACCAAAAATATCATGTACATTAAATTGTAACTGAGCAATCAATTGAGCAGCTGTAGAATTTCCAGATAAATACTACTGTATTACATTCTAATCATGTATAGATTTATTATATTTTACATTAGTAGTGTAAAAGGTAGTAAAATTCCAATCACATTTTAATAATAACTGTTTTTCCAAAACCAATAACTTTTTTCCTAACCATCCCACTGTCTGTTTAAGAATATTAATCTGTGTTTATATTAGAGCATCAATTTCTACCTGTGAGACCCACAATTCATGTGAATCCCGGTGCCATTCTTCCACAAAGTGCTTAGTTTGTAAGGAAGTGTATAGGGCAATTCCAGACACCGCAGCAACAGTGGTAATAGCAATTAAGTTTAAGATCACAGATAATGGCTCCAATCATACGCTTTGTACGTTTTAGTAGTTTGGTAAAAAAATTCAATAACAACACTATCCAAAGGATTTTGGGACCATTCTCTTCCTAATATAACAGGTAGCCAAATATGAGTTCTTTGTTGTAATATCATAGTACTATTACCGTCATTAAAATTAAGAGAGGAATTAACGCATGAATACAGGCGACAATTAATACAAGAAATAGTAGGAGAAAATGTAAAATTTCCCACTAAAAATACATAAGGCAGAGGTACACAAGCAGTAACATCATAAGATTTGAACAAAGTAAAATTATACGTGGATGCAGAGTTTGACATCCCTGAAAACGATCCATTTGATAGCATCACGGGTTTCAGCACCGCTCTGACCTTCCAAAGGTGAGTCTGAAAAGCAGTGCGTACAGTCATGAAAGCCCATCAAGCATCTGCAATGCTTCCATCTCCCTAGGCCATCAGTCGATCTCCAGTAAGTGATCCATTAATGGCTTCCAGCATCCTAGTAACATTTGATAAATCACATCTGGTAATATTCCATTCTGAACATGTGTTAATAAACTGTCCAAAAGGTCTCCAATTAATAAAATTATTGAACACTTTTCCAAATGTTCCTCTACACTCTTGCCACACAAAAGGCTGATATTATAAATCAATATAAATAAAATCAGGACACATAGGTAAGGATAACTTGCCATCAAAGGTGACCCTTTCCCAGCTACTATTAATGGACCAAGTAGTTAATCGCTTCAGCTGTGTTCTAGAATTGGAAGTGCGTTTCCCAGGTAAAACCCAATGTTGACAATTCATAACTAAACATGGAGGAAGCCCCAGACAAACAGACAAGGGATGAGTATAGTAAGTAAAACTTAAAAAGCTACCATCATCCTTATTGGAAAATGTGAAATTATTCCAAGGAGGAGATAAAACAGCAGGAACATTATAGATGGTTATATCCATGTCTCCCCAAACAACAGGTTCCAATAAAGGAGGGTTAGGAACAAAGGCCCAATAACTTACATTAGTATTAGCATGGATAGGGTTTACAGTAAGCAGGGCACACATGGCCAGAACAAGTTCTCAGCCATTACAGGTTTACCAGTGTGTTGTAACATCTTTTGCCCTTCTCCAGTCAACTTTTGTACCTGCCCCCAGGTGGGCAGTGGGGATTTATTCTTCCTCAACTGGTCGCCGATTCATTGCAGGATATGGGGCTGTCCTCACTGGGCCGCGTCTTTATCCATCCTGCAGGAAGCCAGTATTGTTTGCCATCCTGTGTAGACACAAAACTCTATCCTCGCCCCTTATGTAATAATGTTCCTAGTTGCCATTCTGCTTTCAATGTAATCTTAATCCATGTGGGAGCATTTAAATAAGGTTTTTATGATATTTGTTCAAAATGGCGCTCAGCTCTAGGTAAAATATCTCCTTGTGGTAAGTTTAAAAAGTTAAGAACAAAAAGAGCTTGATGTAAAATTATTTTAGGATTTTGCATGAAAACCACAAAATATCCATACCTTCATCCAACCTTTTCCTCCTTTTTAATTTTTTGATTTGTTGTTTTAGTGTGCAATGAACTCGTACAATAATGGATTGTCCTTGGGAGATATATTCTATTCCTGTAATAAGTACCACATCATAAAGTTCACAAAATCTTTTCAATTTGATACTTTTATAGGCTGATCCATTATCAGTTTTTATTTGGCAGGCACTCCCATAATGGCAAAAACTTCCAATAAGTGTTCTATTACATGGTTAACAGTTTCTCCCGTAAAGGCAAAAGCCCAAATTTGGAAAAAGTATCTATTGTAACATGTACAAAGGAAAATGGCCAAAGGTTTGTACATGGATTATATCCATTTGCCAGAGCTCGTTAGGTTGTAATCCTCGGGATTTACTCCAGCAGGTACAACTCTCAAATGCATTGATCTGCAGAGAGGGCACCTTTTTATAATTTGTTTACCTTGAGAATAAGGTATTTTATAATGCATATGTAAATGGCCAGCATTTATATGTAAATGAGCACGATCTTGTTTAGCAGAAGCAAAACTAATTTATCAACCTGATTATTGCCATATACAAGGTACCCAGGTAACGAAGAGTGAACCCTAATGTGAGTTACAAACACTTTGGTATTACATTGTTGCAGTAATGCTTGTAATTGTTTAAATAATTGGTTTAGCTGGGGTTTAGATGAATAAGTAACAGCAGTGACTATATTAGTCACAACCCCTACAGCATAGGCAGAATCAGTAACAATATTAACATCTCCAACAAAATCTTGTAACACCTTAATAATAGCAAAAAGTTCATTTTGTTGAACTGATGCTAAAGTAGTTGTTTGTACCCAATATTTATTTGTTGTCCAATAAGCACTTTTTGTTTTGGAGCCATCTGTAAAAACAGTAAGAGCAGTGGAAATAGGGGCCTTGGTAATTATATTATTAATGACAAATTGTTGTTTAAGCAAGCAATCCCACAATCTACCTTTGGGAAAATGATAGGAAAATTGCCCAGTAAAATTTACTAATGTTATTTATAGCATTTCAGACATGTTTAACAAATATTTTACTTGGTCTTTTGGCAAAGGAAGGATAATTTCAAATAAATCATACCCTGAGAGGGTAAATACCCATTGCCTGGCCTGTTGAATATTAATTGCCAACTGTTGTTCTGTAATGTATTAAAGAGAAGTAAAAAACTTGTTTGGACAGGGAATGTAGTTCATTGACAGTGCACTTGAGTAGTATGTGTGAGACCCTGGAAATAATCCCCAAAAACAAATTTAAAAAGACACACTATAGAGGATGTATGCTGGACAAATTCCTGTAAGTGAATTTTATATCTATTTTAATGTCTGTTCTAAAATTTTCAGAATTTCTATTTGAAGAAATGCAAGTTTGTGAAAATTAGGCTTAAAAAACCTATTATTGTACAATTTACTTCCAAAGCATTAAAATTTATACAATAAAAGGAGATTATATATTGCATGTGAATATCATGGCAGCAAAAAAGGAAAACTATTGTTAAAATACTTCACACAAATTGCAGAATACCTAAAAAGATGTTTTCAATATTGACTAAAAATTCTTTGTAAACTACAGCATTTAAAACACAGATGTGATTTTGTGTATTTTGAGTGTTTTTGGTCCGTTTTTTTTTTTTTAGTTCATACAGAGATAACTCAATCAAAAAGTGTATGTGATAACTGTAATATCTAGGAGTTATGCATCACTTATAAGTAATTGATAAACTTTTGCAAAAGAAACTTTTAACAAATGACAGAAGACCCAAATCTATGCATCTGCATTCTATGAAAGTCATATGTTACTTCCTCAATTCAATTGCTTTTCTCTACTTTGCTAGGAAAAAAATTATTCTCAAGGTAAGAGCCAATAGCAATGAAAAGAAACAAAACACATAATCATCTTTATTTATTTGTGAAAATAACAAATGAAATAAAACAATTCCACTTAAGCGACTCCAATATTAGTACCTATGAAGATGTTCCTGAATACCAATATCCAATGAATTTTTGGAATTTTAATTTCTACCAACATATAAAAACTAGAGCAAGAAAACAAATACAGCATTGGAGCAAACCAGCATTGGACTAATTTTTTTAAATGTTCTGAAATTACAAAAGGATTGATACCATTAAGAAAATGATTTTTTTGGAAATCAATTAAAAATGTTTATTACTTATTATAACTCAAATCCAAACAAGAGTATTTTTATACAATCATTACAAATATCATTTTATTACCATAGTAAAATAGAATAAAAGACCAGTCCCAATAAATTATCATTATTCTTAATTCCTAATTATTACTTAAATATCTTAAACAAACTAAATAGTCATGTCTTTAACATAAACATAAATATTGTATACTTTTTACTTAACATTTTCCAGGGGCATGTATTCATGTTTCTAAGAAATATTCACAGCAGTTAAATGGTGCTTTTGTGAAATTAATGTGATATATTTTGTTGTTGTTGTTTGCAAGGCCTGGGCATTATTCCTAAGCCTTTTTATGCTCAAAGCCAGCATTCTACAACTTGAGGCACAGAGGTAATTCTGGTTTTTAATGGTTATTTGGAGATAAGAATCTAACAAGTACTTCTTTAGTGGCGGGGGGGCTCCAGTAGTGGGGCCTGGGGGCTGTCCCTCAGCTCTTCAGCTCAAGGCTAGTGCTCGACCACTTGAGACACAGAGCCACTTCCAGCTTTTTTTCTTTTTGCTTATGTGGTGCTGAGGAATCTTACCCAGGGCCTCATGCATGCAAGGCAAGGGCTCTACCACTAAGCCACCTTCCCACCCCCTAACAAGTACTTTCCTGTCTGAACTAGTTTCGAACACAATTCTAAGATCTCATTACCCAGAACAGCTTAAATTATAGGCGTGAGTCACTGGAGCTTGGTTGGATGTATTTTTTAAATTTTAATTATGTTTTACGATTTTTGTTTCACTATAATATACATCATTCTACACATAAATTCAGATATATGTATATATTTCTGATGACAAATAATCTCTAAAAATGTATGTCTTTCTACATATAATATATATATAGCTGAAGACAGACTTACTCTAAAACTTTTATGCTATTTTTTGACCTTTTTCATTTCAAAGATATATAGTCTATTGTTCCAAAAGTTTCCTAGAATAGAATAACTAATATTTCAATAGAATGTAGAATCTATTACTTTCAAGGGAATTTTAGATATACACATGATATTGCAGTAACATTTATAGTATATTACTTGAAATAATTCTGTTCACACTCTTAAATATTTGTGTGTATTGATGGGGAGAGAGGAAGTTAATTCATACTGGTTAGGAATTTGCAATACTTCCAAAATCTATTCCATAATTTGATATAAGCATGTAGTCAATCTACTTGTTATGTTTTAGTATTTTTGTTTTTTTATTTGTGCAAATTTTTAATATGGATGCATGCACAGTGGTAACATTAAAAATATCAATCCAGATTTTGTGGGTATTTATATTTCTCTTGGGAAAACTAATGAGCTCCAAGAAAATGTCCATAAGGAGCCTTTCAATTCCAATGTCACGGTTTGTCTTAAAATGCTTTAAATTCTACACACTCTAATGTGGACATAGGGTCATATTGTGGAAATTTTCTCCTCAGAGAGTTAGTACTACACTATTGCTTAACATGGACAATGTACCTTCATACATAGACTGGGCATGTGCAAAGAAGAAGTGGTAGTTGAACAATTTTTTTTAGCAGTTTTTACAGATGAAATGGAAATAGAGCAAATATGAGCTCAAAAGGAATGTGCAAAGAGGACAAGGGCACAAAGTAGAATGTGCCAAGAAATGCTGAAGTATAATTTCAAATAATGTGCTCAGGTGTGAGGGTGTGTTCAAAGTACAGATTCAGACAATGTACTTGGATATCTTGGGGGAAAAACTGCTTTAACCTATTCTGGGATAATTGTACAAGTACAAGCCCTTCACTCTGACTCTAATCAGCCACAACATCATCAACTAGGGAGTATTTTCCAACTGCAAAGTGAGAAAAAAAAGGCTCATCACAGTTAGTGTTCAGGTTCAAGGAATGACAATCACATACCTTTTCTATAATTCTTCAATTGTTTTGGAGCATTAAAATAGGAAAAAGCCAAGTAATTATTTTGCATGTACCTAAATTAAGTAGGATGTATTCTACTGGTCTCTCTTTAACTTGAAAGTTGTAGATTATGTCTTTTTATACTCTATCTTGGGACAATGATATGCTGTCAGTCATTTTCTTCTCTTCCCCTTCTTTTGCCCTTCCACTTACATAATTGTTATTTAAAGAGACATACTTAAGCTTGCATTTCTAAATTCTTCAAAATTATCTGAACTACTTTATACTTCTGGCAGCCTTCTATATCTTTCTCAAGGGAAATATTTTTGTCACTACCATTTTTATCCTCTATGATATTGGATATCTTCCTGCCTAATTCAGTACAAGATATACATGAGACTCATCCAGATATCTCAAAACTCGTACCACCATAAAATCCTATCTTACTTAGAAATAATGCTTTTAGAATGTCTGGGGAAGTGGCATCTCTCATTTTTGAATGACACTATGTGATAGTTATATGCAGTCAGTAGATGAACGAATTGACAAAATGTGGTATATGTATGCACGATGGAATTCTATACTTCAAACTCATACAGAACTGGAAAGACTTGGAAAAATCCTATGAAGTAAAATAAACAAGACACAAAGAAACAGATTCCCTGGTTTCCTCATTAGTAATAAGTTAGAAATGTCTAGGATAGTCCTAGCAGTTGATCAGAATTGCTCAATAACTATGTTTTTATGACCATATAAGATGATGATGAGCAAAATGACCTCCTGGATATGGGAAAAGAATTTTCTGTTTGTGATTGTTGTTTTTAATGTACTATGTGATTTCTTTTTTCTTTTGTGTTTTCTCTTTGGTTTATCCCCTGTTATATTTGATTTCGGTATCCTGTGTATTGTAGATACATTTATCTTAATTTGGCAAGGGAGGACGCACAACGAAATGGCGGGACAAAGAACAAAGGCCAAACAAATGCAATAGCAATACTCAAAAACAACATGTTGGAAATTTACATTACAACTTATGAGAGGTATAGGGGGTGAAGGAAAACTGTGAGAAAAATGAGGGAGTGGGTAAAAAGTTCAACATGTTATGTATTCACTACCTTACAATTACTGCAACCCTTTCTATATAACACCTTTATAATAAAATTAAATTAAAAATGAGCTGCATAAAATACAATTTCACTGTATTGGTATAGTAAATATTATTCTATGTGTATTACCTTTTTAAGAAATGAACATTTTGGCTACTAATTTGAATTAATTACCCCTTTGTCAGAAGGTCATCATCTTGACTATTATGAAAATATACAATATTTTCAGAATATACTTGCCATTATTTTGAAAAAAAACTTTATTTTAGTATTGTCTCACACTAAAACAGAAATAGTTCCATTCTATGGAAACTCTTAACTTCAAAAAGAATAATTGTTAAGAGGGCAGAGAATATGTGTTCTTCAACATTCCTATTATTACTAACTACTCATTTTCAAATTCTGAACATGCCATACTAGAGACATTCTAAACAGTACCTGTTTGCATTTTATTTAATTCTGCAATAGGTGCAGTTTTTAATGTGGTGTTACATATTTAAATTCAACAGAAAAAATAGCCACAGTCTGGTAGAAGGTAAAAATATGAAGTATCAATATTAATTCCTCTAGAGTAAACATTTGTTCATCAAAGTAAGCCATTATTTCTATGACCATCAATCCCAAGTTTTCTGCCATAAAGTCATCCTAGCTCAAGAATTTCCAACTTGTAATGTGCACCTTAAAATTCCTTAAATTCACAACAGGACAAGCATATAATTATTGTGAAAAAATACTACACTTCTGCTAATGTGCTGCCCTTCATATTGTGGAAAGAACACTACACTAAACTTTGCTGCATCATTTTCCACCAGTGTTATTCTTGTTTTTTTTTTTTTTTTCTCAGTCGTGGGGCTTGAACTCTGGGCCTGGGCGCTGTCCCTCAGCTCATCAGCTCAAGGTGAGCGCTCTACCACTTGAGCTACAGTGCCACTTCCGGTTTTCTGGTGGTTTACTGGAGATAGGAGTCTCATGGACTCTCCTGCCCGGGCTGGCTTTGAACCCGATCCTCAGATCTCAGTCTCCTGAGTAGCTAGGATTACAGGCGTGAGCCACCAGCGCCCGGCTCCAGTGTTATTCTTGAGATCAGAACACTTGCAAATATTATTTACAGTTATATATTTTATCTATCATAGACATTCAGGAGATCTGAATGTCTGAATATTAAGATATGAAGACCCTGGTTCAAATTCCACCCAGGAAGGAAGGTTCCTTAGATTCTTACCTCCAATAAACTGCTCACGAAAAGCCTGACACAAGTGGCACTGAGGTCCAAGTGGTAGAGCAGTAGCCTTGAGCAAAAGCAGGCTCAGAGACAGTGCCCAGGCCTAGACGTTAAGCCCTAGGACAAAGCAAACAACAAAAACAAAATAAAAACAAACCCTAACATTTTTCTCATTGTATACAGAGGTACATAATTAAGGAAATTTCTTCCTGTGTTATGTATAGAAAAAAAAAAGATGTAGAAAAAAAAGATGTTACACAATTACTTTCTTCATAACATGTTACACCAAAGTCTCAAAAAATTGCTCTTTTGCTAAATTCATAAATTAATAGCATCAATTTGTTGGCAACTTTATCTAGATTATTCACATTATTGTGTTACTTATGAACTGTTGAAATTAACTATTAACTAAGTTCTAATTATACCTCACTTGAACGAATATTTTAGGCAAATAGAATGCCAGAATCATTTGTGAATTTGTAAATTAAACCTTCTACTTAAAAACAATTTTATAGTATCCTATAGAATATTAAATTACAAACAAAAATATTCATTTTAAATCTCAATTCTTATTTAGCCAGGTCTACAAAGTCCTACATTAAATGAACTTTCCTGTCTCTCTAGGCTTAAGCTTCTGTAATCCTTCATCATTTCTTTGGAATCTAACAGAATGATTATTGCTTTCTCAAATTCTTGGTTGGGAATCATGTGCTCTTTTGCATCTAGTAATGTTCTGTAATGAAGGCGATATTTAAACACACCTGAGTTTAAATATATGAGTTGCAGTTCAATAGGAAACTTGACTTCTCAAAACATAATGGCAAAATTAGCCCAAACTTCCAACTGTGTGTTTCTTTCTGACTTATTTTTTATTCCTTTCTTGGTTTGTTTTATTGAGACAAAATTATACTACCTAGTCCAGTGAAAGTATCACTATGTCATTCCATTCTCTAATTACCTGTTTAAGTCTGAGTGATAGAATTCCTGGCTTGTATCACATTGTCCTACCATAGTTTGTTGGTTTATTTAATCTAGATACAGACTAGCAATTCTGAACTTCTCCAATAATATTTTCCACTATACTGATGGCTCAGACTGTTCATGTACTATTTTCAAAGATGTTCTAACATTTGACGCAGGATATGAACATTTTCATATGCACCTGAAGGGGTCTGTGATTCATTCCTTCCTGGATCCGATCCCTTTATTAATGATGACTTGACTTTCTTACTATTTTTGTTCCCACCTACGTAATATTCTCAAGCTTTTTGGGGAAATTTCACTTGAAGACTTTCTAATATTAAAAATTATCACTTGATTTTAGTCTTACTCAGGACATATTTTCTAACTTTTCTACAGAATCTGAGAGTTGTTCCATATCTGTGTTTGATCATATAAGTGCCTCTGTGTGTTTGTGCGTATTTGTATGTATATATGTTTGCAAAAACCTCAAGCTCTTCTTCAGCAATCTTGCTCCTAACTAGTATTCCATCACTTGAGCCATTCTTCTAATGCATTTTTTGGCTGGTTAATTATAGTGTCACAAAGACTGTTTTGCCCAAGCTGGATGCAAACTGAACTTCCCAGACTCCTTTGCATTCTTAAGTTTTATTTCTCCAGGGGTATCAACTTTTGAACTACAACCATTTTTGTGAGTGTAAAATCTAAGCTGTAGCCCAGATTTTTAACTCGAGTTCATATAAAGATAAATGAACATACACATTACATATGCTGAGTGTACACTGTTAGAAATGTTATCCTAAGCAGGGTTCAAGTGGCTCACACATGTAATCCCAGCTAATTAGCAGGCTGAGATCTGAGGATTGCAGTTCAAACCCAGCATTAGTAGGAAAGGTTCTGAGGCATTTATCTCTAATTAACCACAAGAAAACTGGAAGTGGTGTGGGGCTCAAAGGTATAGAAAAGTTTTGAGCTGAAAAATAGAGGGATAGTGCCCAGGCCCGGAGTTCAGGCCCCACTACCATCCAAAAAAAAAAAAAAAAAAAAGAAAGAAAGAAAGAAAAGAAAAAAAAGAAATGTGATCTTAGCCACTAGTTTATTGCTAGTATAATTCCTGCTTTCTCGACATGGACTTTTTTCCAGTTAAGTCCATGGTCTTATATCTGATTGCTTAGAACCAGAATTATTCTTCCATTCTACTTTTTACAAATCTGCATGATTACCTATCATGATTTAGAGCTAGTAGAAGAAAGACAGTGGTCTCACCCTTCATGTTCCACTTAGTAGTAATGCTTTCTCTATGTCACTCCCATAGATCTACATACTGGCCTTGGCTTTATTATTTCAACGTTGTCTTATTTGCAGAGTCTTCTATCTAGTATTGAATCATTATACTTAAATACAGAATTTCTCTTTCTCCTATACCTATTGTTTGTCCTTCTGTTAACTTATGTACACTTGGGTAATAATGCACAACACAAACACTGACCAAAAAATGTTTCTGAGAACATTCTTCCCACTTAAAATTGGTCTTAATTTACAGAGCACTTAGGAAAATTGAACTTAAAGTACTCCAGGATAATGTTTTTTTTTTATTGTGAAAATGGTGGACAGAGGGATTAGAGTTACATAAGTAAGTTAATGACTACATTATCTAAGGAGCATTGTTACCTCCTCTTTTGTCTTTCCCCTGCCATCCCTTTTCCCCCCACCACCACAACTCTCTCCTCCTATCCCCAAGTTGTAAAGTTCCTTTTCGACATAGTGTCTTGTTCATCTCATTGTTACGACAGGTCATACTGTATCCTTGATTCACCATTTTATTTCCCTTCCCCTCCCCACATTAGAAAAATGTGTATGCATGATGCAGTTAACCAATAGCAAACAGTGGAAATGGGTTATACCATTGAGGAAGAAAATAGAAGAGAAACAAAAAAAATCACATAATACATGTTAGATACATTAAAAACAATAGTAAAAAAGAAAAAAAACAAGTTGTGTCCCTATTTTGGGGCTCATTTCACTTAACATAGTCTTATATGGCCATATGAACATGGATAATGTTATATAAGCCATTTAAATTCCATATTTTCTCGTTACTAAGTTGTCTCTGAAACACGTGTTACCTCATGCCCAAATATGTCTTTGTGCTATTTCAATTAAGCCAGAAAACATTCATTTTGCCTGAAGCAGCACCGTAGATTGTTATTGGAAGTAATTGGAAGGAAATTTTACAGGAAGTAGAAACTGAATCCAGGAGAGAAATTGAACATAGAGAAATGACAAAGTTCAAGTTAATTTGTGTGATCGTTTTACTGTACAAGAAAATAATCCAAGGCTTGAAGGAAACCCTGTGCCTGACTTTTTCGAGTGTGCTCTTTACTCATAAAACTTTCTGTAAACTTCTAGTTGAGAGTATTACAAAAGGAAACAATATGCCATTTGAAGGCAAGCATAGAAAAAATGGAAAAAAACATTGTTTTACAATCTTCTGCAAAGAAATAAAGACACGGAGGTTTTAAAATGTCTTATGCATGGATACTTAACTCCTGAGATGATTCTCTTGTAAAAGTCAGATATCTATTCCTTTATTCTGGTCCTGAGTTCACCATATCAATAAGGATTCTAAAAAGCAGGATCCAGTGAGTATGATCAGCAAAAGGAGCAGTTTTTCAAACCAGTGCTTTAAGGATGGTCCAAAAAAATATGTGGGTTTTTTTGTTTCATGTTTGTTTGTTTAGTTTGAGCTGCTTCTGAGGCTTGAACTCAGAGGCTGGACTCTGTCCCTGAACATTTGTCTTTCCTGTCCACCTGCCCCCAAAGCTAGTACACTACTGCTTAAGCCAAAAGTCCACTTCAGGATTTTGGGGGTTTAATTAGAGATAAGAATTTGACAGATTCTCCTGCCTGGGTTGGCTTTGAACTGAGATAGTAAGAAAGCTAAGAGACACCAACTGTATGGACTTCTCTTTTGAACAAAGAAATATTAGATGAAGTTTATTATAAAGGTAGTATTTGACAATTTTTAAAAGAAGAGAATACTTCCAGCAAAGAAGCCATAACTTAAATAATTCAGCAAAAGTAGGTGCACTGAATCATATTGGAAACTTTTTTCTGCTTGGGAAGATTACTATTGACTTCATAGTTCCTTTTGGGGAAACTAAAATTATATTTGACTTTTTTTGTTGGTCATGGGGCTTGAACTCTGATCCTGGGCACTGTTCCTCAGTTCTTGAGCTTAAATTGTGTGCTCTACCACTTTAGATACAGCACCACTTCCTGGTTTCTGGTGGCTAATTGAAGGTAATTGTCTCATGTACTGTCCTGACCAGGCTAGCTTTGAACCACAATCCTCCGGTCTCAACCTCTTGAGTAGCCAGGATGACAGGCGTAAGCTACCAGCACCCGGCTCATATTTGCATTTATGTGCACTTAATGACACTGTAGAAAAATAATGAAAATTTGAATCAAATGATGACATTTCAGCTTTTCAGAAAATTTGAGGTAGCAATTAATATGTCTTCCTTTTCCATGCTGTTACATTAATGACTCATGAGCTATTGGACTCTTACTTTAGCATCCTCTGATGTCTGCGACGGTGGACTTAGTATAAATAATTGTTAGTAAAGAAATATAGAAAGCTTGATAATTTTAGAAAGCAATGGAGATCAGATAGGAAAGAACAACATAGAATGACATACAATTTATCACACAGAGATTAAGAATTAGCCTAAGTGATATAGACTGCTAAAGGTAATGAGGAATAAGCTTGGTTGATAACTAGTTCTTCAATAACCAAATATGGTTCCCTAGAATAGTTTCTGGTATAATTTAGTTATTATTTCTGTAAGGTCCACTCCTGG
This sequence comes from Dipodomys spectabilis, assembly GCF_019054845.1. Lineage (NCBI taxonomy): Eukaryota > Metazoa > Chordata > Mammalia > Rodentia > Heteromyidae > Dipodomys > Dipodomys spectabilis. Next base: position 2,283,816 of record NW_024870972.1, on the reverse strand, counting down.
ATGGCTAACAGACTCCACCCTCCTCTCAGCAAAGTCTCCACCCAGTACCTGCGTTACCTAGGCAACTGGGACACCTGGAAGAGGTCACATCTGCATCCGTTGAGGTCACATCTGAATTTGATGTGGCCACACCTTTCTGCGCCCATACCCTAGATAAGGCCTAGCCCAGGTCCAGACGCCCTCTCTCTGCTCTTTTCTAGCTCTTTCTCAGCTCTTTCCTTCTCTTCTCTTTCCTAGCTCTCTCTTTCCCACCTCTTTCCCAGATGCTCTCTTTTCTAGCTCTTTTTTCTCTTTTCTAGCTCTTTTTTCTTTCCCAGCTCTCTCTCTTTCCCAGCTCTTTCTCTTTCCCAGATCTCCCAGCTCTCTTTCCCAGGCCTTTCCCCACCATGTGGAGGACCAAGATGGCCTGGTGCCAGCCAGAACGAAGAATAAACTTACTCCTTACCTGAATACCATGTGCATGGTGCTGTTCTTACTCAGCTACCTCTTTTTAAAAAAATGTAACAATTATCATTTATTTCTTCGATCTGGATTTATTCCTTCCCTTCTATCACAACTATTAATTAGCTGGTGCCTTTTTGGTGCCATAACTGACCAAAAAGATTTATAATTCTCACTTAGACTACACTACACATTGTGATTAGCAGTGACCACTCAAAAGCCTGGAATCTTTGAATTTCCAGGATTAATATTCAAATGATATCTAAGCCCATTCCTGACATTAATTGCCGTGACTTACTAACAAAACCTTTTTTTTTTTTAATCAACACAGCCTTCTAATATAGGTAAAGTACATGAATTAAGAACGATTGTTATGTCATAATTGGAAGGAGCAATTATATATTCAAATATAGGTTCTTTATTTGGCATTTACTAGGTAAATGCATTTTTTTGCCAGTCCTGGGCCTTGAACTCAGGGCCAGGGAACTCTTCCTGAGATTTTTCTCTTTTTATTTTGCTTAAAGCTTGCACTCTACCACTTGAAGCACAGCACCACTTCCTTTTCTGTTTTTGTGGTACTGAGGAATTGAAGCCAGGGTTTCATGCATTCTAAGCAATCAATGTACCATGAAGCCACATTCCCAGAGCCCTAAATGACTTTATTAATATGGCATTACTTTTTCATTAATTACTATGTATTATAATTTAGGCTAGGTGGTAGAAAAGGAAGTGGAAAACAATACTAAGTCCAGTAAGGCTGACATTCCTATCACATCCCTACAGAAGTACAGTGTTAAGACCTGCAGAACTCATAGGGATGTTGCATGTTATATTATTATATAAAAATCATAAAAAGTCATCCCCGACATCCATAACATTCTGCTTCCACTTTCAAGTTCAAGAGTCAAAAGTAGAAGCCTTTTTAATTGATTGGGTATATTTCCTAGGAAGGAAGAAGGAGGATGTGGAAGATGATGTTGGAAAAATATGTATATTGGCTCCCAGTCCACATTTTTTGCATTTTTAAAAAGTGCTACTGACGAACTCTCACATCTCCTTGAATATGCTGTCTGCACAAAATGCAGATCAATGAATACATTTATTCTGGTGGATAGTCACATATATTAACGAAATCCAGTTCTCGAAAAAGTTACCAGTATAAATTATTGTCTATAAAATGGTTTCATGTCCTAGCAGAACAAAATGTAGTATTGAAATGATTATTCCAGCTTTCTTTGAGATTTTATGCTGCTTCAGTATTAAGATGTTCTCTAATTCCAGTAACATGGAAGCATAAAAGACATGATATGAAGATCTCAGTAGTTTTAGGAACAAAGGTACATAATACTTTCCATCCTGCAGAGACATGTGATGGCAAGTATGACTGATTGTATTATAGTTCTCTTCTTTTTCCTCTTTATCTCAAGTGTTGCATATCTTGGCATAGTAGACTGCCCTGCATCAGCTTCCTGTAGGTGAGATTTACCTCTACTCTGCAATGTCAAGATTGGTCATGTGACTTACAAAAATGAACCAGAAGTGGTCAAAGGCTATTTCTAGGGGAAGATTTCTATTCCATTGTTTGTGTCTAAGAACTAACTTTTTTTCCCCTTAGCTATAAAATTAGAATATTTCAAGAGGGAATCTTTTTTCAACTTATATACTGGAAGAATATAGCATGTAAAATGAGGCAAAACTCAAACACAGCAAGAATTAAGCAAATATTAGAATGCGATGCTAATGTTAATTTCTTACCATTCTTGTATGACTACAGCACATCAGAATTTAAGAAATACTAAACAAGTACTAAAAAAATAGATAACATTTCCTGTTTGATGCTATTACATTTTTTAAAATAAATAAGCATTCTCTACGTGAAAACTTGAGGGGTTAACTTTTTCTGTAAATGTATTTAATCACTCTAGAGCACTGTATCTAACATCCACAATCATTATCAAGAACTTGTGATTGAGATGAGGAAGCACAAAATATCTAGAGTTCTCGCTTCTCTTTTCTTCTTCTCCTTTTTCTAGTGAGAATTTTCATCCTTTCTCCAAATTCTCCTTTTAATAAAGGAAGAATGACACATGTGGATATCAAGCAAAAGGCTTCAAAGCCAGAATTTCATTCTTTCAGAAATAGATGAAGTAAATCAGAGTGGCTCAAAGAAGAAGAAACGCATGAATTTTCCCCTTTCTGGCTTCAACAATAGAGTGTGAACACGACTCTAAACATCTAATAAAAAATTTGCCTTGGCTAATTTTTTTAAAATGTTGTTTTTTAATAAATAATAATTTTAACAATTAAAATTTTTAAATATACAGTAATTTGTTGTTTGCTTTTGGTAGGCATAAAATAAGACTGCATTAACATTGTGTGAGTTGAGAGGCTAAATTTTATAGGAATCCAAACAAAATGAAGTATATATGATGTTAAAATAAATAGCTTTTAGGTACATTTTCAATATGACATATACACAGGGACATCTTTTTTCTTCTTTTCCTCTTCACATTTCAATACGCAGTTCATGTAATTCAAATAGCTGTGTTTCTTTCAGAAATAGATTACACATAAACAAGTTAAAAAATGAGAACCAGTATTGGTGGTGCATTCTTTAAAAATAGCAGTCACATAACTATTTACCATAATTCCAAAATAATAACAATCAAATGCTCTTGAAAAGACAAGATTGTAAGCAGAATATACAAAAAGTGATAGTGCCAGAACTGCTTCAGGAGCTGCTGTCTGACATTTAAGATTTCTAGTATATGACAATCAGGATTAAATGCTTTCAGGAACCCAATTTTTTTCTAGTTATATTTTATTAAAGAAATATGTTGTTCAAAATTAATGAAAGGATAACAGGTTATAACCTGTAGAAAGAGTGCTTACACACTCATTGTGGTAGGCAGTAAAATACCTTCCCAAAATATCTATAGTCCCGAAATATCTAATCCATCAAATGTTGATTTACATTTTATATATAAGGTTGTAAAATAATCACCTTTCATTACCCAAGGAACACAAATTTGAATAATTATCAGATGGGCAAATTATACTCAAAAGTCCAAGCTGTAGTTCGAAAGGGACATCATTAGGTAAGAATCATCAGAATGATGTAAAGATAATACATTACAAGATAAAGGAAAAGACAAGAACACAGATTCTGAAGTTTCTGGAAAGCGGACCAGGGTGTAAATGCTTTTTCCACTAGAATCACCTGGAAAATATTTTAGCTCTGTAGGGGGCTCAATTTTAATCTAGTTAGACTTATTTTAGATTTCTGTCCTTTAGAAATGTAAATGATAAATATGGATTATTCAAGCCAATTATCTTGTAGAAATATTTTACAGCAGATTTGTTGTGGTAAGCTAACTCAACCAAAGCCTTTTCCTGATGCAACTACAAGGATACCACACGTCCTAGTTTCTGAGAATAAGAAAAAGTTGCCACCAGCTTTGTACACATGTATGATATACATACTACTAAGGGCCTTGCATTAATGAAGTTTTCAATTCCTAAATAATATTTGAACAAGAAGCTCCCTATCTTCATTTTCACATTTGGGGATCACTAAGTACCAAATTTATGTAGAAGACTAGGGTAAGAATAAAGAAATGAAATCTGTCTCCTATTAGAATGAAGATAATTTATGTCATTTTGATTTACAGTTTCTAAGGTAATAAAAAAAATAAGGTAAAACCGAAACAGTAACTCGATCTTCTCTCCTTCCTAACTTTCCAACAGAAATTAGAGAATCCCGTAAAGATAAGCAATCCCAGGATGGTATAGGATGTTATAGGATCACCAGATGGTGAAAAAGAAGTTAACAAAAATGGGTCCCATGGAACAATGGGAAACAAAATCTACACCTACAGATTGTGATATAGCTAGAAAATAGTTTCCACTATGCTAAGTCTTTGACATTTACGATTTGTTTACACAGCTACTTTCATCTCTTAGGAAATTACTTTATTAATACTCAAGGGTTTGCACCGTATAACCCAGGAACAAATAATGCTTCTAAATGTAAACAAGCAGGATACTATGAGTAACCAAGGCATTGCTATAGCTGATAAAGAAGAATGATCTTGGGGAATAGTCAAACAATCTTGAACTTTTTCATACCTTTCCTCTTCTCCAACATTAGAAGTCCTAGTCTAGATATGTAAAACATTAATAAAGGATTTTTATATTTTTTTCGTTCACACTAAGGCAAATACACTTTTCCTTTTTCCAAACCTGACTTTGAAAGAGTCAGACCCTCACCATTATTTTATAGACAAACATTTACTGCTTTGACTTAGGTGTTTTCTTGACTTTGGGTGTTGCTCTCTATTATTTTGGCAACTATATAGAATAACAAGATAAATCCATTTTACTTATTTTGGATTGTTCAAAGTCAAGCTGCCTTCAGTTTTCTGTTCCCTTCTTCACTGCTAATTAAAGTTTAATTATTGCTCTTAAAATGATAACAAAAACGTGATAATTTAACGTATATTCTCATTGAAACGAGTGAAAACAAGAGTGTCTGCGATTGTTATATAATTGTTTTCAAATATTTTTCTTGGCTATTTTCATTATTGCCTTTGTTCCTGTCTTCTAATCAAGAACACAAGGTTACACAAAAGATCTTCCTAAGGAATAGGATGTTAGGCAGAAAAAAATAGATATATAATTGAAGGTTTTCATCTCTTAAGAGACTGAAAAGATCAGAAGACCTTTTGTTATTACTTGTACGGTTAAGATGACTTGAATGTTTTGGTTCTTCTTTTTTTTTTTGTCGGTCGTGGGGCTTGATCTCTGGGCCTGGGCGCTGTCCCTCAGCTCTTCAGCTCAAGGCGAACGCTCTACCACTTGAGCTACAGAGCCACTTCCAGTTTTCTAGTGGTATATTTGAGATAAGAGTCTCACGGTCTTTCCTGCCCCGACTGGCTTTGAACCGCGATCCTCAGATCTCAGCCTCCTGAGTAGCTAGGATTACAGGGGTGAGCCACCAGCACCTGGCTAATGTTTTGGTTCTTAAACTAAGTGAAATGCATGTAAAATATTACAGTTGTTCCAAAAAATGATTATGGTTTATACTTTTATGCTTCAATGAGATGAAACCTCTTACAAGGTTGGAGGGCATATTTATTTTACGGTAGAAGGGTTAATGTTAGAAAGCCAAGGGAGATTCCTAAAACAACACTGCCTATCACGTATCAGTTAATTATACTTATGGTATATAAGTATATAAACATACAATTATGAATTGAGTGAGAAATATATGATTTACACAATTGATTCAATAACAACTAGTATATCTAGTGATGATTTAAAAGTTTTATTATACATATTTTAACATTTATGCCAAAATATTTGTTTATTTGTAACTGTTTATTTTTAATTTTTGTTGGTCATGGAGCTTGCAATCTTGACCTGGATGATATCCGTCAGGTCTTCAGCTCAAGACTAGTGCTCTTCCACTTGAGCCACAGCCAGTTTTCTGGTGGGTATTTGGAGGTAAGAGTCTCACGGTCTTTCCTGCCTAGGCTGGCTTTGAACAATGATTCTCACCTCTCAGCCACCTTAGTATCTAGGGTTAAGAACATGAGCCATTGGCGCCTTGCAACATAATTATTTTTTACACATTTATGAAGTATGGAGTGATAATCCCATTCATTTATATGTTGTTTAATGATGAAGCCACACCATATCCATTAATTTCTGCATGTAACATTTCTTTATAGGGAGAATGCTCAAAAACTTATCTTCTGGAGGTGATGAAATATCTATTCTTAACTATAATCACTTTGCTTCTTGTAGGATAAAATTAATATATTTACTTTTAGTCATGGAAGTCTGCTAATTAAAACATGAATTGCAAAGTGAAAGAAGTTCATAGTTCCATTACTTGTTTAAAAAATAATTATGCATTTTTATCAATTTTATTTCTTTGGGAATGTGTAGTATTCATTGATTTAACTGTTAAAATTGATAACAGTTACATTATACCAAGTAGATTCAAACGTGTATTTTAAAATTGCACACTTAACACAAATATACTTCCACTTTTTCTAAGACATAATTAAAATAAAGGTATAGCAAAGCTTGGTGTTAGTTGTTCATGTGTAGAATCCTAGAAACTCAGGAAGCTAACACCTGAAAATTTTAGCTCAATATCAGTCCAAACAGACAAAAATGTGAAAACTTATCTCCAATTATCCAGCAGGAGGCAGAAGGTGTGGATGTGGCTCAAGGAATAACCTGTCATCAGCTATGAGCAAAAAACACAAGGGAGACCATTAAACATTGAGTTCAAGCCCAAAAATGGCATATACACATAAGACAACAACAAAAAATTAGTATGAGCATCAATAATGAAGACAAAATAGTAGAAAAGATCATGAGAAATGTTGTGAAAACATCTGGAAAACAGAAATTATTAGACAGAATTTTGATTCATGAGAGGTAAAAGTCACAGTATAATTTGGACAATCTCATTGTAGTCATTTGTGTTGAAACCTGGCTATTGGGTAACATGTGAAAGAGCAGACTGGATTACCTGACATATCAGACTTCATCTGTAACTATGTATCATCCCACTCTGCAAAAATCTAAAATCGTGCTTGTTAATTTAAAAAGAACCTCATGTTAGAGACTGTTTGGTCCACACAGACTGGGGTCCTTATTTTGAGGTTTCAGACCAGTGCTCTTTTTAATAACCACTCCTGTTTTACCCCTCTTCCCTGGTGCAGCTATCCCTTACTAAACTGGCACCAAGCCAAGGCTTTGAACTAGACCCCCCCTGCCTTAGTCCATCCCTTTGTCCAGCTACAACTCAGTTCACATACTATTACTCTTTTAGCATTAGTTATTTTCTTAATAATCCCCACCAGAAAACTCTTATATTCATGTAAACCCACTATAAATAACCTAGTTAGAAAAGGGAGAAAGGCATAGGCTGAGACACTCATTTGTATGTTTGCTCCCTAATAAATCTGTGCTACACTATCTTTGTTTTTCATGGCTTTTGAATCTGACAAATGATTGATTTGGTTTGATGTAATCCCATTTATGCAGACTTACTTTAGAAGTTTCGACCTGTGCCAAGGAGTCCCCATGTTTCCCCCTAACTTTTCCTGTAACATTTTCAAGGTATCTGGACTTACATAGAGGTCTTTGATCCATTTGGAATTGATTCTGGTATAGGGGGATATATAAGGATATAACTTCAGTTGCCTGTGTACAGCCACTTCTACAAGCACATCTTTTTGAAGAGGCTGTTTTTCTTCCATCCTGTGTTTCTGGCTTCCTTGCAAAAGATTATGTACCTATAGGTGTGAATTAATTTCTGGATCTTCAATTCTGTTGTATTGATGGAATTCTGTGCTTCCATTGGAAAAAATGCCATTACCCCATTCCTGAAGAAATGGAAAGACTGGGAAACAATGATATTAAGTGAAATAAGCCACATCCAATTTAGTATATGCTGCATGGCTTTCCTCATTTCTAATAACTAGATATATCCATAAATCTTCAAGGTAATACAACAGATAATAAATGACATATAATTGCACTTGGATATGATTAACAGCACTCTAAACATTCACATGGCAAGAACAATGGAAGCTATTCTTAGGAGAGGATAACAATGGCTCAATAAAGCATCAATAAAGTGATGCTCATTGAAATGAACTCTAAGAATCAATCATACATGTGAAATACATATATATGCATATAATTTTAGAAGATGTCATATAACAACCGACTTCCCTGTAAACTCAACAGCAACATTCTAAGTTTAGAAGATAAAATTGAGGAAAGTTTTCAACACATAACCTAAAATGCATAGAGGAAAAGGGAGAGAAAAGATAAGATGGAAAGTAGAATAGTTAACTACTGAATAATTCATAAACAATTTCCAAAACTATATAAGAGACCTGGAGTACAGCTCAGTTGTAGAACTAGACTAATATATACAAAGCTATGGGTTCAATCTACAAGAAGGCCTAATAATAAGTTAATAAATAATAGTAATACAATAATTATTTGAAATAAATGCTTTCATATTAGAGAGGCCTGAATCCTCAAACAGTAAACAAAATATTCTCAATTCTTGTACCCAATGACATGAAACTACAAGAATGAAGAGCAAATAGTTTCCTTTTCTGTCCTTTCCTTTTTCTGTTTTCTTTTTTTTCCTTTGATAATACTGAAGTTGCTTGAAGTTGCTAAAGCTCTAACCACTTTATATTATTTTTCAGGCCAAGCCTCCCTTGAGCAATGATTTCTTACCTATGGCTTCCACAAACGTGAGTAACAGGGAAATTACACTATATCTAACTTACGTTGATTTGGTAATTTCTCACTTTTTTGTACAAATTGGCCCTGATATCAATCTTCTAAGTCTCTGCTTTCTAATTAGCAAGGTATATTTCATCTCAAGCTTGGACCCAGACTAGTTCCCAATGTAAACATTCAATATTGACTTCTGTTTTCTTGATATCATTAAATTCTATTGAGGTTAGTATGGATCTTTATGATGTTATAAGAACACAGAGATATCCCTTGAATACTTTTCCCAGTTTCTTTAAATATTTATTGTAAGACATCACAAGTAGACATTAATATTTCACAAGTACCTTAAGCAGCATTCAGTTGTTTTAATTATTTTTTCACATATTAAGTCCAATATAATGTTATCAACTCTATATGAATATACTATATTTACAGATACGTTTCTTTACCAAAAATGAGTCTGTCTCATGCTATTCTTTTATAATTAAACCCACTTCTTCTCTTTGTCCCATCCCAAACCTGTTTCATCCTGGTAACACATTTTTTTTTCTCTGACTTCTAGATCATGCAATAAATAAGTTTTTAAGATTGCCTTCAAATATATGATAGATTATTCCCAATTAATGTATGCCTTAATATTGTACTGCATTCACTCGAGTCGCCTTTTGGTTCTGTTACTAGAGAATGTAGCACAATTCTTTTCCCATTCACCTGAAGAAAGCCTGAATTGATTTCCATTTTTTAGAGGAAATAATGCTGCTATAATCCTCTGTGTTTTGGCTTTGGGGTGAATGTTACATTTTATTTCTGTGAGAAAAAGCCTGAAGAGCTCAATTCTTGTGCTATGCTATGGGTTACATATTTCATATTCTAGGAACCTGTCACAATGTTTTCAGAAGTGGCTTTCCCATTTGACATTCCTGCCATGATCCATAGTTTCTCTGTTTCTTGATAGCATTTAGTATGATCATTATTATATTACATGAAGTAATTCTCATCCATATTTTATGATGTCATTTTACTTTTAATGTGCATTTATTTGATGACTAATGATGATTTTCTTGTGCTTATTTTTCACAAGATGTACTTTGCTGGTTTCAAATATTAGGTTTCAAACATTGGTTTTAACATTAGGTTTTGAGAGTTCTATGTAGAGTCTCGATTTGAGGTATTCTTCAGGTATAGGATTTGCAAATATTTTATCCTTGACTCTGGGTACCCTTCATCATCATCATCATCACCATCATCACCATCATCATCATCATCATCATCATCATCATCATCATCATCATCATCATCATCATCATCATCACTATTCGTATTACTACTACTTTTGTACATGTATGTTTGGTCCTGAGGTTTGAAATCAGGGTCCTTGAGAATTGTGGCATTTTGTTAACAATTTACCCTTTGAGTCTTGCCTCACTACTGATTTTTGTAAATTAATCAGAGATAAGATTCTCAGGGACTTTATTTTATGGGCTGGCTTCAAAAAGCAATACTCAAATCACAGCCTCCCAAGTAGCTAGGATGAGATACATGAGCCCTCTGCTCCCAATTTGTATTCACTACTTGTATATGAGCTTTCACAGACCAAATTTTATTTTACACTTTTATTGAGTTATATATATCAAGTTTCCTTTCCTATAAGTTTAATGCCTAAGTTAAGAATACTTCATCTCCAAAATTGTCAAGACATCTTTCTTTGCTTTACATTTAAATCACTCTTTTTGTTTTATATGCCATGTTTTAATCCTGTAGGAAGTTAATATTTGAATAAATTGTTATGTTTAAGTCAATGTTTATTTTTTAATTCTCCCCAATACTGGCTAACCTATCACCGCTTATTAAAGAGAATATAATTCCACAAATATTTTGTTTTACTCCTTATTAAATATTCCTTGACAATAATTATGTGGATCCAATCTGGTGCCTTATAGACCCATTGAGCTGTGTAATCTTTCTTTTACAAACCTAACAATTTTACACTAACAGCTTTAATATTGGACAGAGAAATATATTTAAGTTTATATTCCTTTGTCAAAGAGTGCTGGTCAGGTGTTTTTAGAAATTGTCAAAAACTTATAAATATTAATGCCAATGAAAAACTTTAACTTTCCTGAATAAGTTATCAAAAAACTGTCTGTTATAATATACCAACAACCAAAGAACATGAAAAGGTCATATCATGCCTAGACATTACATACATAGAGATTAATGGAAATAGAAACATCAATAAGACAGCCCTGCACAACCACTGTGTAGAAATTGGAATCCTTATACATTGGTGCTTGGCACTTAAAGTGATATAGTCAGTTTGTTAAACATACTGGCAATCTTTAAGAGGTTATACATAGAGTTGCCTCTATGATCCAGCATTTTCAATCATAATTTTATATACAAAATATATTTCAACTTATGTCGAATGAGACACATGTACAAGAATAGATATTGCAAAACCTTTTATAATAGAATATAATAAATTGTTGAAATGCTCATTGAGGATGTAATACAATTATACACATGCATGTAAAACAACATGAAATAAATTTACATGGACTTACTTACTTGGGAAACACTAATATTGCATTGAAAAATGGATAAAACAAACTACATTTTCTTTTTTTTTGGGGGGGGGGTCCCGTTGTGGGGCATGAACTCTGGGCCTGGGCACTCTCCCTCAGCTCTTCAGCTCAAGGCTAGTGCTCTATCACTTGGGCCACAGCTCAACTTGCGGCTTTTTGCTTTTTGCTTATGTGGTGCTGAGGAATCGAACCCAGGGCATCCTGCATGCAAGGCAAGCGCTCTACCACTGAGCCATCTTCGCAGCCCTATACTACATTTTCTACTTACAATGAGATGTACAATTCGTTATGTCGAAAACAAACTTTACAACTTTCGTGTGGGGGGGCAGGGAGGATTGAGTGGGGGGTTGGGGAGAGGATGGTAAGGGATGGAAAGGGGAAACAAAGGAGGAGGCTACAATGCTTGATAAGAAATGTACTAATTATATGAGCTTTTTTAAATTGGTGCAGTGACATAGCCTCTGAGTGACTATGTATGACATTGCGAGCCAGTTAATATTCTACAAAATTATATAAATTGAGGGATGAAATAGGATTGAGAGGGATGAGGGATAATGAACCTCAAGTTGCATTGTATTAGCTATGAAATGTGTCTTAGTGATAGACTGTTTGCCTTGCAAGTATGAAGCCCTGAGTTTGATTCCTCAGTACTACATAAACAAAAAAAGCTGGAATTGGCACTATGACACAAGTCGTAGAGTGCTAGCATGAGGAAAAGAATCTCAACGACATTGTCAAGGCCTTGAGTTCAAGCCCCAGGACTAGCCAAAAAAGAAAAGACGCATTGTTTTAAGCCAGGCACTAGAGGCTCACACTTGATTTCCTAGATACTCAGTAGGCTGATGATTGAGCTTTGAAGCCAACCCTGGCAGGAAAGTCTGTGAGATTCTTATTTCCAATTAAATCTCAGAAAAGTGTGAAATTGTTGCTGTGCCTCAAATGATAGAGTTCTACTGTTCATCCAAAGGAGCTCAGGGACAGCGCTCAGACCCAGAGTTCAAACCTCAGGAGAAAAAAGAAAAAAAAAACTCACTAAACACTATTCATAAACTGCTCTGTCAAACTGCTATTCCCATTCAACTATTTAAAGTTAATTAAAAATATTATAAGAATAAAATACGAATCATTTTGGGAGCAAGACATAGATAGACTTGAAAGGTTGTTTACAGGGAACAAAGTAAATTTTCTATCAGGAAGTTTGAGTTGAAATTTGTTCTTCAGTCTTCTTACATCATTTATGAAAGTGACAGTACTGCCAGTTATGGGTCAATTTCCTTGAGGAGCAGATTGTATTCTGCTTTCTTTTCATAGGAAACCATATAGGTAATTTTTTTGCCTTTTTCAAAAAATTGGGAAAGTAGCTCGACGTCCGGGAAGATGGCGGAGCAGAAGCTGGAGCCTAAGTAAGCTCTCGCATAGAAAGCAGTTTTAGAGGGCTGGGAAGATGGCTCAGTGGTAGAGTGCTTGCCTTGCATGCCTGAGGCCCTGGGTTCTATTCCTCAGCACCACATAAGCAAAAAAGAAAAAAGCCGGAGGTGGTGCTGTGGCTCAAGTGGTAGAGCACTAGCCTTGAGCTGAAGAGCTGAGGGACAGTGCCCAGGCCCAGAGTTCAGGCCCCACCACCGGACCCCCCCCCCAAAAAAAAAGAAAGCAGTTTTAGAGTTCGAGTGAACAGTCCTAAGCCAGAGAATTACACCAAGTTTGCCATCACAGGACAGAGAGATAGGCCAGAGAAGGAATACTAGGCAAGGAGACACTTCTGAGTGCTTGCCATGAGCCGCCCCGGCGGCAGCAGCTGTGGGGGCAGCAGCTGTGGCGGCAGCCGGCGAGCACAGCAGCCTACCTGAGCCACAGAGAGTCCGGGAAGAAGGAGCCAGACACAGCGGGTGAGCAGATTCTACTCAACACCAGCAAGAACCAACAAGGAGCAGATATCTTCATCCTGCAGTTGGCAGACGAGAGACGACCCAGGAACTAAGACTCGGCCTGAGTAGAAGCCTGACGTCCTCAGTCCTTCTCAGGGAGCAGAGGTGGGAAGGCCACCCCCCCCCTCCCCGCCCCAGCACCGGTGATCTCCATCTTGGATACCAACAAAGCTCAGAGGAGCTGCTAGCTCCAGCTCAGGCCTTGGAATAAAACGAGTCATTTAGCAAGTCACAAGAACTTAACGGCGGTGTGACCTGCCAGACTCAGCTCCACCCAGGGAAAAGTCACCCAGCTCGGGCGTCAGCCCTTGGAGTGGCTTTCTCCACCGGGTAATCAGAGCCAGAGGCTGCCCCTCCCTCTAGCAACCTCGACAATCAATTGAAAATCAGTAAACAGAAACCCTGAGAATGGCTCCAGGCGGGGCTCTGTGAGGTTTTCACAAACTAGCCCCAGAAAAGCTACTGTCTGTTGAAAGGCCTCAACTCTACCCAGTTCCTAGCCTCATCACTACATCCCCCTCTTTTGTGATACTCAAAGCAGATCTGCCTCCCAATGAACTAGCCTGGGAGGAGGATCGAAAATCCTGGGTAAAGCACAGCATTTTTCTGCCTGTTCGAACAAACTGACTTAAGAAACCAACCAAGTCACAGGACCAAAAGCAGACCAGAGACTCCAACAAGAGGCTGGTTATGGACACAAGGGAGATACAGGACTTTGCCCACTCCTCCCAAAAAAAAAAAAAATCAAAGAACTGTTTTTTTTTTTTTTTTCATTTTTTATCTTTGGTACCTTATATAAAAATTTTTTTTTCTAAAACTTTCTTTTAATCTTTCATCTTTGCCTTTTTTGAAAAAAAAATTGTTTTCCAGAAACTTTTTTTTTTCTCTTACAATTTTTATTTTAGGGATAAGTGAATGTGCGTTTTTCTCTCTTTTTTGGTTTTCTTTCCCATTTTTTTCCTTTTTTAATTAATTATCTTTTTGTTTTTTTGCTTAGCTGTACTGAACTTCTCATCTTTTTCTTCTTCCTTTCTTATCCTTTTCACCCTCTCCTCTCTTTCGTACTTCTTATGTGACTTAATTTTGTCTTGCACATCCTCAGATAAACCTGTAGTTGACTATTAGACCCTATCCCCCATTGTGTACACACTTACATCACAAATTTATTACTCAAGTCAAAACCTCTAAGACTTAAACTCCTTAATAGCAGCACTTCCTCTTTATACCCATATAATATTTTAAGCATTTCTATTTTTAAGTTTTTCACATCTCCTTTAAATTCCTCCCCTTCTCTCAATAAATTCACGTTCTTATCTAAATAGATTGTTATCGTTTCTACGTAATTTTATTAATTTTTACCTTTCTATTTTTTCTGTTCTCTTGTCTTTTCCCGTTCCCTTTCTTCTTTCTTTCACTCTCTCTACTTTCATCCTACACAACCTATTTCCTGCTTTGAGATTAGGACTTAGTTAACTCTCAGTGAACATCCCCACATCAATCTATTACTATTTTTTACCCTAACCCTAATAATTTCTGGTCTTCCAAAGTCTCCTTTGCGGTTCGTAGCCCATTAACCTATAGTTGTTTGATGTTGAATAGATGTATCTGTTGAACTAGGTTGTATCTGTAGACTATTGACTGTGCAAATTCAGATTTTGGTTGATGGTTGTCTTAAGATAGTGTTTCAGCACAAAACTGGTGGTATTTTCATCTCAAATGGACAGAATAAGCCAAAAACACACAAGAAAAATGGCAAATTCGGGTATCTCAATTTCCAATGCGGAAGATCGAAACTCAGGGATTGAGGACAGCCTGGATAGTATAGAGAAAGAACATACAACCATCCAATACAAGTCCAAGAAATATGATAGATCTATCCAAAACTTGGAAGACATCATCAGAAGGCCTAATCTAATGATAATGGGTTTAGAGGAGCACCTAGAAACAGAAGTTAATGGCCTAGGAAATTTGTTTAACAGGAACCTAGCAGAGAACATCCCAAACATGCAAAAAGATAGGCATATTCAGATACAAGAAGCTTTTAGAACCCCAAATAGATCAAACCAGAATAGGACATCCCACCGTCACATTATAATCCACACAGGATCACCTCAGAACAAGGAAAAGATCCTTAAAGCTGTCAAGGAGAAAAGATTAATCACCTATAAAGGGAAACCAATTAGAATCACCTCAGATTTCTCAGCAGAGACAATCAAAGCAAGAAGAGCCTGGAATGATGTATGCCATCCCCTACAAACAAACAACTATCAACCAAGAATACTGTACCCAGCTAAACACTCCTTCATAATTAAAGGCCAAATACAAACCTTCCATAGCAAAGAAAAATTGAAACAATACATCTCCACCAAACCAGCCCTACAAAAGATTCTTAAAGATGTCCTACACATAGAAAACCAACAAGACCAAAATAAAGGCCAAAAAACTGCAAACAAACTGAGAATCCAAGAACCATAGGAAGAACCCAGTTTTGGCAGTCCCCAAGAAGGAGGATAACATGGCAGGAAATCCCAAATAACTCTCAGTCCTTTCTCTTAACGTTAACGGACTGAACTCTCCAATTAAGCGACATAGACTGTCTAGTTGGATTAAAAAACAAGATCCTTCTATCTGCTGCCTGCAGGAGTCACATCTTGCCCGCAAAAACAACCACATTTTCAATGTAAAAGGCTGGAACAAAATCTACCAAGCAAACGGCCCCCATAAACAGGCGGGAGTTGCAATCCTAATATCAGATAAAATAGACTTCAAATTAAAATTCGTGAGACGAGATAAAGAAGGTCGCTACATACTAATTAAGGGATCTCTCCTTCAGGACGATATTGCAATTCTAAATATCTACTCGCCAAACAATTGAGCACCCAAATTTATCCAAGAAACACTACTTTCCCTCAAATCCCATATAAATCCAAAGACATTAATTGTTGGGGATTTTAACACACCACTCTCCCTACTAGATAGATCAACTCGGGAAAAACTCAACAGAGAAACCGCAGATCTAAACAGCTGCATAGATCAACTAGATTTAACAGATATCTACTGAATATTTCACCCAGTAGCATCAGAATACACATTTTTCTCAGCAGCACATGGAACATTTTCCAAAATAGACCACATTTTAGGCCACAAAGCAGAACTGTCTAAATTCAGAAACATTGAAGTTATACCTTTCATCCTCTCTGACCACAAGGGAATAAAATTAGAACTCAACACCAAAAGCCACCAAAGAAAGTCCGGTATCACATGGAGACTGAACAACACACTGCTGAATAACGAGTGGGTCATGGAAGAGATTAGGGAGGAAATTCAAATGTTCAGGCTATTCAACCAAAATGAACACACAAATTACCAGCTCCTCTGGGACACAGAAAAGGCAGTACTCAGAGGCAAGTTTATAGCTCTGAGCTCCTACATCAACAAATTGGAGAGATCTGAAACCAAAAATTTAGTGACACATCTAAACCTCCATGAAAAAGAGCAGCAAGATACACCCCAATCCAGTAGACAGAAAGGAATAATTAAAATTAAATCAGAATTAAATGAATTAGAATCCAAAAAAACTATAGAAAGAATCAACAAAACAAAGAGTTGGTTCTTCGAAAAACTTAACAAAATTGACAGACCCTTAGCAAATCTTATCAGAAAAAGAAGAGAACACACCCAAATTAATAAACTCAGAGATGAGAATGGAAACATCACCACGGAAACAACCAAGATTCAGAACATTATAAGGGAATACTTCTCAAAACTTTATGCTAATAAGTTTGAGAACTTGACAGAAATGGACCTTTTCCTAGCAAATATTGACATGCCAAAACTAAACCAAGATGAGTTAAACTAGCTTAACAGGCCCATATCAAGCATTGAAATATAAACAGCAATAAGAGACCTCCCAGCCAAGAAAAGTCCAGGACCAGATGGTTTTACAGCGAAATTCTACGAGTCCTTCAAAGCTGAGCGCACAACAATACTCCTCCAACACTTCAATGAAATTGAAAGAGAAAGTTCACTACCGAACACATTCTATGAAGCCATCATAACCCTCATCCCAAAACCAGGCAGGGACTCATCAAAGAAAGGAAACTATAGAACCATTTCTTTGATGAAAACTGATGCAAAACTTCTCAACAAAATTTTGGCCAACTGACTTCGACAATTCATCCAAAAAATCATACACCACGATCAAACAGGATTCATTTCAGGGACGCAAAGCTGGTTCAATATACGCAAATCAATTAATATTATTCATCACATCAACAGGAGCAAGAGTAAGAACCACATGGTTATCTCAATAGATCCAGAAAAAGCATTCGACAAGATCCAACACCCCTTTATGATGAAGGTTTTGGAAAAATTAGGAATCCATGGAACAATCCTTAAAACAATAACGGCTGTATATGACAAACCTACAGCCAGCATTATACTCAATGGTGAAAAACTAAAGCCATTTCCTCTTAACTCAGGAACAAGACAAGGATGTACACTCTCTCCACTTCTCTTCAATCTAGTATTAGAATGTCTAGCTACAGCAATAAGACAAGATGCAGACATAAAAGGGATCCAAATAGAGAAAGAAGAAATAAAACTCTCCCTCTTTTCAGACGACATGATCTTTTATTTAAAGAACCCCATAGACACCACTCCCAAACTACTCAAGCTGATTCAAAATTTTGGCAAATGAGCAGCTTATAAATTTAACCCCCAAAAATCAATGGCTTTCCTGTATGCCAACAATGAGAAAAGTGTGGCTGAAATTAGGAAAGCAACTCCATTTGTAATAGCCCCACAAAAAATAAAATACCTACGAATTAACTTAACCAAAGAAGTGAAGGAATTTTAGGATGAAAACTTTAAAATCTTGAAAAAGGAAATCAACACAGATCTTAAAAAATGGGGAAACCTCCCATGCTCCTGGATTGGAAAGATTAACATTGTGAAAATGGCAAAACTTCCCAAGGCTATCTACAAATTCATCGCCATACCTATCAAAATTCCAACCTCATTCTTCAAGGAAATAGAAGAGACAATCCAAAAATACATATGGAACAGTAAAAGAACCCGAAGAGCAAAAACGCACCTCAACGGAAAGAACACTTCTGGAGGAATATCAGTACCAAATTTTAAACTCTACTATAAAGCCATAGTAATCAAAAGAGCTTGGTATTGGCATAAGAACAGACCTCAGGTCCAATGGAATAGAATTGAAAACCCACAAATGAACCTACAGACCTATAGCCATCTAATTTTCGCTAAGGGAGTTAAAACAATAGAATGGAACAAAGACAGCCTCTTCAGTAAATGGTGCTGGCAAAATTGGTTAACTACTTGTAGAAAACTAAAGCTAGATCCTTACATATCACCCTGCACCAGAATCAACTCCAAATGGATCAAAGACTTCGAAGTCAAAGAAGACACTCTGAAAACACTACAGGATGGAATAGGAGAAACCCTAGGTCTACTTGGCTCAGGCCGAAATTTTCTGAATAGAGACCCGGAAACACAACAAATCAAAGAAAGGTTTGACAAATGGGATTGCATGAATTTGCAGAACTTCTGCATGGCAAAGGACATAGCTAGCAAGATCAACAGAAAGCCCACGGATTGGGAGAAGATCTTCACTAGCCATACAACGGTCAAGGGTCTCATATCTAAAATATACTTGGAACTCAAAAAATGAAATCCCCCAAAAACAAATCCTCAAAGGAACAACTGCCCAATAAATAAGTGGGCAAAAGACTTGAGAAACTTCTCTGAAGAAGAAAGAAGGATGGCCAATAGACACATGAAGAAATGCTCAACATCCCTAGCCATAAAAGAAATGCAAATCAAAACAACATTGAGATACCACCTCACTCAGGTTAGAATGGCAAAAATCAAGAACTCTAACAACCACAGATGCTGGAGGGGATGTGTACAGAAGGGAACCTTACTGCATTGTTGGTGGGAATGTAAACTTGTTCAACCACTTTGGAAAGCAGTATGGAGGTTCCTCAAACGACTTCACATAGAGCTCCCCTATGACCCAGCAATCCCACTCTTGGGCATTACCCAAATGTTTACAAACAAGACCACACTAAAGCTACCAGCACAACTATGTTTATTGCAGTCTTATTTACCGTAGCAAAGATATGGAACCAACCCAGATGCCCCTCAGCAGATGAATGGATCAAGAAAATGTGGTATATATACACAATGGAATTCTATGCCTCCATCAGAAAGATTGACATTGCCCCATTTGTTAGGAAATGGAAAAACTTGGAAAAAATTGTATTAAGTGAAGTAAGCCAGGCCCAAAGAAACATAGGTCGCATGGTTTCCCTTATTTGCAATATATAGTATATGTGTGAGTAAAGCGGAAAAGGTCAGATAATGTGATGTTAAGCGAATGAACCCTTAGATATATATTTTAATGTTTTTTTCTTTCATACATGTGTTTCTAATGCATTTATAAGATTACTTCTTTGTTGCTTTGTATGTCCCTCCCCCACAGTATAAACCCTGCTTTCACTATATTTGATGTCAGTATAACTTGTGTAGGAGATGGGGAAAAACAAGTCGTTTAAGGATACAGGTGGACCTGTTGCAACAATGAGAAGTACAAGTTATCATGTCCAAAATGAGCTTTACAACGTCGGTGTGGGGGGTGCGGGGGGTGCGGGGGCCGGGCAAGGATTGGGATTGGGATTGGGATTGGGACTGGGAGGGGGGAGGCTGGGAAGGGATGTGAAGGGTAAACAAAGGAGGAGGCTGCAATGCTTGGGAAGAAATGTATGCATTATCCTGCCCATGTAATTGTAACCCCTCTGTACAGTATGTTTACAAATAAAATAAAATAAAATTTAAAAAAAACACTACATAATAAGTTGAACTGAATGACAGAAGGGTAGATTCTTACATTCCGTTTCTTTATACATGTATCTTCCATGGAGGAGGAAATGTTGTTCGGTTATAAATACCATTTTCATGGAGAAAATTCCACTTGTTAAACTTTTAGTACTATTTGCAAATTTCTGAATTTTTTTTTTAACAAAACAGGGCTCATTCTTTTTCCTGGAAAATTGATATTTGATTCTTTAAACACTGATTCTTTTGTTAAGAATATGGGACTGTTGGAAGAGAGCAAGGGAAGTGGCAATATAGTCTAAAAGTAAATGTACTCTTTAACTGACTATTGGAACTGTAACCCCTCTGTACATCGCCTTTATAATAACAATAAAAAGTTTAAAAAATTTAAAAAAAATTGGGAAAGTTCATTACATAGGGGTTACAATTACGTAGGGAAGGTAATAAGTACATTTCTTATCAAACATTTTTACCTACTCCTTTGTTTCCCCTTCCCAACACTTCCCATCTCCCCCTCATCCCCGCAGCCAAAGTTGTACATTGTATTTTTGAAATAAAATCTTGTACATCTCATTGTTGAAATGGGTCCACCTGTATCCCTATTTAAACAATCTCTTTTTTCCCTCACCTCTACAAATTATACCATCATCAAATACAGTGAAAGCAGGGGTTATACTCTGGGGGAGAGGCATTAATGGTTATGTAGAAAAACGAACTTTACAACTTTGGCGGGGGTTGGGGGGTAAAGATCGGATTGGGGGAGGTAGGGGGAATATGGGAATGGATGGGAAGGGGAAAAAAAGAGGAGGCAACAATGCTTGATAAAAAATGTACCGTTATCTTGCCCATGTAATTGTAACTCCTCTGTATGGTATTCTCACAATTAAAAAAAGAAAGAAAATAATAACAAAAAAAAAAAGAAATGTACTCATTACCTTGTTCATGTAACTGTAACCCCTCTGTACAGTACTTTTACAATAAAAAACTTAATTTTAAAAAAAGAAAAAAAGACTTTCGCTCACTTATTTATTGGGCAGTTGTTTCTTTGAAGATTTGTTGTTGGGGGATTCAATTTTTTGAATCTCCTGTATATTTTAGATATGAGACCCTTGTCCATTGTATGGCTAGTGAAATATTTCTCCCAATCCGTGAGCTTTCAATTGATCTTGCTAGCTATGTCCTTTGCCAATGCAGAAGTTCTGCAATTTCATGCAATCCCATTTATCCAACATTTATTTGAATTGTTGTGTTTCTGGGTGTGTGTTAAGAAAATTTCGGCTTGTGCCAAGGAGACCTAGGGTAGCTCGTATTCTGTTCTGTAATGTTTTCAGAATTTCTGCTTTGACCCCGAGGTCTTTGATCCATTTCTAGTTGATTCTGCTGCAGGGTGATATATAAGGATCTAGCTTTAGTTTTCTACAAGTAGTTAACCAATTTTTTCAGCACCATTTACTGAAGAGACTGTCTTTCTTCCATTCTAGTGTTTAGCTCCCTTATCGAGGATTAAGTGGCTATACGTCTGTGAGTTCATTTCTGAGTTTTCATTTCTCTTCCATTGGTATTGAGGTCTGTTCTTGTGTCAGTACCAAGTTGTTTTGATAACTATAGCTTTGTAGTAGTGTTTGAAATTTGGTATTGATATTCCTCCAGCAGTGATCTTTCTGTTGAGGATCGTTTTAGCTATTTGGGGTCTTTTATTGTTCCATTTGAATTTTTGGTTTGCCTTTTCTATTTCGTTGAAGAATGAGGTTGGAATATTGATAGGTATGGCATTGAATTTGTAGATAGCCTTGGCAGGTAGTTCCATTTTCACGATGTTGATCCTTCCAATCCAGGAGCTTGGGAGGTTTTTCTACTTCCTAAGTTCTGTTTTGATTTCCTTTTTCAGGTTTTTAAAGTTTTCATCATAAAGGTCCTTCACTTCTATGATTAAGTAAATTTCTACATATTTTATTTTTTGTGCACTATTATTAATTGCCTTCCTGATTTCACCCACGCTTTACTCATTGTTGTGATACAGATAATCCATTGATTATTGAGGGTGAATTTTATACCCTGCTTCTTTGCCAAAGTTTTGAATCAGCTTCAGTAATTTGGAAGTGGAGTCCGTGTGATTCTTTAAAATCATGTCATCTGCAAAGGGTTTTATTTCATCTTTCCCGATTTGGAACCCCTTTATGTTTGCATCTTGTCTTATTGCGGTAGCTAAGCATTCTAATACTAAGTTGAAGAGAAGTAGAGAGTGGACATCCTTGTCTCATTCCTAAGTTAAGAGGAAATGGCTTTATTTTTCCACCATTAAGTATAATGCTGGCTGTAGGTTTGTCATATACAACCTTTATTGTATTGAGTAATGTTTCCTGGATTCCTAATTTTTTCAGACCCATCATCATAAAGGGTTAGATGGATCTTGTCAAATGCTTTTTCTGCATCTGTTGAGATAACTATGTGGTTCTTATCCTTGCTCTTTTTTGATGTGATGAGTTATATTAATTGATTTGTGTATATTGAACCAGATTTGCATCCCTGAAATGAAACATGTTAGATTGTGATGCGTGATTTTTTGGATGAATTTTTGAAGTAGATTGGCCAAAATTTTGTGGAGAAGTTTTGCGTAATATTCATCAAAGAAATGGGTCTATAGTTCTTGTTATATGATGAGTACCTGCCTGTTTTTGGAATAAGGGTTATTATGGCTTCATAGAATGAGTTCGATAGTGAATTTTCCCTTTCAATTTCATTGAAGAGTTGGAGGATTATTGGTTTGAGCTCTGCTTTGAAGGACTTGTAGAATTCTGCTGTAAATCCATCTGTTGCTGGCATTTTCTTAGATAGGAGGTCTCTTATTGCTGCTTCTATTTCAATCCTTGATATGGGGATGTTAAGATGGTTTATCTCATCTTGGTTCATTTTTGTCATGTCCATATTTGCTAGGAAAAGGTCCATTTATGCCAAGTTCTCACACTTATTAATATAAAGGTTTGAGAAGCGTTCCCTTATAATGTTCTGAATCTTGTTTCTGTGGTGATGTTTCCATTCTCATCTCTGAATTTATTTATTTGGGTGTGTTTTCTTTTTCTGATAAGATTTGCTAACGGTCTTTCAGTTTAGTTAATTTTTTCGAAGAACCAACTCTTTGTTTTGGGGATTCTTTCTATGGATTTTTTAAAAATTCTAATTCATTTAATTCCTATTTAATTTTAAATATTTCTTTCCATCTACTGGGTTGGGGTTTATCTTGTTGTTCTTTCTCAAGGAGGTTCAGATATCTCATAAAATTGTTGGTTTAAGGTCTCTCCAATTTGTTGATGTAGGAACTCAGAGCTATAAACTTCCATCTGAGTACTGCCTTTGCTCTGTCCCAGAAGAGCTGGTAATTTGTGTGTTAATTTTTGTTGAATATCATGAATATTTGAATTTACTTACTAATCTTTTCCATGACACACTGGTGATTCAACAGTATGTTGTTCAGCCTCCATGTGTTACAGGACTTTCATTGGTGGCTTTTGGTGTTGAGTTCTAATTTTATTCCCTTGTGGTGTGAGAGAATGCATGGCAAAACTTCAATGTTTCTGAATTTGGACAAGTTTGCTTCAAGACCTAAACTGGGGTCTATTTTGGAAACTGTTCCGTGTGATGCTGAGAAAAACGTGTATTCTGCTGCTGCTGGATGAAATATTCGGTAGATGTCTGTTATACCTAGTTGATCCATGCAGTTGTTTAGATTTGCAGTTTCTCTGTTGAGTTTTTGCTGATTTGATCTATCTCGTGGGTATAGTGGCGACTTAAACTCTTCAACAGTTTATGTCTTTGGATCTATGTGAGATTTGAGGGAAAGTAGTGTTTCTTGGATAAATCCGGGTGATCCGTTGTTTGCCAAATAGAGAGTTAGAATTGTAATATCCTCCTGAAGGGGAGATCCCTTAATTCGTATGTAGAGACCTTCTTTATGTCTTCTCACTAATTGTAATTTGAAGTCTATTTTATCTGATATGAGGATTGCCATTCAAGCCTCTTTATGGGGACTATTTGCTTGGTAGAATTTGTTCCAGCCTTTCACTTTCAAAATGTGTTTGTTTGTATGAGCATGGTGTGACTCCTGAAGGCAGCAGATAGAAGGATCTTTCTTTTTAATCCAACTAGACAGTCTGTCACTTAATTGGAGAGTTAAGTCCATTAATGTTGAGAGTTAGGGCTGAGAAGTGTTTGGGAGTTCCTGCAATGCTTTCCAACTTCTTGGGGGATGGAGAAATTGGATTCTTCCTATAGTTCTTGGATTCTCAGTTTGGGTGCGGTTTCTTGGTCTTTATAGTGGTCTTGTTGGTTTTCTATGTGTAGCACATCGTTAAGTATTTTTTATTGGGCCTGTTTTTTGGAGATTCATTGTTTCAGTTTTTCTTTGCTATGGAACGTTTTTATTTTACCTTCAGTTATGAAAAAGAGCTTAGCTGGGTACAGTATGATTGATTGATAATTGTTTTTCCTTAGGACATGGCCTACATCATTCCAGGCTCTTCTTGATTTAATTGTCTCCATTGAGAAATCTGAGCTGATTCTAATTGGTTTCCCTTTGTAAGTAGTTGATCTTTTCTACTTGACAGCTTTAAGGATTTTTTCCTTGGAATTGATCCTGTGTGGATTATAATGTAATGGTGAGATATCCTTCTCTAGTCTGGTCTATTTGGGGTTCTAAAAGTTTCGTGTATCTGAATAGGCCTATCTTTTTGCATGTTTGGGAAATTCTCTGCTAGGATCATGTTAAATAAATTTCCTAGACCTTTAAATTCTGTCTCTAGGTGCTCCTCTACCCCCATTATCCTCAGATTAATTCTTCTGAGAGTGTCTTCCAAATGTTGAATAGATCTATCATATTTCTTGTATTTGTCTTGGATAGTTGTATGTTCTTTCTCTGTAATTACCTGGCTGTCCTCAATCCCTCAAATTTGCTCCTCTGCATGGTCTAACCTACTGTCGAGACTTTCTACTTTGATTTTTATTTCTTTTCCTTCTAATTGGTCAGCTTTGATGGCTTCAAATTCTCTGTTGGAGCTTTGTTTTAGATCTTGTATGAACTTCTTTACCTCCTTAATTTGGTGTTGTGTTTATTCTCAAATCACGTACTTGATTGGTTATGGTTTCCTTGTACTCCCATTCCTTCTGTTGGGCTCCATTCAGCATTCCCTTTGTGGTCTCCCTGAATTCTTTCAGCTTTCTGTTTATGGATTCCATGAATGCCTCTATTGATATTTGTCTATTGTCATGCCGCTCTCCCAAGTCCTATATTACTCTTTGATTAGCTTCCTCATGTTCATGCAATTCCTGTAGTTCTCTTTGACTGTTCTGATCCTGCTCATGCAATTCCTGTATCAATCTTTGAGGAGCTTCCTCACTCTCATGAGATTCCAGTATTAATCTTTGGTTTGCCTCTCTCTCTCTATCACACTCACATTGAAGAAAGGAAGGAAGAAAGGAAGGAAGGAAGGAAGAGAGGGAGAAAGGATAGGACAAAACAATTTAATTCATAAAATATTTTTAGCCCAACATAAACTCCATGTAATGAATCCTTAATAAAGTCAAGTTTGCAATTTTCACTTCTTTGCATGGTACCCATGCATGAATGAAACCAACAAATGAAGGATCATAAATAACTAGGTGAATCTGTTTGCATTTGTAGTAATATATATGCAAATTTTTTCTCCTTTTTTATACATCATCAAATAACTATTTACAAACAATTTACATTTAGTTATAAATATTCTAAAAATTGATGAAACTAAAGGATTTCCATATATTATATAATGTGAATACAAGTATTTTTAATGTTATTAATATTAAAGTCTTCATGTTATATTAATTATGAAAAATTATTTTGCATTTTATCAGATTAATTAGCATCCTCTGATTTTGGTGTCTGTGGGAGTCCTAATAGCAGGTCGTAATTAAAATCAAATGAAATCTTGATTTGAGATTTCCCCAATTGCTTGATATAGGTATTCAAAGCTGTAAATTTTCCACTAAGTATTGCATTTAATATGTCCCAGAGGAGCTGGTATTTTGTGTGTTCATTTTTGTTAAATTCCAGAAACTTTCAGATTTCTATTCTAATCTCTTCAGTGCCCCACTGGTCATACAGCAGTGTGTTGTTCACTCTTCATGGGTTTGACCTTTTTTTTTTTTTTTTTGGCTTCAGCGTTTTAATTCTAAGTTTATTCTGTTGTGGTCTGAAAAGATATGTGAATTCAATTAATTTTCTTTCAATTTGGACAGAATTTCTGTGTGACATAGGATAGGTTCTATTTTGGAGAATCTTCCATGACCTGCTGTGAAGGATGTATATACTGATACTGAATGTATATTCTGTAGATGTCTGTTAGGGGTAGGTGGTCAATGGAGTTATTTAGGTCTTCAATTTATTAGTTGAGTTTTTCCAGTATAACCAATCGATGGATGACAATGATGGGTTGAGATGTGTTTTTAGGTTGTGTAGTATTTGGTTGACAATGTAGGGTGGTCCAGGATTCAGGGCATTGATATTTACACTTGTTATATCCTCCTAATTGAGAGTTGCCTTTCTCAACTTGTAATGTCTCTTCCTACTAATTTTAATTTGAATTCTATTTTATCTTATTTTAGTAATTCTACTGTGGCCCGTTTATGGAGTCCATTTACTTGAAAATTTTCCTTCCAGCTTTTCAGTTTGAGTATGTTTGTTTTTGTCAATAAAATGTATCTCTTTTGGACACTGGATGAATGTGTCTTGTTTTTTGATACTACTATCTGATCTGTTTCTAATTGTTAACTTAATTCCATTGATATTGAAAGTTAAGACTGAGAAATATCTGATAAGCCCTGTTATGTTATAGCCCTGCTGTTAGGAGCTGTGCCTCATCTACTGTTAATATATTTACCTTGTTCTCTGGTAGGGAGCATTTTATATAACCAGTTCCTGTTCTTCTTGATCTTCTCTATATAGGGTATATTTAATTAACTTCTACCCTGCTTATTTGGTGGAGATACATTGTTTCAAGTTTTCTTTGTCATGAAATATTTTTATATATCCTTTAAATGTAAAGGAGAGTTTGGCTTGGGACCATATTCACGATTGGTACTAGTTTACCATTAATGTTTGTCAAATATTATGCCAGGCTCACCTTTTTATGCCTAGAAAAGTTGAGCATTTCTTCATGAGTCTAATGCCCATTTTTATTTCCTCTTCAGAGAAGTCTCTCTTTAAGTCTTTAGCCCACTTAGTTATCGAGTAGTTGTTTCTTTGAGGATTTGTTGTCAGGTGATTTAATTTTTAGAGTCCTAAGTATATTTTAGATATAAGACCTCATCCGTTTTATGACTTGTGAAGATCTTCTCCCAGAACGTGGGCTTTCTATTGATCTTGTTAGCTATGACCTTTGCCTTGCAGAAGCTCATGTTTCATGCAATCCCAATTTTCCAAACTTTCTTTGATTTCTTTTGTTTCCAGTTCTCTATTAAGAAAATTTCGACTTGTGCTAAAAAGCCCTAGAGTTTCTCCTATTCCTTCATGTAATGTTTTCATGTTGTCTTCTTTTATTTTGAGGTGTTTGATCTATTTGGAGTTGATTCTCCTGCAGGGTGATATATACAGATCTAGCTTTATTTTTCTACAGGTGTTGAAGCAATTTTGTCAACACCATTTACTCAAAAGGCTGTCTTTCTTCCATTCTATTTTTTAGCTCCCTTGTCAAACATTAGGTGGCTATAGGTAAGTGGGTTTATTTCTGAGTCTTCAGTCTTATTCCATTGATCCTCAGGTCTGTTCTTGTGCCAGTACCAAGCTGTTGTTTTACTATGGCTTTTTAGTAGAGCTTGAAATTTGGAACTGATAGTGCTCCAGTGCTGTTCTTTCTGCTATGGATTGGCAAACCCAGAGCTAGCATTATACTTAATGGTGAAAATTTAAAGCCATTTCTTATAAATTCAGGAATGAGATAAAAATGTCTGCTCTATCCACTACTCTTCAACTTAGTATTAGAATGCTAGCTGGGGCAACTATACAAGATGCAAACTTAAAGGGATCCAAATAGGGAAAGATGAAGTAAACTCTCCCTCTTTGCAGATGATATGATCCTGCATTTAAAGAACCGCATGGACTCCACTCCCAAATTATTGAGCTGATCAGAAACTTTGG
This sequence comes from Dipodomys spectabilis, assembly GCF_019054845.1. Classification (NCBI taxonomy): domain Eukaryota; kingdom Metazoa; phylum Chordata; class Mammalia; order Rodentia; family Heteromyidae; genus Dipodomys; species Dipodomys spectabilis. The sequence goes on along the minus strand of NW_024870972.1, from coordinate 2,255,557 downwards.
CAAACTAGCCAAGTATAAAATTCACCCTCAGGAATCAATGGCTTTCCTGTATTCCAATAATGTTAAGAATGCAGGTGATATTAGGAAAGCAACCCCTTTTTAAAAGCCACACAAGAAATAAAACATCTAGGAGTTAAGAGGTGAAGGACCTCTATGAACGAAAATTTCAAAACCTGAAAAAGAAAATGAAAGCAGAACTGAGGAAGTGGGAAACCACCCATGCTCATGGATTGGGAGGAATAACATCATGAAAATGGCAATACTGCCAAAGGCTATGTCTAAATTCAATGTGATACCTATCAATATCCCAATCTCACTCTTCAATGAAATAGAATTAATCCAAAAATTCATATGGAACAATAAAAACCCCAAATAGCACTGAGGTTTTTTTTAGTGATTCTCATTTTGTATTACCACTTTGATTCTACAAAGTAATCTATGGATTTTAACTTTCTTCCCTCCCTTTGGATAAAGCTCAAAAAACCCTGCCTCTAACTCCCAAGACACTTAATTCTTAGGTCTGGACAATTGTTCCTAGATAGTGGATTACTTAATTGTATTTTGAACGCATAAAACATGCATATAGAAATCTCACATTTTGATCTCATGAGAAAACAGCCTTTTCTCCACTCTCAGATTTATTTCCTGAAAGGCATTTTTAGAGAGAATCTGTTTTCATTTTTAGATGAAAGGCTTGTAGGAAACTATTTTCATAACCTGGCTCCTCCTCCCGCACCTCAACATCTAAAACACAAATTTCAAAACGCATTTACAAGAAACAATACAAAAACCAAACACTGGGAATGCTCAGATGCAGAACATTTTACAAAACCCAGAATATAACTCTTCTGTCTGAGGGAGGGGCTCTCTGAATAAATTAACAAACAAACTCAAAAGAGCATCCAGGAGTATCAGATGTGAGTGTCCCTGGCTGCTACTCCATGGACAAGGAGCATAGAATGGCTCCCTCAGCCTTCTGGCAAATGCGTGGAGAAAGTTTCCTTGCCAGTCTGAGTACAAAAGTTGGCATTACCCCGCTTGGGCCTCTTTTTTGTCTTTTCCCCACAGCAGAACAGAATCAACCCCTCCTCCATGGCTGATAAATACTGTACAAACTGATCCACAGAGTGGCATCTGTTCAGTCTGCACTCCTTCCTAGGTGGGTGGACCCTTTCCCGTAGTATACGTGTGCTCCCAGGGGCTGATCCTCATGGGCCCAGCCCAAGGGGCAGGGGTGTGCTAGATGTGAGTCAGTGGCACTGTGTCATTCATGCAGCAGCAGCCAGGTTGCTGCCCTAGCCCAACCCCAGGTGCACTCTGATCTTCTTCCACAGTCTCAGGCGAGAGGTGCTCACAAGGGCCCTAGGTGGGCAGGCTTCCACTAGGATCCTACTTCACCAGAGGGACCAGCATGCCTGATGAAGTGGCTGCCGCCTGAATTGTTAATTATTTAATTAATTGTTTAATGGAGCAGGTTTTTTTTTTTTTTTTTTTTTTTTTGCCAGTTGTGGGGCTTGAACTCTGAGCCTGGGCACTGTCCCTAAGCTCTTCAGCTCAAGACCAGTGCTCTACCACTTGAGCCATAATGCCACTTCCAGCCTTTTCTGCTTATGTAGTGCTGAGGAATTGAACCCAGGGCCTCATGAATGCAAGGCGTGCACTCTACCACTGAGCCACCTTCTCAGCCCTGGAGCAGGTTTAAAGAAAATGATTCACATTACTGTATGATATTATTGGAGGGTAATTCTTCTTCCATATGTGCCCAAAGCACAATGAAATGTATACAGATTTGAACTCACGGTTGGAAGAGTGTCCTACATACCACTATAAGTATTGTGGCATTTGTCCAAATTGACAGAATAGCTTTCTAGGACATCTAATTTGCTATGTAATAGACCTTTTGTAGCCACCTTATTTCCCCATACAGGCATGGCCTGGCTTCCTTGCCGCTCCCTGTGCATTTAACAGTTCCGTTAATATGCAGTAGGCTCTCTTGTACAGCCCCCTGTCACTCTATGTTTTCTCCAAACAAAACACATATGCACAATGCTTCAGATTGTAGGCTTAAAAAGAAACATATTTAGGATTCATGAATACTAGATTATATAAAAAACACTAACATTTTAATAAAGTTAGAAAAATAAATAGAATGAGCATTTTATAAACATCAAGACAAAAAGAAAAATACAGGTTTTCCCAGGAATGGGGGAAGGAATCTCTAAATCTAGATTGGCTTCTAAGTTGCCTTCAGAAAGAAATTCTGCCTCAGAGTCCTAAAAGGGATTTACTTCCTCATTAAAGACAGAGTTTTCTTCCTGAGTCCAAGGAGGGACAGATTCTAATTTCTCAATTGGAAATTGGATCCCCTGCAGAAGGACAGATTGGTCAGGATATTCTGTGAGGAAAGATTCCCTTTCCTCAACTGAATCTAGATTTTGGACCTCACTTATTGGTTTTCCTGAAGATACACTGGGGTCATTTTCCATTAACACACATTTACACTGCATACCAAGACATGTCTTTTTGACTTGTTTGGAGCTAATCTAGGTGGATTATGAACATCAATGGAAGACATTCTGGATCGGCTCCTTCCTTGGTGGTAAGTGCAGGTACACCTGCTTCACATGTGGGGTTCAGAACCAGTGGGATGTCCACAGGACTCAAAACCTGCTTGGGCCTTTCTATATATGAAAAAAACACCCTCTATGTTCACATGCTTTCTGGAGATAAGTAATGGTTTCTGATCTCCATGAGTCATCATAAACGACATCACTGATGGGTTCTTTATCTGGAGAAATGCAGGAGCACCTCTACTGTGATGCAAACCTGAGAATGGAAATAGGTACAGGAGTCTTAGAACTCAAGAAGTTAAGGTGTGACTAAACTTTCATGAGAATCTAATGGGGGAAGCTGTAGAACTTGAGTTTGGACTGAAGACTAATGAGAAGTTAGGATGTTTCTAATGAGTGGCTACTTCCAAGTTCTTTCAAAGGAGAACAGATATTACCTGGCAAAGAATATCCATAAAAGGATATTTTGCCAAGCTGGGGAGTACTAAGGGCTCTATCCCAATCCGACCCATGCCTAAAGACCCAAGTTCCATCCATACTCACCAGCTCTGAGGTATCTAAACAAGGACTTCTTCCACGTTTTCTTGGTCTCATGGGCCATGCGTTCCTCTAGCTGGTCCAGAAGAATATGTAAGCAGAAGAGCAAGTCTGAAGAGGGCAGGATGAGCTTGACATACTGTGTAAGTTCTTTTAGGGTGTCATGGTTCTTGTTCTCATAGAAATCATCAAGGTAGAAGTCCATCCACATAGGGAAGATGGAACAAACTCTGCTATGGGCAGATTGGTGACAAGGAAAATGAAAGCCTTTCCTCCCCATCCTGAGCTTTGTACTATAGCCTCTTTCTGGCGGGACTTGCATGTTGTAGGAAGAGACTCCTGCAAGCAGGATGCTCTTCACAACCCACTTCTAGAAATTTCTCAAATAAAATCATCTAAAATTCTCCCTATGATAGGAGGAGAAGGTTGTTTCCCCTCTTGATCCGACTTGCTATACATACCCCCCCTCGTCATCCATGAGAGTCCAAAACCACAACCACATCCACACTGTGTAATCTGCTATCCACTGAAGTGCCAAGCCTCAACCCCCTGGTGAAAATCACAACTGGTGTGCAAAGAAGGAAGTTGACTTTGATTCAGACACCTCAAAGATACCCAGTTTTCAAAGACAGAACTTCTCTTTGTGTCAACGTCCACTTACTTCTTCATCTTGTTCATCTTCCTCCAAGTTACGGTAGAAGGATCTGTACCAATGGGAGGAGAGAAGGAAGTTAACTCTATGCTTCTCCTTTTCTGAACTAACAGGACACACATGGGACTGGTTAAGTCACATATGGTAATGTAAACATAACAGACAAAAAGTAGAGATATGTCTATACAATTTCATGGAAATTCTGTGAGGATGGTTATTAGCATCTGTCCAAATAAATGTCCCATGGCTCATGCCTCTAATCCTACTAATCAGGAGGGTGAGATCTAAGGATCACAGTTTGAACCCAGTCTAGTTTGTAAAAATCTAAAGATACTTATCTTCAATTAACCAGCCAAAGGCCAGACCTGGACTTGGGGCTTAAATGGCAGAGTGATACGAACAGAACAGCACTCAGGCCCCACGTTCAAGTTCCATTCTTTCTTCCATCTATATTCCTTCAAAGGCCTCCAAGATAGTGATTTCCTATGTGAGGGTGGATGTTGGGTGACACTGGCTCATTCCTTTAATCCTAGTCTCTCAGCAAGCAAACTGTTAAGGCTCCACTAGATTCTGAGGAAAATGAAATGTTCTGGCAGGCCACTCGTAAGGAATAATCCAGGGAGTGCACTTCTTTGTCTCAAGCCAAGCTCCTGTGATAAAACCCCAGTGAAACAGTCTCAGAGAGGTACCAAGTATTCCAATAATCTACCAGGGGGTCTCATCAGTCCTGGATTTGAATGAGGAACACTCACTTTTTAAACAATATCCAGCAACTGCTCCATTGTCCCCCACTCTCTTTAGTGGTGGTGGAAGTTTCCAACATAGAAGAGATCACCTTTCTGGTAGGCAGGGAACAGGTCCATTACCAGCATTTCCAACAAGCCTGAGTCCAAGCTCCATATATTATAAAGCACATTCAGGGTTTGGGCAGACTCATTGTCACACTGAGGTGGTAAAAAGAATGGATCTTTGAAACATGGAAATGGGAGTACACTTCAAAATGAGTAATAGAGCGGATTGAAAAGTACACAGTAAATATTTTCTCAATATACACATATAAAAACACAAGAAGAAGCCTGTAATGTGGGCTAGAATGAGATTAAATAGGTTTCCTGTCATAGTTACACCTGACCTGAGTTGCCTTGTGATTCCCTTGGATTCTTCTTATAAAAAGGCCTGAGACATTGGATTCGTGGTTTGGCACTGATCCAATGTCTGCAGTATCGAGTGAGGCACTCACCCCTCTCATGCCTGGGACCTGATTCTCTTGAACTTTGAAAACAATATAGGAATGTCTTTCTTGTTCCTGAGCCACAGGTGAAGTGAGCTGGCTAGAGCTGACTGTAAGTTACAGTTGCCTGGGTCTCAGAGTTCCATATTCTATTGCATTGTGAGGGAAGTAGTGTCATCTCTCAGAGCCCAATGATCTAAGCTGCTTACTCACATAAGACCATACCAAAGACAAACTGGAGGCTGAAATTTCCCTTCCCACATCACTCTATACAAATGTGGACATTGTCAAATCCCAACATCTGCAGCTAGGCCTAGGAACCAGCATGGTCTCAGCCTCAATGAAGCTTTCCTAGGTGAGATCCATGCCTTGTCACTATTCCTCTCATCCTGCAAAAATCATTTTGCCTCTCAGGGCCCTCTCAGCCTGCCATGTGCTTTTTGCATCTATTTCTGACATCTACTTCCTAGAACACTGTTTGGTTTATGTTTCCTAATCTTTTGTTTGCTCTTGAAGCCCCTGTGTGCTGTAATCTGCCCAAAAGGCAAGTACTTAGAGGTGGGAAAAATCATAAAAATATTGAAAAAACCTTACACATATAGTCAGACATTTTTACACGTGTACATTTTTTTAAGATAGACTATTTTTCATACCTTTGTCATATTTTATGATAGAGGGGAAGGGGAGAAGGGAACAGGTGCTGCATTGTCTTCTCATAATTCAATGATTATTATTTTTTGAATGGGTGTCCAGTCGTGGGGCCTGAACTCTGGGCCTAGGCGCTGTCTCTCAGCTCTTCAGCTCAAGGCTAGCAATCTACCACTTGAGTCACAGCGCCACTTCTGCCTTTTTTCTTTTTTAGCTTATGTGGTGCTGAGGAATCGAACCCAGGACCTCATGCATGCAAGACAAGCACTCTACCACTGAGCCAACTTCCCAGCCCCTCAATGATTATTATTTAAAACTATAGTTGAAGGAATGTAAGATTTAAAGATAAAAACCGTGCTACTGTTCTTTTTATAAGCTAGTCATTTATAAAGTATTTCCTCACTAAAGTCTTGTCACCTGTGTCTCATGAACTATCCTCCTCCTTCAAAATAATCAAGAAAAACCTTCACAAATAAGTGGGCTGTTGTCCAATCTCTGGATAAGAATTTAAGATACAATATTGCCTGTGACTCTCTGTGTGTACATCTCTGTGGGAGTGTGTGTATGTGTGTGTGTGTGTGTTTGTGTGTGTGTGCAAATGTGTGTCAATGCATATGTGTGTTTTAGGACTTGAACTCCAGGGCTATATGACAATCACAAGTATCTTTCCCTTAACTGTAGTGCTACCAACTGTGCCACAGTTCTGCTGCAAGCTTTTTGTAGTGAACTGGAGAGGAAAGACATACAATTTCCTGCTCAGGCTATCTGAACTAAATCTCAGGTCTCAACCTCCTGATTAGCTATAGTTATAATTATGAGCCTCCAGAATCTGGTGATAAAGCATTGTTACTGGAGGCAGTGGGGTTGAAAGCTTCAGTTGAGCCTCACAACACTCTATACCATAATACAGCAACAGCAGCCAGGTGCTGGTGGCTCAAGCCTGTAATCTTAGTTATTCAAAGCCAGCCTGGGCAGGAAAGACCGTGAGACTGCTATCTCCAATAAACCACTAGAAAAACGGAAGTGGTGCTCTGGCTCAAGTAGTAGAGCGCTCGCCTTGAGTTGAACAGTGCAGAGACAGAGTTCAGGCCCTGAGTACAAGCCCCATGACCAAAACAAAACAAAAAAAATGGCAACAGCAGAGCCATATATCAAAATACTATAATAAGATGTAATTAGAATATAAGTTAGTGATATAGTCTGCTAGCATAACTTTCAGGAAACGTTGGTCTTAATAATTTAGCATCACAAAACGAAACAAAATGAGATAATTTTAGTAGACTCCACAAATTTTTAATTCCATCATAAAATAATTTCAAAACATTATAAAAACAGGAAAACATTCATAATTATAAGGAGAATGTAAAAAAGATAAAAGATAAAAGATGGCAAGTTATGAAATGGAAAATTCTTGTCATGGATATATGGTGGTATTGTCATGGTGAATATGCGATGAAGTTCTTCGGAACCGCAATAGATAAATATATATTTACTACACATAATCTAACTTGTCTCTAACTCTATTTTCTAATGCACATTATCAATGTATTCATGTTTTTGTATATTGCAAAATAACTAGCAGAGTCCGGAGGTTACCAAAATACATTAGCTTCAATGTTTTAGGAGATAAACGTGCTAAATATATTGACTAATCTATATATTAAACATGTAGTGTGTTATCATTGTACTCTCTAAGTATGTACATACACTACTTCAAAGTGAAATGGAATACAACATGGTTTTGTCTGTAAAGCTAGCTATTTGGTATATCAATTCAAGACCAGTGTAGTTTTTCCTGCAATGCTCCCCAGCTTCTGGTTGTGTGTGATGGAATACATCTATCATCCCAGGTCCATGGGAGCTGAGAGCAAGAGGATTTCAATTCCATGCCATTCTAGGCAAGAACTGGCACATGGCTCTATCTCAGCCAAATAAGGTTCAACACTGTTTAGCACCTATCACCCTCACCTAGGTGAGAATAAAAATAAGAGCATTGTAGTATAACAAACAATATTAAAACATGCCAATATAAACCAACATGAACAACACACACCTAGTGTTTGTTTCTCATACCTGTAATCCTATTAGCTAGGATTATGTATGTGAGCCAGAGGCACGAAGCAGTTCATCATTTTAAAAATGAGTATTTGAAGCCAGGTGCCAGTGTCTCATGCCTGAAATCCCAGCTACTCATGAGGCTGAGATCTGAAGATCGCAGTTCAAAGCCAGCCCAGGAAGAAAAGTCCCCATAAGACTCTTATCTCCAATTAACAACTCAAAAAACAAAAGTGGGTCTGTGGCTCAATTAGTAGAGTGCTAAATAACTTGAGTACAGTCTCAGGAACAGTGTCCAGACCCTGAGTTCAAGCCCCATCACTGACAAAAAAAATAAACATTTCGATATCTGAATTTCTTTTGAATTAAAATGCGTGTGGTGGTATACAATTCTACAGACTACTACATAGTTCATTATATTTGTAGTCAGAAAAAGCATCAGCAATTGAATGAAGGACATTTTTTCATAAACTAGGAAAGATTGGTCTTTAATTAGAAGAAATTGCTGGACACATACATAATATTCTCTTCCAATAGTACCTATGGGAGGGAGAAAATCAAGGATCATTCTGTTACTTTGGGAGCTTCTGTTATTAATCACTGCAATAAATATTAAGAAAATGACACTGTGAAATTATTTAGAGAGATGACTTAAATGTTACCTTTCTACACACTCATGCTATTCCCTCAAATAAATCACAGAACTTAAAATGAGTAACAGTTTAGCTGGGAGCCAGTGGTACATGCCTGTAATTCTAGCTAATCAGAAGCTGAGATTTGAGGATGGTAAGTCAAACCTAGCCCTGGCAGGAAATCCATGACACACTTACCTCCAATTAACCACCAGAAAACCTGAAGTGTCACTGTGGCTCAAGTGGCAAAGTGCTAGCCTTGATCTGAACAGCTTAGGGACAGTGCCCAGGCATGGAGTTCAAGCCCCAGGATCAAGAAAAAGAAAAAAGGGGAGAAAAGCCACATTTTAAAGCTAATGTGCATATATACACTGAAATTGTACAGAAATAAAGTTATAACAGCCCCTGGACTGTCAAAAAAAGAGATTAAACTGAAATTGTCTTCAACCTTTCATTTAGAAAATCTACACTGGTGGCAGGCTATTGGAGCTCACATCACTAACTAGAGGTAGAATTTGGGAGGATCACAGTTCAGAATGAGTGTGCAAGGAAAGTGATAAGATTCTCACATTAAGCCTGGCATGTTGGAATGCATTTATGAACCTAGCTACTTGTCAGACAGAGGTGAGGAACTTAGCCTCTGTTCGGCCCTCAGCAACACTGATAACTTATGAGCAAAGTAACTAAAATGAGAAAGGATTGTTCTAATGGTAGAATACTTGTTCAGCAAACAAAATATCTCAATTCATACTCATCTCCTAAAAGAGGGAAGAAAAGGGAAGAAAGGAAGAAAGAAAGAAAGAAAGAAAGAAAGAAAGAAAGAAAGAAAGAAAGAAAGAAAGAAAGAAAGAAAGAAAGAAAGAAAGAAAGAAAGAAAGAAAAGGAAGAGAAAAAGAAAGTAGAGAAGGAGGGGGAGAGAAGGAAGGAAGGAAGAAAGAAAGAAAGAAAGAAAGAAGAAAGAGAGAAAGGAAGGAAGGAAGGAAATGAAAAGAAAGAAAGGGAGGAAGAAAGAAAGGGAGGAAGAGAGGTATAAATAAAAACGTCATCATGTGTTAGATGTTAATAATGACCCTAAATCATGTTAGCCATAAATGCCATCATTTAATTCTCTGGGAAGAGACATTTTGTATCAAGCCCTGTTGTATGGACTTGGGACTCTGGAAAACCACCAGAGTCCATGAAAAAATGCTAACAGCAAGAGTCGTTTATTTGCAATCTCAAGCTTGGTCCTCCGTGCACTTGGTAAATGGTGATGCTAAGACTCCCCGAACACAAAATCAGCACAGCTTTTATAGTATTGAACAAGCAAGTTTAGGGAACTTCCACATAAGTAGTTACATAATTGGTTTGAGTCCACCCTAACCTCACTGCACTTTTTCTGAACTATTGGTATGTTCTGTTCCTGGAACACTTGGGCAACTCTTTTGATTTCTTGAGGGTGGGCAGGATTTGGGGCACCTTGTTTTCTTCTCTCTCTTGGGGTTACTCTGAGGGAAGCCTAGCACAAGATGTTGGGGTCAATCTCAAATTGGAGTTACTTTGGCTCTTCATTCTCTTCTCTTCTAGAGCATCAGGGACCAATCTTGGTCCCTAATTGGCACAGTCTTCTATATTTACAGTTTGGTATTGAGATCTCAGAACTAATAGATGGACTGTGCTGATCCTCTCTTTTACAAAGGCCACCAGTCTACAATGTCCAAATGTGAGTAACAAAATTAACACTACCAAAGGGCCTTACATTTTCTTCCAGCAATCCTGACTCCGTACCTCACAGCTATCTTAATTTTATACCAGATGTACTCATATGCTCCAGTTTTAAGACATACTCATAGCATTTGCTACATACTTAAACTTTCTGAGGTTTGTCTTCTTTACAAACATTTTAAGACAATCCTTTCTTTTTAAATCCTTTCTTACCCAGAGGATACCAATTTTTCCCCAACTCCTTTCCTAATGCTTTCTGTACTACCTCCTTGTCTTTACAATTCCTTGAGCTTCTTTGTGGCTAGAGATTAAAACTGCCCATTATTCCTTCGACTTGTGGAACCATGTTATCTCAGAAAGCCTCAAGGCACCAGTGGGATGAAAAGCTTGATAGATTTTAAGGCTAAGATTAGGGCTGCTCTCATTCCTCTTACTATCTCCGTTGATTTAAAAAAAATCCTCCTTTATCTTTAAAACATACCGAGGAAGAAGCAGGTTATTACCATACCAGAGCGAAAAGAGGCTGTGACCCTGAAGTGCCTAAGGCAATTCAGCAATAACCTTGCCACTAATATCCACTGTGGGAGTAGAGAGGGTTACTAGATATCACCAAAAGAATGTCCCACAAGATCTTATTTTGTAGCAGATTTCAACAGGGAAGCATTCTCAGGTGATGGAATCAAGCAGGAGTTCAGTCTATTTTACTGCGGTGGAGGTGGTCTGAGTGATGATGTAGATTTCCTCCAGGTGACTATCAGGCTGTCGTTGAACTTTATCCATTAGGGTGTGCAGCAGCAGCAGCAGCAGGAGCAGGGTCTCTCAGTGGCTCCAAGCGACAGTCACACCTCGTGCTGAGCTGCAAATTCCTACACAACCTGGTTAAGGACACATGGCATAGGCTTGGCAGGCTGTGACCCCACTAGATTTTAAAACTATTTAGACAATAGCCCGGGACAATTTACCAAGACGACAACTTTTTAAATTAGATAGTTCTTTTAGTAAGACTAGGATTTTCTAGGCAGATATACAGGGCTCAGGCCTGTAGTATTATTTCCCATGTCTTTTCCTTCTGTCTGTTTTGCCACATTTTTAAAAAAGTGAATCTGGTCCCTTGTTCTTAAAAGGGGATGATGGGCAAAGATTCATCTTCTGTCACTTCTTCAAGCTGACTCAGGGATGTTTATCCTAGTTAGCCAGGAACCTATAACCATAGCCTATTTTACAAAGAGGTAATCAGGGTTAAATGTCATTAAGAACAATATTTTAACTTTTAACAAATGCACAGACCTTTTTTCTGGCTACAGCTGTGGAGCTTATTTTGACTTCTGGTTTTCAAAAGGATCTTTCTGGATGGCATAGGAATGTGATCTCTAGTAATCCTAACAATGCCTCAGTTACCTATGTAGGCCTTCAGACAGATATCAATAGAAACACACTCTCAGGTTTACAAAGTTTTTTCCTGAGCAGATGAATTTCATGTAGCTGGCATCAGCTCAAAATTTACTGCCAATTAGAGTTTTTGGCACATACAGGGGTTGGAATCAAAACTATCTTCCACATTTTAAAACCTTTTCTTTTTAGTACTATCACAGATGACTGACGAGTTCCTGTCCCTTACAAGGTAGATAGGCATAGACAGTAGGCATGCTTACAAACTATGTTCCCATGAACTCCTGGCTCTGACCAATTTTTGAAATGCCACGCACAAATGACTCTAGGATCTGACATTATTTCTGCCATCCAAGCAGTGGCTTATGGTGTCTGGATGATCCTCCATTGTTTTCATCCCAGGAGTGTCTTCTCCACACTGGGAAAATGCCTCATTGGCATTTCCCTTAGTTAGTTGCTGAACTTGAACTCGGGGCCTGAGTGCTGTCCCTCAGTTCTACAGCTCAAGGCTATCGCTCTGCCACTTTGAGTCCTAAAGAAACTCTGCTTGCTCTTTCAGGCATCTTTTGGCTGAGTAGAATTGACAGTTTCACAAGGACCTTTTTCTGCCTGGGCTGGCTTGGAACCAGTTTGCAGATCAACAATTCTCATAAAAGGCCAATCTCATCCACTTAAAAGCAACAAGGTGGTCAACATATAAGGGTCTTTTAAGCATGTTCTTACCTGAAAAGTACTAAGAGCTAAAGTTACATCTGATAAACTTACAAGAATCCTCACTCCTTTTTGTGGGCCTGCTAGGAACTGTTACAAAAAAAAAAAAACCTATGAGAGCAAACTGAAATAGGTATTAAGCAATTATTTTGTTAATCCTAATTTTTCCCTTTAGCATTTTGAGGTAAATATTTAGAACATTTTTACTTTTAAACTTTATATACAGAAATCAATTCCTAATTTGTAATCTCCGTTTAAATATTCTATACTTTAGTTTTTAGTTGCATTTTGAAAAATCCCTTGACCTCTCAAGGCTAGGTGTCACTCATTTTCTCTTGGCTGCTTGTTTTAAAACAGATACACATTAAAACTTTTAAACTCAAATAAGAATTTTTTCTTATTGCAAAAATTACAATCACAATCACTGTACCAAGAAGCTAGACTTAACACCATTTTGCCTTAAAAAATATCCAATAGCAGAATATTATTGAGAACAAATCACATTATATAAATAAACTTTGTAATCCTTTTTAAAGGCCTTCTTAATTTTAATTTTAACACATCCAAGGGACAGTTTTAGCAATGCTAATCCGATCATTACATCATTCAGTTTTACCATCATGTTTCCAGTGTCTATCTGAAGGTAAGGTACAGAATAAAGATGAGCCACTTAGCCCTTCCTGTGTAATGGGCATGCACCCAATCCGACTCTTCAGGGTTAGATGAACTGCATTTGTGCCAGCTTGCCCTCTTTCACCATGCATGGTTCCACTGTGCATGACCAGCTGAACTGCACTTCTGCATGTTCACCCTTCACTCCTAAAGATAGTTCTTCTCTTGTCTTCTAAGTTTCTCCTTGTTGTTAAGCCAGATATCTTTATTACAGTGTAAAGAGACTTATGCATTCTAAAATACCAGATTTTCTCATTTTCAAGTTAAAGAATCCTTAAAAAGCCATTTAAAACAAAGTGAAAATTCTTTAAAAAAATTTTTGGTAATGTCCAAACCTCATAATCTTTTGAATTTTAAATTTAAACTTACCCAATTGTTACAGAATGCTGAAAATATCTATCTTCAACATATTACCAAACACATACAAAACACACTCACACAGATATTTAAGCATGCCAAAATAAAAACAACTTGTACATACATTTTCTAAAATTTTCAAACAAAATTTAAGACAATATTTCTTTTAAACTAAGTATCTTTGTTGAGTTTCATTTTTCCAGGGCTTGCTTGTTTATGAAGACATTTCTCCAATTAGTCTTTTGAATCCCTTCTGTTGGAGGAATGCTGGAAGGATGGTCACCTGAAACTAAACTGGCCAGATTTTTATCCAATTTTATACAAGAGCACTTTACATTGTCAGGACTAGCTGAAAAGTGAAACCCAGCCACACAGCCTTCTCTGTGATTGAGCTCAGCTGGAGGCTGGAGCTTTTATTTCCTCAGAGATGTTCAAATAAATAATAAAAACACAAAAACCAAAAACCCACATTAAAGCTCGTACCAATTCTAAAACAGAACTAGACAACTCAGCACCCAAAGGCTGAGTTTATCCCTACCAGAACTCTGTGCCCTTCTCACTCAGCAAGCAGAATCCAGAGTCTGCTACTCTCACTCAGAACTTCCCTACCTCAGGAAACAGAACAGAGAACAATCAGGTCTCAGTGAATTGGGTGATGTCTCACCAACGTTTGTTGACCCAGGGGCCTTCCAAAGTGGAAGAGAAGTCCCAGTCATTTTGGAGCAAGGGAAATAAGTCCCTAGCGGCCATCCCTTCAGACTGACGGATTCTCCCCCATATTCAGACCCTCCTGGGCCAAGGCCAAAGGCTAAGATAAACTCCAAATGACAAACAGAACACTCAACACAAAGAATTTACAAAAACACACTTCATCATTGTAAATTGTAAACAAGAAAGTGCCAAACTACAGATGGAGTGTTTCCCCCAAAATGGAAAACTTCCCAATACAGATGGAAAACTTCCCAAAAAATGTCTGCATGAAAGTGCCTGACTACAGACAGAAAATTTCCCAAAAATGTCTGTACTAAACAGCAATCTACCAAGAGGTGTCTGGGGACATCTTCTCACAGACCCCGTTGGCAGTCTTACAGCGCGTCTACCAAGAGTCCTAGCCAACCAGAATACAGACCCTGTGGGAAACCAGAATTACAGATACAGAAATTACAGGCAACCAAATATACAGAACAGCAGTGCCTTGACTTAACAGCTGTTTTTTTTTTTTTTTGAGTCTCTGTGGTGGGGCGTCTGGATGGTTTTATGAGGGGGATTCCACATGAACCCCCAGAAATGTTGCACAGACTTGAGACCCCCGAAAGATCCCCAGAGACCACGACCAATATGAACAGCATAAGAGTCCTTTATTTACAAACTCAAGCTGGTCCTTTGTGCACTCACTAACCGGTGATAATAAGAATCCCTGAGCACAAAATCAGCACAGTTTTATAGTAGTGAACAAACAAATTTAAGGAATTTCCACACAAGCAGTTACATGATTGGTTTGAGTCCACCCGAACCACACTGCCTTTTCTCTGAACTATTGGTATGTACTGTTCCTGGAACACTTGGGAAACTGTTTTGATTTCTTAAGGGTGGGCAGGGTTGGTGGCAACCTGTGGTTTTTTTTTTCTCTCTCTCTTGGTATTACTTTGAGGGAAGCCTAGCACAAGATGGTAGGGTTAATCTTAAATTAGAGTTGCTTTGGCTCGTCAGCCTGAATAAACCATAGCATACCACATGCAAAGCTTTGGTAAAACACAGGTCTGGCTTACACTGTTGGACCAATAAGAGTGTATGTCTACTGCTGTTGCAGGTGTGTCTTAAGGTGTGTGGAGTTTTTCATCCTGATGATCTTGCAATGATGAAATTGACTAACTACACAATTACCTGGGCAGATCCCTGTTGAGACTTTTAATATTAAGTCACAGGTTAACAAAGAACAATATTTAAAATGAAATATATTGAACAACCAGACATGGTGACCAAAATAATTTTTACCTGATTCAGTGTATTTTTTACATGCTATATCACATGTACAAGTTCTTCATTCCCTTCTGTGTCATTATGTTGTCTTTCCTTATTTTGGTTTTGTTTCAGAACCATGGTATAAGAGGGCATTTCTTAGATTTTTGTCTTCTAGTCTTCAGAAAGACTACAGTTAAATAGGCTTAAGTTCCTTTTGTTAGAAAATTAAAAGCACATTGGGTGGGGTCTTTATCATAATTTTGTTATGATCTAAAATATGTTTTTATTTCTGGCATTTTACCTGTATAATCTCATTTCAATCTTTTCCAAAGGACACTTTAGTGGAAGGAGGAAATTCAAAATGGATTCTGTTAGAGAATTTCTTTTTTCTTTTTTTTTGGGAGGGGTCCAGTCATGGGGCCTGAACTCTGGGCCTGGGCTTTGTACCTCAGGTCTTCAGCTCAAGGCTAGTGCTCTACCACTTAAACCACAGCGCCACTTCTGGCTTTTTTCTTTTTTGCTTATGCGATGCTGAGGAATCGAACCCAAGGCCTCATGCATGCAAGGCAAGCACTCTACCACTGAACCACCTTCCCAGCCCCCTGGTAGAGAATTTCTGTTGCTAAAAACTCTGGTACATAGTAAAGTAAGCAACTCCAAAATTATTTATTACGGAGATGAGTTGAAAGTCATCTAATACTCTTTCCTCAACTAAGTGAGAGGATTTAAAATAACTAATATTTTTTAAAGTTAATGGGCACAATTTTAAAGTTAATATGCACGAATTTTCTAGAAATAAAATGATCATTCATGAAACCTTACTGATACTTCAAAGAATGGTTTCCAATAAGAGGAATCACCTTCATACATTTTCACACAATGTGTATCTGCCTGGTAACAGAACCCCAAACTAGAATAAGGCATCTAATAGCTGTCTAATTTTTGTTGCCTTTTTGCAATACTGCTTTCTTATCCTATTGATTAGTATGAATTCTATGGCCAGTACAATATCACATATCTAATAACAGTTAATAGATTGGACCTTCATGGATGAGATGGTGTGGGTTTCTGGTGGAGCCCTCTCTGGTTTAAAGGGGGAGTTGGTATTGGCACAGTCCCTGTAGTGGAGCATGGTGAGTCTTAGGGGGTGAAGACCAGTCTGTGTAGGGCTTTGAGACCGCAGGGAGGAGACAGGAAGTACTAGACTTGTTAGGGGCCTGGTCTCTTGTAGAGTAGGCGGTACTTTAGTAAGAAGGCTGGGTCACAGGGCTGGAGGCTGATTGGGGCAGAGCTTTGAGAAGGAAGAACAAAGCTACAAAGGAGGAGGTTACTTAGAGGAAGCGTTCTGGGTGAGCATTTTGAGCCCTTGTGGGATATGTAGGATGAGGTTTCCCATAAGGCAGGGCAGTGAATGTAGGCAAGAGGCTGACAGAATGTGGGGATTCTGGTGCAGGAATGCGGAGCTATGAGGGAGGAGGCTTTTCAAGGTCTGGCTTTGAGAGGTCAGGGTGGTAAAAGGAAGACATGGACTAGTAAGGGGTGGGGTTTCTGGTGGACAACTGCAGGCCTTTGGAGAGTATGTTAGGGTGGAAGTGGGGTTTCCTGCAGAGAAGAGTGCAGTCACAATGTATGGAGGAGATTTTCAGAAACAGAGCTTTGTGAGAGCACTGATAGGATCCAGTGCACCAGAATGGTTAAGATGGGGTTTCTGGTATAGTCAATCACCACTTTGAAAAGAGGAGTAATGTTGGGTGGGGATTTCAGTGTTGCAAGGCAGGCCATGGTCTTTGTACAGGGTTTCCAGTTGGGCAAAGCAACCTTCAAAAAGGGAATACGGAGGGACAGGGATTTACAGTTGAGCCTGGTGTGGCTTCCAGATGGAGGCCAACTGGTGCAGTTCTTTCTAGTGGAGCAATGTGGGTGTTGAGAGATGGGATAGTGTGTTGGGGGTATTCTAGTGTGGTTTTTCTGGAGCAAGGCTAGGCTTGGAGCCATGGGGCTAGTTGGAGGAGGGGCTTTGAGAAGGAGTGGAAGGGATACAAAGTTGTAGATAATTATGGGCAAGGTATCTGGTGGAGTAGGGTGTGGATCTGAGGGAGGAGCCAGTAGGGGTCGGGTTCATCTGATGAGTAAGGCAGGGCATTGAGAGAACACTTGTGGGAGGTGGAGAGGCTTGTGGTGGAACAGAGCTGGCTTTCCAGGCAGGAGATGGGCTGTGTGAGAAGCTTCTAGCCAAGCAAGGTGAGGCTTCAAGGGCAGTTATAGGGAGGTGAAGGGTTTTTGGTATTGCATGATGGGTTTTGTGAGAAGAAGTAGGTTCAAGGCTGGGTTTGAAAGTTTAGTCCACTTAGAAGTAGGCTAGTTATGGGCAGAGGTTCTGATGAAAACAGGAGAGGCTCGAGGGAGAAGGCTAGTTGGTATGAAAGGGAAGGGAAGAGCTTGGATGTACTAGGAAAGGGGAGCAATGCGACTATGAGGGACTAGAGTAGCTAGGGTGGGGTATCTGTGAGGTTGCAACATGGTTTATTGCAGTCATCAAAATGGTGATTTAAGCAATGTGTCTTTACCATTGGATGCATCAATGTTAAAACATATCTAAGAATGTGAAGCACTACTATACAGACCCTGAAGAAACTCAGACGGATCTGTGAAATTATGTTGGAATAAAATTAATGACTAATTACAGTAGGAATTGATTTTCACTCGGCCCATAAATACTTTCCAGAAGAAAAGGCTACATTGAAAAATAAACAATTAAAAGGAAGCAGGCAGGCAGATCTTGAAGCAAACATTATCCAATGAACAACAGGTATGGAGGAATGATTGCAATCTTCTTTTACCTAAGTTACAGTTACTGACCTATATTCTTCCCTAATGCCAAATCAAAAAGCCATGAAAATGCAGTAATTACTTTCAAGGCCTTAGACTTTACAGAAAGAATTCAATACATGTAGTTCTAGAAAGTATAAAGATAGATGTCGTAGCTAAAGATTGAAGAAAATATCCCCATCTCTGGCCCTCCAGGGTGAGAAAGGTTAAGCCAAAGCATAATGAGAATGGACAGAAGTACAGTAGTGCATACCAGTAGTTCCCAAGATACAATGATGAATGTACCGGGGGAGAAAATCAACAAGATCATCACAGGACTTAGCACTGGAGAGTAGATAAAAGAGACGTGAAAATTCAATGAGAATTACAAAGGATGCCCTTGCATATTTGGCAGTAGAGCACATCGCATTGAGGTCTAAAATACATGTTGGTATTATAGGAAACTACTTGTGCTCATAAGGTGTCACAGGAAGTGATGAACTTACGATTTACAGAACATTGAATAATCATAAAAGTCTTGCTTTAGTAGTGAAGAGTTAAACCTTGATAAACTCTGTTTTGAAACACCTAACAAACTATAAAACCAAGACAAGAAGATTCAAAATGTGTATGTTACTTGACTGTTTGCAATAGTAGAGATAAAAAAAAAAATCAAATCACATAATGTGGATGCAAAAGGATAACATTATTAAGGTAATCTTTAAACAATACATATTTTATGTGAATAGTCCTGATTATAAATGATTTGTTTTCCTTACAGACTTTGGATGCACAAAAACAACAAAAAACAAAAACAAATCAAAGCAAAAGACACTTGGCAATAGAGCTGGCTGCCAGTGTCTTATCCTTATTTCTAGATAGTCATGAGCCTGAGATTGGAAGATCATAGTTCACCGATGGCTGGGGTAGCAATCCATGAGACATTTATGTTCAATTGTTCAATCAAAGACAGATTGAAACTTTGGATCAAATAGTACAGACTCAGTCAGTCATTAGTGAAAAAACCAAGCAAGAGTTTGAGGCTCCAAGTCAAGTTTCATTACTGTGTGGTGCGCGTGCGCACGTGCAGACACACATACACACACACACACAAATGGAATGAGAGAGGAAGAGGGAGAAAAAAGGGAATATTAAGAGATTAAAATGTGAACCTGTCTGCCAGGACTATCCTAAGCATATTAATAAAAATGAAGGAAACCATGGAACCTAGGTTCCATGACTATTTTCCCAAGTCTTCCCATTTTCTTAAGAATGGGGCTGTGTCATTCTTTCTGATAGAAACATAAAATTTCATTGTGTATATATACCACCTTTTCTTGAACTATTCATATATAGAGTGGCTTCTAGTTTGGTTCAATATCTTAGATATGGAAATAATCCTTCCAAAAACATAGTTGTCGATTTAGTGAGTTTTAGCTTGAGATCATTTCCACAAATGCCCAGGAGTGGGATTGCTGGCTCCAGAGCTATGTACATTTGACCTTACAAAATGATGCTAATTGAAATGAACTCCAAGGTATGGAAACAAGTCATTTTTTTCAGATGTCAACCTTGATATCTCTAAAGTAGTGTATCTAAATCTTATTTTATTTCATTTGTCTTTTTCAGTTGGTTTATCCCTGGCAATCTCTGTCTTAATTCTGGTACCTTCCATTTTGTATATACATTTATCTGATTTTGAGAAGGAAAGGAAAAACATAGTGATGAAAGAAGTACAAAGAGCAACCCACTGCAACAATGATATTCTCAAGACACTATGTCAGAAATGAACTTGACAACCTTGGGGTGGGGAGAGGGGTAGGAGGTGGGAAAGAATATGATAATAACAATGGAGTGGGTAACAATATTCAACAAGGAATTTACCTTACTCATGTAACTCTACCCACTCTGTAAAGTATCTTTGAAATAAAATAAAATTTAAAAATTGAACCTATCCTAAAAATAATATCCTTTTCAAGATCATACATCTCTCACAGTACTTGTGAGAGATTCTAGAGTCAAGCTGTTAGACCTGAAAAGGGATAGATTGGGAAGCCATCTCAAACAGCTGTGCTCTGGGAAGGTCAAACAGTCAAGGGAAGACAGTGGTATGAGTTATTACCTCAAGGGTATTTAAATTAGAGCTGTTGGACACTAAAAGATTAAGACTTTGGAGACAAGATGGATGTCTGTGCTATAGTTGTAATGATTCTTGCTCCCTTCTTCTCCCTAACAATAAGGGATTCAATTATCACTATGTTTACAAACAATACCTCATGTCAATAATTATAACCACAAACTAGATTGATGCCTTAGTTTGTGGACGTACCTGTAGCCACTGACCACCCACCTATAGTAGAATGAATATAAAGTCTGTTAAGCAGGATTTGGGGATCCAGAAGCTGGTAATGTGGCTTTGGGTCCTCTGGTGTCTTCATTCCTATCACTTCCTGTGATTTCTCAGTTCTTTGGCCAGGTATTCCATCATATTTGCTGTCCCAAGGTTGCGGTTAATGACAGTACTGATATTCTGAATACCTCAAAACAAACCACATAAAAGTACTTCCTCAAAGAAGATTGACAAATGTATATGATGACCTGGAAAGATACCAAACATCAGCAGTCAACCTGTGATCCTCTAGCAAGAAAGTTTAATTCAGGACTATCTTTACTTCTGATAATATAAGAGATGGATAATTGTCCCTTTTGTATGTTTGGTATTTGGTATTGCATATATTTTCAGAAACACATATACATTGTGACATAATGTTATTTATTTCATAGATCAGACCACGTCATTGGAGTGATGACCCATTTGCCTGAATTACACTTAGGTGAGTGTGAATTGCCTAATTACGACCATTTCTCCATGAAACTCAGCAACACAGAATGAAGTATCAGGGTCAGGCCATTCCATACCTGTGAGGATTTATACCTAGATTAGAGTAATATACACCTCTCAGCACTCATGGCACATTCACGTGTTATAATTGTCATCAGATCAGAAACATGCTAGAGCTTAAAGTAGAATGATTGGCAATACATTTTCAATGCAATAGTGATGATCACCCCTGCAAATATTCTCAGTAGAGAATCTTTCCTATACATTTTACTGACTTAACTTCTACTTTGTGCTTTACCATTATCAGGCAGAGTCACACTGTATTGAGCTAAAATACTGCAGCAACCTCAGCTGCCTTTGAATGTTACCTCCAATCTTGGTACTAAGGTCAACACTGCAACTCTAACCACATAGTTAGTGGACACCCGAACTTTTCAAGCCTGGTTAACAATTGAGCTATCACTGCTCATTGCCAGTGTTAAAGATCTCACTCTTTAGATTTATTGTTTATCTTCTTATATTTCCAACACTGCCTTAGATGGTTTTTGAAGTAGAACTTTTAGTTTGCATCTGATTTATGGGGGTGTTAGTAATGCCAGTTGAACTGCATATATTATAATGCAAGTAATTTGATGTTTTCACATGTGAATTAAATTTTGGTAATTGAGGAAGTGAATACACATCACTCACAAAAGTTTCTTTATGTGTATTGGTATTGCTATATTGTGAACTTCCTAAACGCCATCCATGGAAGCACATGTCCTTAATTCCATCATTTCTGTCACTGAGACAAGGCTTGAAAGGTCCAGACCATTTGGCACCTCATAGTAAGAACCTTTCTACAAAGAAGGGGGAGAGAATAGCAAAAACAGCAAATGAATCTTCCAACAGTTTTGTTACATATTCATTATGCTTAGCCATTAAGACCACCATAATAGTATTGTTTATGACTTCTTACCTACTCTTTTCTGTTCTGAGCAGTTTTATTTATGGATCTTTAAGAAATCATAAAAGAATAACATAAGAAATCTATATAAATCATATAAGAAATCACAAAAAATAGTCTGTTAGCTATATATACTCCCAAAGACATTATTTCAGGAAAGTATTAAGCACATAAAATGTAATGTAATGACTCTTTATTGAAAACTTCAGCAGTTGTAGTTTATTTATTCTGATAACAAAGTTTATAAAGTAAGTTACAATAGTATTCCAAATGGAACACAGAACTAGAAACATGAAGGGTAGCACTAAAGAATATTACTGCTACCATTCAAAGTGAAATTTAGGCAAAACTACTTCAGAGTAAAAGCCACAGGACAGCCCCATCATTACTTTCATTGTTCATATGAAGAAAAGACCTTTTTTGTAGTAGACAAATTTTCACAGATATTAACATCAATTGGGTATATATTTCTTAAGGCATTCAGGAAGGATGCTCTGACCATGTTAATTGAAGCTGACTTCTCTGGGACCTACTACAGAATGCACAGACACTATTCCAAGCACTGCACTTGCATTAGGGTAATTGTAGTGCTTATGAGTGTTTTTCAAGTTAGAAAATGAATTAAATATTTTATTAAAAAAAGAAGTAAGCAACAAGGTGAAGCAAATTTCCCAAATACCCAAGACTGATCAGTTCTAGACACATAATTCAAATCCAGGTTTACACCAGGCATATCTGAGGATATTCTTTGTCATATTCATTACCTTTCAAGAGCTATGGAGCAGATGAACCCTCATTATCTTTCTATAATGGCAATAACAATGCTTCAGAATATAGATATTTTTAAATGAAAAGGGTGTGGCTAATGAAAGTGTAAGTGATTTTTAAACCAAACAAAGATCAGTTTAATTTCTCATGAAATACATGAATGAAAATCATTCAGCTTCCACTTTTCATTACTCCTGGAGTAATTGCTTAAGGAGACCAATTCCATGTCAAAGACACTTGTGCTGATAAACACAGGCTTTTTTCATGAAGTACCATGAATACACAGTGAATAGTTTGTTATGGATATATAATCCGAAAGAAATAATTTAGTGGAGGTTCCAGGAAGATGGCGGAGGAGAAGGTAAAGGCTAAACAAGTTCTCGCATAGAAAGGAGTTTTAGAGTTCCAGCAAACAGTCCTAAGCCAGAGAACCACACCAAGTGTGCCTTCAAAGAACAGAGAGTTAGGCCAGAGAGGGACAATAAAGGCAAGGAGACAGGTCTGAGCACTTGCCAGCAGCTGCCGCTGCAGCAGCAGCAGCAGTGGCGGCGGTGGCGGCCGTACCTGCCATATCTGAATCACAGAGAGTCTGGGATGAAGGAGCCAGACACAGAGGGCAAGCGGATTCTACTCATCACCAGCAAGAACCAACAAGGAGCAGAAATCTTCATCCTTCACTTCGCAGACCAGAGACGACCCAGGAACCAAGACTCGGTGTGAGTAGAAGCCTGACGTCCTCACTCCTTCTCAGGGAGCAGAAGAGGGAAGGCCACCCCTCCCCCCCAGTACTGCAGATCTCCATCTTGGATACCGACAAAGCTCGGCGGAGCTGCTAGCACCAACTCAGGCCTTGGAAGTAAACTAGAGTCATTTAGCAGGTAACAGGAGCCTAACCTGACCTGCCAGACTCAGCTCTGCCCAGGGAAAAGTCACCCAGCTCTGGCGCCAACCCCAGGAGTGGCTTTCTTAACCGGGTAATCAGAGGCAGAGGCTGCCCCTCCCTTTAGCAGCCGCAACAATCAATTGAAATTCATTAAACAGAAACCCTGAGAATGGCTCCAGGCTGGGGTCTGTGAGTTTCTCACAAACCAGCCCCCAGGAAAAGCTGCTGTTTGCTAAAAGGCCTCAACTCTACCCAGAACCTAGCCTCATCACAACATCTAAAAACTTGAGGAAAAAGCCATCTCCCTCTTTTGTGATACTCAAAGCAGAACTGCCTCCCATTGAACTAACCTGGGAGGAGGAACGCAAACCTTTGAGGAAAGCAGAGCATTTTTCTGCCTGTTCAAACAAACTGACGTAAGAAACCAACCAAGCCACAGGAACACAAGCAGACCAGAGACTCCAACAAGAGGCTGGTTAAGGACACAAGGGAGATACAGGATTTTTCCCACCTCTCCCCCCAAAAATCAAAGAACTATTTTTTTGTACCCTTTATTAAAAATTTTTTTTTCTAATTTTTTTTTTAATCTTTAATTTTTACTTTTTGAAAATAATTGTTTTCAAGTAATTTTTTTTCTTCTTAGAATTTTATTTTAGGGGTATAAGTGTGTGTGCGTTTTTCTTGTTTTTCTTTCTTTTTTTGTTTGTTTTTGTTTTTTGTTTTTGCTTTTTGTTTAGCTCTACTGAACTTCTGATCTTTTTTCTTTCTTTCTCATCCTTTTCACCTTTTCTTCTCTTTCATTCTTCTTTATGTGACTTAACTGTTGTTCTACACTTCCTCAGATAAACCCATAGTCAATTATTAGACCTTATCCCCCATTGTGTACACACTTAATCCACAAATTTATTACTCAGTTCAAAACCTCTGAGACTTAAATTCCTTAATAGCAGTACTACCTCTTTATACCTATATAATATTTTAAGTATCTTTATTTTTAATTTTTTCACATCTCCTTTATATCCCTCCCCTTCTCTCATTATATTCACATTCTCCTCTGAATAGTTTGTTTTTGCGAATGTATAATATTTCTAATTTTTACCTTTCTAATTTTTTTGGTCTCTTTTTGTTCCCTTTCTCTTTTTTCTTTTGATTCTCTCTCCCTACTCATCCTATCCAACCTATTTCCTGCTTTGAGATTAGGACTTAGTTAACACTCCCTGTGCCTTCCCACATCACACTCTATTCCTATTTTTTACCCACAACTCTTCCTAAACCTAATAATTTCTGGTTTACCAAATTCTTCTTTGCAGTTCATAGCCTATTAATATATAGTTGTTCAATGTTGAATAGATGTATCTGTTGAACTAGATTGTATCTGCAGACTATTGACTGTGCAAATACAGACTTTGGTTGATACTTGCTTTAAGTTTGTGTTCTAGCACAAAACTGGGGTTAATTTCGTCCCAAATAGGCGGGGTAAGCCGGAAAAACACAAGAAAAATGGTAAGCCCACGTATCTCAACTCCCACTCATGATAATCAGGGGACAGAACAGATAATGAATAATCCAGAGGAGAGTTCCCAAATAGCTCTACAAACACTGCTGGCAAACATGATAAATGAAAAGATTGAAAATATACAAAGGACACTGTATGAGCGTGATAGGGAGAGAAAGGAGGCAATCCAAAGGTTTATACAGGAATATCATGAGCGAGAGGAAGCTATTCACAAACTGATACAGGATTTGCATGAGTAGCTTGAGAATACTCAAAGAGAAAGGCAGGAATGGCATGAGCAGGCTGAGAACACTCAAAGTGAACTAGAGGAATGACATGAATGGGAGGAAGCTAAGCAAAGAGCAATACAGGAATTGAGAGAGCAGGATGAGAATACACAAAGATCACTAAAGGCATTCATGGAATCCATTAACAAAGAGCTGAAGGAAGTCAGGGAGAACACAAAGGGAATGCTGACTGGAGACCAACAGATGGAATGGGAGTGCAAGGAAACCATAAACAATCAACTAAGTGATTTGGGAATAAACACCAAACACAAAATTAAGGAAGCAAAGAAGTCAGTACAAGATCTAAAACAAAGCTTCGACAAAGAATTTGAAGCCATCAAAGCTGACCAACTAGAAGGAAAAGAAATAAAAAAACCAAGTAGAAAGCCTTGACAGCAGGTTAGACCGTGCAGAAGATTGAATCTCGGAGATTGAAGACATCATAGATATTATAGAGAAAGAACATACAACAATCCAAGACAAGTCCAAGAAATACGATAGATCTATCCAACACTTGGAAGACACCATCAGAAGGCTTAATCTAACGATAATGGGTGTAGAGTAGCACCTAGAAACAGAAGTTAATGGTCTAGGAAATTTGTTTAACAGGATCCTAGCAGAGAATATGCAAATATGAAAAAGATAGGCCTATTCCGATACAAGAAGATTTTAGAACTCGAAATAGACAAGACCAGAATAGGACATCCCACTGTCACATTATAATCCACACAGGATCAACTCAGAACAAGGAAAAGATCCTTAAAGCTGTCAAGGAGAAAAAGACTAATCACCTATAAAGGAAACCAATTAGAATCACCTCAGATTTCTCAGTTGAGACAATGAAAGCAAGAAGAGCCGGGAATGATGTATACCATGCCCTAAAAACCAAAAAAACTATCAACCAAGAATACTGTACCCAGCTAAACTCTCCTTCATAACTGAGGGCCAAATAAAAAACTTCCATAGGAAAGAAAAATTGAAACAATACATCTCCACCAAACCAGCCCTACAAAAGATTCTTAAAGATGTCCTACACATAGAAAACCAACAAGAACACAATAAAGGCCAAGGAACTGCACCCAAACTGAGAATCCAAGAACCATAAGAAGAATACAGTTTTCACAGCCCCCAAGAAGGTGGATAACATGGTAGGAACTTCCAAATACCTCTCAGTCCTATCTCTTAACGTTAACGGAATCAACTCTCCATTTAAGCAACATAGACTGTCTAGTTGGATTAAAAAACAAGATCCTTCTATCTGCTGCTTTCAAGAGTCACACCTTGCCCGTAAAAACAAACACATTTTCAATGTGAAAGGCTAGAACAAAATCTAACAATGAAATGCCCCCCTTAAACATGTGGTAGTTGCAATCCTAATATCAGATAAAATAGACTTCAAATTAAAATACGTGAGAAGAGATAAAGAAGTTCGCTACATACTAATTAAGGGATCTCTCCTTCAGGAGGATGTTACCATTCTAAATATCTATTCGCCAAACAACAGAGCACCCAAATTTATCCAAGAAACACTACTTTCCCTGAAATCCCACATAGATCCAAAGACATTAATTGTTGGGTATTTTAACATACCACTCTCCCCCCTAGATAGATCAACTCGGGAAAAACTCAACAGAGAAACCGCAGATCTAAACAACTGCATAGATCAACTAGATTTAACAGACATCTACCGAATATTTCACCCAACAGCATCAGAATACATATTCTTCTCAGCAGCACATGGAACATTTTCTAAAATATACCACATTTAGGCCACAAAGCAAACTTGTCCATATTCAGAAACATTGAGGTAATACCTTGCATTCTCTATGACCACAAGGGAATAAAATTAGAACTCAACACTAAAAGCCACCAAAGAATTTCCATTAACACATGGAGGCGGAACAACACAGTGCTGAATCATGAGTGGGTCCTGGAAGAGATTAGAAAGGAAATCCAAATGTTCGTGCTATTCAACAAAAATGAGCACACAAATTACTAGCTACTCTGGGACACAACAAAGGCAGTATTCAGAGTCAACTTTATAGCTCTGAGTTCCTACATCAACAAATTGGAGAGATCTGAAACCAACAATATAATGAGACATTTGAACCTCCTTGAAAAAGAGAAGCAAGATAAACCCCAATCCAGTAGACGGAAAGAAATAATTAAAATTAAATCAGAATTAAATGAATTAGAATCCAAAAAAACTATAGAAAGAATAAAAAAAACAAAGAGTTGGTTCTTCAAAAAAATTAACATAATTGACAGACTCTCAGCAAATCTTATCAGAAAAAGAAGAGAACACACCCAAATAAATAAACTCAGAGAAGAAAACGGAAATATCACCACAGAAAAAAAACAAGGTTCAGAACATTATAAGGGAATACTTCTCAAAACTTTATGCTTTTGTTTGAGAACTTTACAGAAATGGACCTTTTCCTAGCAAATATTGACATGCCAAAACTAAACCAAAATGAGTTAAACCATCTTAACAGGCCCATATCAAGCATTGAATCAGAAACAGCAATAAGAGACCTCCCAGCTAAGAAAAGTCCAGGACCAGATGGTTTTACAGCGAAATTCTACGAGTCCTTCAAAGTTGAGCGCACACCAATACTCCTCCAACTCTTCAATGAAATTAAAAGAGAAAGTTCACTACCGAACACATTCTATGAAGCCATCATCACCCTGATCCCAAAACCAGGCAGGGACTCATCAAAAAAGAGAACTATAGACCCATTTCTTTGATGAACATTGATGTAACACTTCCCAACAAAATTTTGGCCAATCGACTTCAACAATTCATCCAAAAAATTATACACCATGATCAAACAGGATTCAGATCAATGATGCAAAGCTGGTTCAATAAGCAAATCAATTAATATTATTCATCACATCAACAGGAACAAGAATAAGAACCACATGGTTATCTCAATAGATGCAGAAAAAGCATTCGATAAGATCCAACTCCCCATTATGATGAAGGTTTTGGAAAAATTAGGAATCCATGGAACATTCCTCAATACAATAAAGGCTGTATATGGCAAAACTACAACCAGCATTATACTTAATGGTGAAAAACTAAAGCCATTTCCTTTTAACTCAGGAACAAGAGAAGGATGTCCACTCTCTCCACTTCTCTTCAACCTAGTATTAGAATGCCTAGCTACAGCAACAAGAAAAGATGCAGACAAAAAGTGGTTCCAAATAGGGAAAGAAGTAATAAAACTCTCCCTCTTTGCAGATGACATGATCTTGTATTTAAAGAATCCCATGGACTCCATTCTCAAATTATTCAAGCTGATTCAAAACTTTGGCAAAGTAGCAGGGTATAAAATTAACCCCCCAAAATCAATGGCTTTTCTGTATGACAACAATGGGAAAATGTGGGTGAAATTAGGGAAGCAACTCCATTTGTAATAGCCCCACAAAAAATAAAATTCCTAGGAATTAACTTAACCAAAGAAGTGAAGGACCTCTATGATGAAAACTTTAAGAACTTGAAAAAGGAAATCAAAACAGCACTTAGAAAATGCTTTGATATACACATATTATAGGATATCTTCAACATATTTTAACTGTTCTGAAAATCAATATGGAGCTCCCTCATTAAAACAAAAACACAATGCCACAAAATTAAGATTTGGTATATATCCCAAAATATTTAACAATGATGCAGGAGAAACAATCACTTCTCTTATATATCAGAATATGTTTTTTTTTTATTTTAATTTAATTTTATTTGTGAACATACTGTACAGAGGAGTTACAGTTACATGGGCAGGATAATGTGTACATTTCTTACCAAGCATTGCAGCCTCCTCCTTTGTTTACCCTTCACATCCCTTCCCAGCCTCCCCCCTCCCCCCCAATCCCAATCCTTCTCCTTCCACCCCCTCCCAGCCCCCCCCTGTTGCTTTGTATGTCCCTCCCCCACAGTATAACAGAATATGTTTATAGCTATGAATAGCGCATTTTCTTTATTCCTTCTTTCTTGTGCATCTAGATTGATTACACAACTTGCTTGCTATGAATATTGCTGCCATGATCATGGATGTTCATGGTGACTTGTATTCCTTCAATATGTATCCAAGTTGCCGTAAAGGTCATTAACATATGTGTCTTTTTGGTATTATGTAAACTTCCATCATGTTAGCCATATGGGTTGCCCTAGTTTACAATGGCACAAAACCAAATACATTTCCTGATTTATTTCAACCTCTCCTGCAGTTTATTTATTTGAGTGGTGATATCTATTCTGGTGTGTAAGATGGGAACTCAGTGACTTTCCTATTTATTTTCCTATGTATTTCCTATGTGGATAAGAATCTCAAACATTTCATTTCCTTATTAAAATCTTAAATTTGCACTTCATTTCTGATCAGTGACTTTCTTTTTCTTTTGGTATTTGATCAATTCTTAAATACTATATTATTCGATTTTTTCCCATTCTAAATACTCACTTTAGTAAAAAGATTTTTTTTCATTACAATGGTACACAATTAACAAAAACAACTGATTGTACATTTATTTCACTGGATGTTTTGTTTGTTTTTAAAGCAAGGAAATTAATACATTAAGGATGCTGAACTTCTTTCACTATATAGACTGAAAGGATAGTATCTCATATTGGCCTAAACTAATCTCAGAATTAACAGTCACAGCCTGGGCCATAAAAGTCTGGGCTAAGTAAAACAACTAACAAAGCACAAACTGCATCTAAAGAGAGCAAAGGGCTTCATAAAAGTTAAAAGAAAGGCACCACTTTCATGAAGCAAATGGTGAAGTTCACAAGCAGACATTAGGAAACTGAATATCAAGAAGATCAAAGGATAAAAGTATATGGAAGGACAACTTTAGAACTCAGAATTCAGGAGCGGGAACAACCACTAGATACAAAACTCAATGCTGAAAAGAAGAAGTGTTTGACCCCAAACCTCAGCTGACTCTTTCACATCAAACACACACACACACACACACACACACACACACACACACACACAAACACGCACGCACGAACACACACACACACACACACACACACACACACACACACACACCTAGTGAGAAGTTTTAGCCAAAGTACAGCCATTCTGGACTTAGACTCCATTTTGAAGGTCTTTACAGAAAGTATCCATTGTGAAGGCCTTTACTGAAAGACTTTTACTGAAAGTTATAAATCAGGTTCCTGGAAAAAAATGGGAAATGTCCCAATAACGTTCTGCCCATCATTCCCCTAGCAATAGCCATGGATGACAGGTTCATATGGATGACGAATGACAGGAAGGTAGCTAAAAGTACAGATGTTTCTTAAGATAGCATAGTTAACATAGTTTGCTGCTTATTGCTTAGCCTGTGCACGCTAGCCAGTAAGATTGTTATAATATTCACTCACTAAATGTCAACCAATAATGAAACTGCCAAGCTAGGAACCCCCTTACTTCAGCCCTATACCCTATAAAAACCCTGTTAACTGAAGGGTCGGGGCTCTCAACTCTGACCCGCTGGGATGGTGACAGTTGTAAGTCTAGGCTTGAGCTTGCAATAAATAACTCTTATGTGCTCGCATGGGAATTGGCTCCTTGCTGGTCTTTGGGGATCTTTATCTCAGCACAAGATTAGTGTACATAGAGAACTCCAAGGGCAGCTCTATCTGTGACAATGAAGCTTTTTCCTCTTCCTTTTAAATTATCAAACGTGATGGGGTGGTTGGCTCCACAGTTGCCCCACACCTGAACAGGAGGAGTCAAAGGATGGCTTAGACTGCAGGATAGCCTTGTGTTCCCCTGGCTTTCTGTGTAAGAATGCAGTTTGTGTTCCCTTATGCAGGGGTGGCCAAGCTGAAATGGGAGTACACTTTGCCTGGAGGATGGCACCCTGTGAGCCCTGCATGCATGGTGAAACAGAAGGGGGAAGCCCAGTGAGCATCTCCGGGATGGCCTCTCAGAGGCCAGGAGAAGTTTACTCTTATAGTTGGACATGGCACGAGGTTTGAGGACAGCGGGAATCCAAAAGATGGGAGAGGCACAGGAGCAAATGCACCTCTCTGTGGAGACTCCTCAGCCATGTTAAGGAAGTTCCCAGCCCACACGTGGCAGCCACCATGCAGGTCACCAGAGGCCACTTGTCTGGGGGGCAGTCCCTGGTCCTGATCCAAAGCCAGAACTTCTGCAGTGGCCCTGGGCCTGGCTGGTATGGAGCAGTGCCCACCAGCCATTCTTCCTCTGCCCTGCTGCACAAAGCCTCCCAGAAGCTGCCTGGTCTGCAGCACCCATGTCAGGCCAGGTCTGTGGGGCAGACTGAGGCTCTGCTGGCAATTCCTGATGCCTGCTTCAAGGGGAGACTGAGGCCTAGCCCACAGCAAAGCTGGCCCTCACTCACTTCCAAGGACCTCCAGAGAATCATGACCACCACCGGCCCAGCATTGCTGCCCTCCCAGCCCGCAGAGTTTACCTAAAAGTCCTTGCCTTTGTTCTTGAAATTCTTCAGCCACGGTTGTCTCATTTTTCATTGTCTGTGTATGATTTGAGACTCCTTCCTCTCCTCACCCAGCCACCGAGCCCCAGGGGCCAAACTCCCCACCTCACAAACACTCTCCAGAACCCAGCTGCCTTTGGGGCTGCTGCTTTCTGAGCCACTGGCTTACTGCTTCCTTACTCCCTTCACCAGCCTCTGCCAGAGCCTCCCGTCCTCTCCTTACTACCCCCAGCCCCAACCCCAGCTCAGCCTCCCCTGTGGCCTCCCCTCCTATCCACAGAGCTCCAGCCCCAATACCAACATGGCCATGGCTCTGGGGAAGACAACTGTGGGCCTGGCCCAGCAGAATTAAAGGTGCCACAGTGTGCAGCCGGCTGAGAACTGGAGGCAGCATAGGTCTCTGATCAATGTCTTTCACTTCACTTACACAAGTATTAGTTGTATTAATTTGGTATTTAATTTTGGATTTCATAACTTCTTATTAAGCCTTTGCAGAATAGCTGGTAGAAATATAGTCCCAAAATTCGGATTGTCTATTTTTTAATTCTTTCAAGATTCAGAAATATTTAAGTAGTTATAACCACCATGAATTCTCATTTCCATATCAGAGTGCTTTTCAGAAAATAATTGCTTATGCATCTGTTATCAATTATTTACAAGACTTAAAACTTTTAAAGTTTCAAATATTACAGGAAGATCTTTGATTCATGTTGAATGGATGTGAGTAGGTTGAGTTGTTGCATATATTCGTGTGTGTGTGTGTGTGTGTAGGGGGGGTGTATGTGTATCAAGGGTTATCCTTGAAATCAAGGATAAGGATGTTGAGCCCTGGTCTGCAATTTTTCTTTTTTCCGAGGGATACATTATGATGTTTCTTTGTTGGTGGTGGGCTCTGATTGCTTGTCTTTGCCCTATGTGCATATTCCTGCTCAATTTTTCAATTAAGGCTTCTTATTTATTATTGAGCATATACAGTTCTGATATTGCTTTGACTTTAGTCTGCCATCTAAGATCTTCTCTTCCTCTTTAAAAATTAACATTCAATATAAATTTTACCTCCTGACTGATTTTCCCTTTAATTTGTATTTTGAAATAAGTATTATAAGACCTTTGATCTCTGTATTCATAAAGAAAAACCATTTCGAATTCTCTGTTTAATGTAATAACACCTGGACAGATTTATTCGTATCAAGATCTTAAAATTTCTTTTGTAGTTTTAGTTTAAAATAGCACCTCCATGCTTTTAGCATGGGGAGACAAAAAATTCCTAGTAACAATGATAACATTTTTATTTATTAAAATATCAGATAATTCATAATTTTGAATGTGTCTATTGGCAAATAATACATTTGCTCAATAGATTTTCTTGATACACCCCTGCACAAAAATACCACTCATAAGGGCTGAGAAGGTGGATCAATGGTTAACAGCTTTCCTTTAATGCATGAGACCCTGGGTTTGATTCCTCAGCACCATCTAAGCAGAAAAAGGTGGAAGTGGTACTGTGGCTCAAGTGGTAGAGCACTAGTCTTGAGCTGAAGAGCTGAAGGACAGCAACCAGGCCCAGAGTTCACCAACATCAACTAATAAAATAAATAAATAAAACTCATACTCAAGTACATTAATTTCAATGGTTGATTATTATTTTAGTTATTGATAGGGTGCCAAGATATAGCAGACATCTGTCGCAAAGCTTTAAGAAGGATTTCAACACCTGGCAAGTACTAAAAAAAAAAAGTAAAAAAAAAATCTCGGCCAACAACATATAGAATTGCCACTCAAAGAGAAACTGGTACTAAGAATGAAATACTTTTTATAATATTGCTTAAGATATTCTGGCTCTATATTCACTATCATATATATTGACCTTCAAAAACTCCATCGGTGGTTCTGAGTCTTAAGGGTACCTACAAAAAGTGGAGGAAAGAATCAGAAACCCGGATTTTGAAAATTGTTATTGTTAAGGTAGTGTACATGTGGATCACCATTTTGTAAGTCAGGTGAGTTCATTTCTTGTTTGACAATCTCATCACTTCCTTTGCACTCTCTCTCTGATTTTCCCTCCTGTCCCTGTCCACAGTGTTATACTTCATTGTGAACATAATATTTACAGAATACAACTGCTGCATTTGTTTCCCTGTTCTCTTTGAATATCTCTGGCGCCCTCAATGCCCACAAATGTATAAACAAGAACAAAAAAATCCCTCTTGTTTCCAATTCCTGGAATTCATTTCATATAAACATCAGTAGTTTTATGAGAGTGTCAGACTCTGTCCTCACATCCTGAACACTTATACTTCCTGCACCCAGTCATAACTCCCACCAGATTCTAAGGTCCACAAAGTAATTCTTTTCACTTTCCAAACAGGAAGAAGCTGAGATTCAGAAAGATTAAGTAACTTACAGGAAATACTGGGCTAAGCATAGTGGCTCACTCTCATACATTACCTATTCCACACAGTAAGATCTGAAGGTCATAGTTTGAACCAATCCAGGTTGACATATCCAATACATGTTTATCTCCAGTTAACCAGAGGAAAGCGAGAATTGTGTTTTTCAAATGATAGAGCTAGAAAGCCACCAGACTTGAATGGGAAACCTAAAGAATAGTGTCAATATGATGATTTTTAAGAACCAATGCTGTCCCATATTTAATCTCAGACCACCACCCCCACACACATTCCTTAAAATACGTTAGTACTGAAATCCAAATAGCTTTTTTTTTAATTTTTATGTTTTATTTTTAGCTTTAGTGAGGTTTGATTTGATAGTTTGTACTGATGAGCCACAACTTACATTTTTGTTACAATTATATCCATGTCTGTATTCAGAGAAACATTCTCCTAGTTGTCTTCCTCCTTTTCCAGCAATGATAAGTTTTCTCTTCTTGGTCCAATTTCTTCTTTGGGGACTCAATATCATAGACTTTTCTGTCTTGCACTGTCTATAAGTTCATTGATCCAGTAGATCTTAGCCATAGTAATAACCTGGACAGAACCTGCTAGGGAAAATTGTTCTAAGCTCACCATTCTCTGGAAGTTGTTAGTACTCACCCATAATCACTTTGTCTTTAGAATTTGGAACATGTTGGGTGCAGGAATTCAGGGGAAGCACTTACTGTGTGCTATTTTATTCTTTTTGGATTTAATAGCAGCTTCCACCTATTGTCTACTTTAAGCATTGTGTGAAGAGAAAGATTGTACCTAAGAGACAGAAGTACCGTACTAACTGTTGCTCTCAAAACACAGGAGGAGGGAAAAAAGTTCTGAAGGAGCCATATAGCCTAGAAACTGAGTTCTTAGAAACTCAAGCTGCCTTTTATCTTACCTTCAACATAGAAAGTCAGAGACTTCAGTGACTTGTAAGCTCCAATTATATTCCTGAGCATGGGCCTCCCTTCCCCTTTGCCTTTCTGACCTTTTACATCAGGGGCAGGTGAGAAGATGTAACGAGAACACCTAGAGTTTGGGCCTGGGATTAAAAACTTCATTTTGTGATCATAAACATTCCACCACTTCCTGAATTTGATCTGAGGGGCAGAAGGAAGTTAGGTTAGGAATTCAGAAACTTATAATTACTTCTATGTTTGCTATCTAAACTCATCCTTTCCCACCCTCAGAATCCTAATTCTCAATTGTGTAGACAGCCTTACACTCTGTTCTCCTGGAGCATTTAAGTGTGGGGTATCATCTGCTTCTTATGTGTACTGCCAATGGAGGTTTTTTCCTACACTCAAAACGATTTCATTGATGGGGCCCTGTGTAATAAGCTAATCAGGGTTGTTCACGTGTTCATACCCGAGGTAGAACTAGTAAGGGCTGAGTAGTAGTCAGTGCTCACTTGCTGCCAGTGGTATTGTTCTGAGGAATTTCTGTCAATGTTTCCCACAGTACACGCCCTCTCAGAAAGGCTCCAGACCCAAACTACTTGAGTCTCTGTGTTAGCTAATCATCATTGAGCAACTAAGTTTCATTGCTTTTGAGACATTCACTTCTCAGAGCATATGCATATGAGGGCCCAAGAAGAGAATTATCTGGATGGAAGTTCCTAGAAGGCAAACCGTCTACTATGATAATGGAAACCCATGGTTTGGCATGCTAATGTTTTAACCTGTGCACTGAACTAAAAGGAGAAAATGACACACTAAGAAACCTACCAATTATGCCAAAAGAGATATGGTGAAGGTCAGAGAAAGGACATTGATTTAATGGTAATCATGACAAGACAACAGCTTAACACACCTTCAGAATACTAATCCATACTCACCTACTTTTCTATTCACCCATGTCATTTGGTCTGTGTTGTATGTAGGAGTCCTCAGGCCTTCAGATCAGGAAGATCTAGGGGAGAGCCTTAGATTTGTCTGCCAATTGGGACATAAAATAACTAGTTTGATGAAAGCCCTTAGTAGTGTCCTACAAATATGTGGATTTATCCTACTATATTTGATAAGTATCCCCTTACTAAATTATCTTTGATTGGGTCACTTGCTGACATAGCAGCTGTCTAGTATCTCCATTGTGACTTCACTTTATTCTACTGAACAAGAAATGGAGAAGGAGAGACTGACTACAACATATTTGCATCTTTCTCAATGAGCAGTGAATGGCAGGAGAGTATTTAAGGTGCTCCTCATGTGCTCAGTTAGCTAGTACCACCTGGGATTCCAGCTGAAATCTTGATAAACAGTTAAAAAAGTTACATGTAGCTTGTTGTGCCAGATTCACAGCTAGAGAGATAGATGAGAAAGTGGAAGGGCTTGGTGTGATAGCCACAGGTTGACATGAAGCACAATTCAAAGGAAGTGGAAATGAAGCGAGCTACCTGGAGGGAAAAGGAGAGGCAGCTGAAGATGATGAGCACCTAGAGAGAGAAGACAGAGCTAATTTGAGGCCTGCTGGACATCAAAGTATCCCATCTGAGGTAGAACAGTCTGGCTGTCCAGAGCCACAGAGAGAAGTTGGAAGAGCATCAGCAAGTGCTCTTGCCCATTTCTAGGGAGCTCCCATAATGCCAGGATAAGAATTGGCAGCTTCTCAGAACACTGCTGTTGAGCACATCTCAGATCCCTTTCTATCATGATAATTGACACTGGAGAGGAGCAGCAAGTGTTGTTTGAGGTGATTGAAACTCACTATGTGGAGCCTGTTCTGCAGCATTTTGGAGTGTGGTCTCTCAGGATGCTTAGGGCAAATATAATATAGCTGGTGTCAAAGAACGCAATCTACTTGGAGTAGGTATTTATAGATGGCACGTGCGTGAAAACAACAAGCTGATAATGAGCTGCTAGAGGTCGTTCCCTAAAGATCTAACAGCCAATACTGGAGAGGCAAACCCAGAGCTTTGAACCACATAAGCCCACCATTCCAATTGCTTGTACCATAGTACTGGCTACTCATTTTCACACCCATGACCTTGATACCCTGATTGTGCCCCACAATCCCTCACAACTTTTACTCTTTCATTTTTTTGATGCTTTCTTGCCCTTGCTAAACAGTTTTGTATGCCTGTATTAGCTGTTGCTGCTACCCAATTTCCTGCCACTGCAACTCAGCAATTACAATCACAACTACCATTTCCCTGGTATTCTAGTCTCTACTACTCTTTTCTGCTACCCATAATTCACAATACCATGGTTCCAGCCACCTGATCCCTGAAAACCCTGTCTCTGATACTCCAGTGGTTACAGACAGTCGACTTGGATACTCCACTTGCAGGCACATTGGGGCAAGTAATTCCTCAGGTATTTAACATGAGGGACTAACTGGCAGTGGAAAGAAAAGATGACTCAGAGATGACTAAAATCCAAGGACATGACTTATAACTTGCTGCTAGGAAAGAAGGCCCTAAGATGAATGTTAATGAGAAAAGAAAATTTTACAAAAATTATTGGGGATGATATAAAAGGTTTAGCTTAGTGGTCTGAATTATTTTATGACATAGATATGTAACTACTTTGTATTTTAAAAATTATATGAAGATGCAATTTATGTGGTACTCATATTAATTGGTGGAATAGTTGCATAGGATCACATTAACGATATTCAATAGTTCTTGCTCTGTGATATGCTCATGAGCCTGCCTTTGGCAATATTAATTGAGCTTTCTAACAACAAATGGAATTTGATTGTCATATACTATAAGGAGATTATGGATGCTGGTACCTAAACGAAAGCTGGAACAGGAAAACTGAATAAAGCTACAAGTTTGAAGGGAGAGGTCAGTGTCAGGGTTATGATAAAAGAGAAATTATTCACCATGGAATCTTGGAAGAATAGAATGTGTTTTGTTGACTTACTAGCTTTTAAAACATTCTTAGAAAGCAGAACATTGTTTTTTATTCTTGCTATTTGGAACCTCTTTAATGAATGGTTTAAAAAATTATCAAAATAACTTGGAAAATTCACTAGTGTGAATTTTCAGATTAACCTACTCAAAGTTGCCTTGAGATGCAGGCAAGCCACATTCCTTTTCTATAAAATTAATGGAATAAGCTTCCTTTGAATGTTTGGACAGTCCATGACACTTGTTCCAGAACAAGAAAAGATAGTAGAGAGAAAA
This sequence comes from Dipodomys spectabilis, assembly GCF_019054845.1. Taxonomy (NCBI): domain Eukaryota; kingdom Metazoa; phylum Chordata; class Mammalia; order Rodentia; family Heteromyidae; genus Dipodomys; species Dipodomys spectabilis. Next base: position 2,217,370 of record NW_024870972.1, on the reverse strand, counting down.
AAAATAGGAAGGAGACTCAAGGCTGCTGAAATGAGCATATTTCCCATTTGGACTTTAATGGAATTTTTCTACAAAGAATAAGAATTTCATCTTAACATAAGAATTTCATAAAGGATGTTCTACAGGATAGCTTCTAAATGTAATATTTAATGCTGTTGGATTACTTGAAAACAAAGGTTTACAGAAAACTTTAAATTTCAGAAAAACTGTAATGATCCAATAAACAAGTAGAAGAAAAATAATTTTAAAATTCACCGTTCAAGGCAAACCCTAGCAAGAAAGTCTGAGAGTTGCTTATCTAGAAACAGTAAGTGGCACTGTGGCTCAAGTGGTAGAGTGCTTCCCTGGAGCTGAAGAACTCAGGGATATGTTACACCCTGGTCCTGATTTCAATCCCTATGACTGACTAAAATAAATTTTAAAGAATTAAAGCATTAGGGCCGGGAAGGAGATTCAGTGGTAGATTGCTTGTCTTGCACGCATGAAGTCCTGGGTTCAATTCCTCAGCACCACATAAGCAGAGAAAAGTGGAAATGGTGTTGGGCTCAAGTGTTAGAGCATGAGCCTTGAGCTGAAGAGCTCAGGGACAGCACCCAGACCCAGAGTTCAGGCCCCCTACCACAACCACCACCAACAACCAATTAAAGCATCAAATAATCTGAAGATGATGTCCAGAATAATGAGTGTCGCATTATCCGTTTACATGACTTAGTGACTTGAAACCTAGTTTACCAGGAGAGGTGGTGAGCAATTTTTGTGTGCCAAAACCTGCAAAATAATTTTGTACTTTTCCATGGAGGAAGAAAGGAGAGAATGGGGGGAAGAGGGTAGGTGTTTGGTGACCTTGCCTTTTGGTTCTGTGATTGTTTTCTGTAGTCAAATTCAGAGAAATTCTCCTTGCAATCCTAGTTGCATTGGGAATTAAGAAGCCATGTCCTGGAAGTGGTTTTGTCCTGTCCTTGGCCTGGTTCCAACCACCACTGGATAACCCAAGTCCCAGTTCATGACCAAGATGCCTTGAAGTCTACTGATCCACTGGGAAGGTGGACAACCACAGCCAGAAAAGGCAAAAAATGCAATGCCAAGGGCAGCGCTGGAAATTTACACCGGGCAGAGAGTTTTTATATATTTTTATTGTAAAAATACTGCATATGGAGTTTACCGTTACATGAGTATGGTAATGAGTGCATTTCCTATCGAGCATTGTTACCTACTCCTTTGTTTTTCCCCTACTATCCCTTCCCTCCTCACCTCTCCAACTCCTCCCCCCTTGACCCCTGCCTGACATTGCAAATTCATTTTCGACACAATGTCCTGCACATCTCATCATCACAATGGGTGAACTTCCATCCCCATTTAAGCATTCTGCTATATCCCTTACACTCCCCAAATTACAAAAATGTATATACAAGATGCAGAACACTGGAATCAAATACAGTGAAAACAAGGGTTATACCGTGATGGGATGAACCAACAAAGGAATCAAAACAAAAGCAAGAAAGGAAAACCCACTGTGTCTCTGATTTGGGGTGCATTTCGTTTATCATCATCTTATATGGTCATATGTGCATAGCCTTTGAACTTCTCTGTTTGTCCTAGACATGTACTAGTCCTTGCAAACAAGGGAAACCATGGGACCTATGATTCTTTGGGCCTGGATTACTTCACTTAATATCATTTTTACCAAGTCTTTCCATTTCCTAACAAATGGAGCAATGTCATTCTTTCTGATGGAGGCATAGATTTCCATTCTCTCTCTCTCTCTCTCTCTCTCTCTCTGTCTCTCTCTCTCTCTCTCTCTCTCTCTCTTTATATACATATATATGTATATAAATATACATATATATAATTGTATACACACACACACACACACACACACACACACACACACACACACACACACACACACACATATATATATCACATTTTCTTGATCCATTCATCTACTGAGGAGTATTGAGGTTGGTTCCATATCATAGCTATTGTGAATAATGCTGCAATAAACATTGTTGTGCTGGCAGCTTTGGTATGACCTAGTTTGTGATCATTTGGGTAAATACACAAAAGTGGGATTGCTGGGTTATAGGGCAGCTCTATGTGGAGTCTTTTGAAGAACTCCCATACTGCTTTCCAAAGAGGTTAAAGAAGTTTGCACTCCCATAAAAAATGCAGTAGGGTTTCCTTTTAGCCACATCCCCTCCAACAACTATTGTTATTATATTTCTTGATTATAGTCATTCAAACTAGAATGAGATGCAGCCTCAATGTTGTCTTGATTTGCATTTCTTTTACTGCTAGAAAAGTTGAGCATTTCTTCAAGTGTCTAATGCCCATTTTTATTTCCTCTTCAGAGAAATCTCTCTTAAAGTCTTTAGCCCAATTAGTTATTGAGCAGTTTGAGGATTTGCTTGAGGATTTGTTTGAGGATTTATTGTTGGGGAGAATTAATTTTTTTAGTTCTAAGTATATTTTAGATATAAGACCTGGTCCATTTTATGACTTGTGAAGATCTTCTCCCAGAACATAGGCTTTCTATTCATCTTGCTAGCTATGTCCTTTCCCTTGTAGAAGCTCTGATGTTTCATGCAATGTCATTTGTCCAATATTTCTTTGATTTCTTTTGTTTCTGGTTCTCTATTAAGAACATTTCTGCCTAGGCTAAAAAGCCCTAGAGTTTCTCCTACTCCTTCATGTAATGTTCTCATGGTGTCTTCTTTTATTTTGAGGTCTTGATCCACTTGGAGTTGCCTCTCGTGCAGGGAGATATAGCTTTAGTTTTCTAGTGATGTTTAACCACTTTTGCCCACACAATTTACTCAAAAGGCTGTCTTTCTTCCATTTTATTTTTCTAGCTCCCTTGTGAAAGACTAGGTGGCAATAGGTCAGTAGGTTCATTTCTGAGTCTTCATTTCTATTGCATTGGTCCTCAGCTCTGTTTTTTTGCCATGCTGTACTTTTACTATAGCTTTTTAGTAGAGTTTGAAATTTGGAAATGATAGTGCTCCAGTGGTGTTTTTTCTGCTAAGGATTGACAAACATACAGCCAGCATATACTTAATGGTGAAAAGTTAAAGCCATTTCTTATAAATTCAGGAATGAGATAAAAATGTCTGCTCTCTCCACTACTCTTCAACTTAGTATTAGAATGATAGTTGGGGCAATAAGACAAGATGCAAACTTAAAGGAAATCCAAATAGGGAAAGATGAAGTAAAATTCTCCCTCTTTGCAGATGACATGATCTTGTATTTAAAGAACTGCATGGACTCCACTCCCAAGTCACTTGAGCTGATCAGAAACTTTCACAAACTAGCATAGTATAAATTTGACCCTCAGAATTCAATGCTTTTCCTGTATTCCAAAAATGATAAGAGTGCAGCTGAAATTAGGAAAGCAATTCCTTTTTAATAGCCGCACAAAAAATAAAATACCTAAGATTTAACTTAAGAGATGAAGGACTTCTATGATGGAAACTTTAAAAACCTGAAAAAGAAAATAAAAGCAGTACTAAGGAAGTGGGAAATCTCCAATGCTCCTGGATTGGGAAGATTAGTATCATGAAAATGGCAATATTCACAAAGATATATACAAATTCAATGTGATACCTATCAATATCCCAATCTTACTCTTCAATGAAATAGAAGTAATCCAAAAATTCATATGGAACAATAAAAAACCTTGAATAGCAAAGAAGTTTATCGTGCTTCTCATTTTGTATTACCACTTTGATTCTACAAAGTAATCTTTGGATAAAGCTAAATACAACCTGCCTCTAGCTCCCATGACACTTAAGTCTTAGGTCCGGAAAATTGTTACTAGATAGTAAATTACTTAATTGTATTTTGAACCATAAAATATGCACATAAAAATAGCACCTTTTGATCTCATGAGAAAACAGCCTTTATCCCCCCCTCAAATTTATTTCCTGAAAGGCATTTTTAGAGAGAATCTGTTTTCTTTTGTAGATGAAAGGCTTTTAGGAAACTATGTTCATAATCTGTCTCCTCCTCCCACACCTCAACACATAAAACCCAAATTTCACAACGCATTTATAAGCAACAATACAAAAACTAAACACTGGGAATGCTCAGATGCAGAATGTTTAACAAAACCCAGAATATAACTCTGCTGCCTGAGGGAGGGGCTCTCTGTATAAATTAACATACAAACCCAAAAGAACAGCCAGGAATACAGGATGTGTGTGTCCCTGGCTGCTACTCAATGGACAAGAACCATAAAAGGGCTTCCTGAGCTTGCTGGAGAGTGGGTGGAGGAAAGTTTCCTTGCCAGCCTGAATACAAAAGTTGGCATCACCCCTCCTGAGCCTGTCTTTTTTGTCTTCTCCCCACAGTGGAGCAGAATCGTCCCCTGCTCCACGAAGGATAAAAACTGTACAAGCTAATCCACAGAGTGGATTCTCTTCGGTCTGCACTCCTTCCTAGGATGGCCATGCGGTGCGTGTGTTCCCAGGGGCTGATCCTCAGGACCCAAGCCCGTGGGGCAGCTGGGTGCTAGATGTGACTCAAGTCTTGCGTCAGTGGTGTCATTCATTCAGCAGCCTCAGTGTTGCTTCCCAAGTCCAAAAGGAGGTGCATCCTGATCTTTTCCCGCAGTCCCAGGCGAGGTGCCCACAAGGGCCCGAGATGGGCAGGCTCCCACTGGGATCCTACTTCACCAGAGGGACAAGCATGCCAGATTAAGAGGGTGTTGCCTGAATTATGTATTATTTTATGGAGCAATTTCAAACAAAGTGATACACATTACTGTATGATATATAATGATATATCCTTGAGTCTCTAGTCTAAAATCATTAAACTTGATACTAGCAAGAATGGATTTTATTGTTTGTATTTATAAGGCCATAATGGCAATTGGAAATAAAATTACAACAAAACTCTTATCCAAAAAACACATGATTAAATCTCAGAATTTGAAAAAAAATTATATGGAAGTAGTGCAAATGAAGTTATACTAGAATACTAAAATACACACAAAATATATTATATTAGTTACATTCAAAAGTAAAATAAGTAATTACAGACAGAATTCCTACTGGATAAAAAATATTGCAATATTTTAACAGATTGAAGTGATATAGGTTTATATTTTTTTATAAAACTTATTTATATGTCCCAGTTCTGTTTATCTCAGTGAAGGAAATGTTAAAAAGTAGAAATTATATGTGGTACCTCTTGCTTACAGTACCATGAAGGAGAGTAGCAATTTCTAATGAAGTCCTTGGATGAAACCCACACCCAGCCCATGTAGACCTATCAGATGTCCATGTGGTGTCCCTAAGGAGGTCCAAGACACTGCATTGGTGCTGCAGCAAGTGCAGGACTTGTTGCAGTAGATGGTAGCCAACAAGGCTCCATCATTGACCAATCCAAGAAATCCAGACTCAGGTGCCAAAGCCATGGGGATAGGCAGGGCAGACCCCAAGTCCTGCTTTCCACCTGTGCAGCCTACATTGCCAAGGCCAAATCGATTCCCCTGCTTTGGAGACCAACGATAATACGGGGTGAGCCCATTGCCTCCAAAAAGAGCATCTCCGGAATGGCACCCAGAGCTAGGCCCATGTGGATCAGAAGGACGATGGAGGAGGCTACACAGCAAAGCCAAAGGGGCTTCGTGCTCCTGGTGCTGCAGCTGATACTCTGCAAGTCCAGGTTCCTCTGGCAGTGATGGGCATATGCAGGCATGGCCCTGTACCCGGGTCGACAGGGACCAGAAAATGGAGGTCCATAGAGACGCTGAAGGGGATCCAGGTTGCTGAGCTTCTGCAGCTTTCACAAGCCCACTGGGAGAGGGGCTAGCACACGTCTCCAGTCCACAGATGAACTTAAAGACTGATGAGGTGAACCAAGGTTGCACTGCCTGGCCCCAAGTTGGCTGGCTGCACACACAACCTTCCTTCTCACATGGACTGTGCAGTGTACAAACATAGTGTCTCCCCACCCCACAACCATGGGTGCAGGCAGTAACCCTATAACAGAGTTTCCCTGGAATGGCACTCGCACCCAGGACCACTGCAGAGCAGTACCAGCACAACTAGAGGACAGGGCATCAGTGGAATCAATTCCAACCCCATGGCTGCCAGCTCCTGGGTGAAATGGAAAAACTGAGACTGGGAAGTTAAGTGGGCAGGGTAGACGGGGTTAATCTGACAATCCTGGAGAGTATGCACACACACTCACTGCACATCCACTGTAAGGCAAGGGGCCACACTTCTCAACGGGTGATCTGATGAGGCACCCACAACCACAGAGACTACAGGAATGGATGCTCACATGGGGACTTGGAAAGGGCTTCAGGGCACAGCCTTGGAGCACTGAACAACTGGCAAAAAAAAAAAAAGAAAAGACAAAAATAGAAAACCCGAAAAGCATCCACTAAAACTTTCTTTCTGAATTAAGGGAGGTTGCATTAGTTCTTTCCCATGCTTGATTCATGAAAAAGAAATCCTGAAGTGTTCTGTAAAACACCAAACTCAGGATTTCATCTGAATTCCTCACTGAAGAATGAATAAAATAACCGAGCAACAGGTAACACGCATATTGTCACTGTGCTATCTCTCTCTGATTAGAAATCAATCCTGCCATGCACATGCAGATCACTTATGCAAAATGTTTTCCAACAAATCTTGTTGTCATATTGCATTTATATTCCTCCTCCTGCCTCCTCTCCTGCTCCTCTTACCCAGGGTAATGAACCCCTCTTGGTTCTCTCCTCCCCTCTACTTTTTCCCTCTCCCCTCCTTTTCTCCCTCCTGCTATACCCTTCCTCCTTTCTTCCCCTTCCTCCTCCTTTCCTTTCCTCTTTCTCCTACACTTTCACTTTCTTCTACTTCTTTATGGTCCTGTGGGTTGGACACACACTAAGCAGATGCTCTGCTGCTCACTACAGACCTCCAGTTTGGACTTCATTTCAATGACTCTCTATTTCTTTGCTGCAAACCCAGCAAGGCTTTTGATTCAGGATTTAATTCATTGTACATATTCTACATCATAAATATGTGCTACTTCATACATTGTGGCTAATAGGTTTTGATTATATTTTGGGCTTCAGTTAAACTCATTAGAAACAATGTGTTTGAAAGCAATCTAATGTGATCCTGTTACTCCCACATTAATGAACTGGTTAGTTTGTATCTAGTAAAAGTACTACATATTGCTCCCAGTTTAATGAACTGTCACTTTGTGGTAGCACCCACAGAAACACTAACACAAGGTGGAGCTGGGAACGTGGCACAGTGGTAGAGCGCTTGCCTTGCATGCTCGAGGCCCTGGGTTCGATTCCTCAGCACCACATAAGCAAAAAGAAAAAAGCCGGAAGTGGCGCTGTGGCTCAGGTGGTAGAGAGCTAGCCTTGAGCTGAAGAGCTGAGGGACAGTGCCCAGGCCCAGAGTTCAGGCCCCACGACCGGACCCCCCCCCGAAAAAAAAAAGAAACACTAACACAAGGATTGCTGGGGATCAGAAGATTAAGTCCTGACAGGAAAATCCATGAGATATGTATCTCAAAGTAACTACTAAAAAGCCAGAAGAAAACCTATAGATATGAGGTTTAGTGCCATACTTGCACAGAATAAGCTGATGACAAGACCCAGGCTTGAGTTGAAGACCTGTGGTGGGTGCACACACACACACACACACACACACACACACACACACACACACACACACACACAAACAAGCAAACAAACAAACAATTTCCCAGCTAGAGCAAGTAGAATATCTGTTTTCCCAGAACCATGTCTGAGTTTTATCCCATGTGTTTGGATATTTTTGAAAGCTTTATCATCAACTTACCTAATTTTAATAAATGACACCCTGTTCACTATTCTTTAATTTGGTTGGAAAATATTTTAAGACACATTTTCAGGTAGAAAATTGAAATTGTTTTCAAAAGCGTGACTGTCTTGATTTGTAAGAATGAAAGAATTGTGCCTTTAATTCATTAGTTCATAAATTAGAAAAGTAACCCTAACCCTAGAACCAATTGCATTTGGATTCTAAAAGCCACACAAATATATTAGATTTATTAATCCCTTCTTTGATTCAACTCATCTTTCTTAAAATAGTTTGTAGTTTTGCTCAATATTTTGTTATTTTTCTAATCTGAAACTTAACTGGAACATTCAGGAAAAGCTGTGATAATGGAAATACAATGTATTTCTAATATCTTTTCCTGAATTCTTAGAACCTAAAATAAGTTCAGATTTACTAAACATTTATCCCATTCTTTTTTTTTTCTTTTTGTTGGTAGTGGGGCATCATTTCTGGGCCTAGGTCCTATCCCTGAGTTCTAGGCATGGGCACAATCCCTGAGTTCTTTAACTCAAGATGTGCACTTTACCTCTTGAGACACAGCACCACTTTTTTTCTTGTTTTCTGGTGGTTAAAAGGAGAAAAAATTCTCACAGACTTTCCTGCCTGGGATGGCTTTGAACTGTGATCCTCAGAAATGAACTTCCTGAGTAGCTAGGATAATAGGCATGAGCCACAAGTTTAATCCATTTCTTTACTGTATCCTCAATCCCCTTTAACGAGAAACCAGATCCTAATCACAATCTGAGTTAACAACAAATGGTTAATGTAAGTAAAATTGTTTGGAATCTATTGAACCATTCATTTTTTTGCTTCTACTTCTTAGTGGAAAAGTAAATTTTACCCTTAAGCTTATCCTTCCCTAATCCTAACAAGAACTAAAACAGTAACTCACAGTTTAAACCAAATTATATCTGAATGGTTAAAATTCCACTGACACTGGTTTTCGTTCATTTTAACTTTGATGCCATTCATTCTTCTTAAAATATGTTGAGTTTTACAAAATATCTTACATCTTTTATCTTATCCTAACCCCAGCTCTAACTGGAACACCTTTCAGAATCCTAAGCCTACATATGACTGAATCATAATGATAATAGCAAGCTTCTATTTCACAAATATCATATCTCTTGCTCAGCGTGTAGGTCTAAATTTTACTTGCATTTTGAACCTAAATTTTTAAAGTTTTAAAGTGTTTTTCTATTTCATTTTCTATTTCTATTTCTATGTCAGGTTTTATTTTTCATTAATTTTTAAATCTTATTTTTTTGTAAAGAGGCTTACAAAGGGATCACAATTACATGTGTAAGGTAATCCGTTCTTTTCTTGTAGAGCATTGTTAACCCCTTCTTTGTAGTTGTCCCACTATCTTTTCCTTCTCCCACCTCCCTCAGTCTTCCCTCCCGATGATGGATGGTGTAAAGTTTATTTTCAATAGAGTGTGTTGTGAGGATCATTGTTTCAATGGGTCATCCTGTGTTGAACTTAAATTTTCTGTTACTCTAACCCTAATTCTAATTCTGTCTCGGATCCTAATCCTAACCAAAATAATAATGATAGCTCAATTCAGAATTAACTGAAAATACTCAAGGTTTTGTTCCTCCTGTTAATCCACTGTACATCTTGAATTAAGTTGCAGTTCACATAAAGTTTTCCAAATTAGATTATATGTGCATATATAAAGATGTAATTTGATGTGAAATGCAGAAGATCTTTGGAGAAAATAATAATAAAAAGGAAATAGAGGGAGTATAATCAAAAGTTTTAAATATATTATGGAAAGAGCATAATGAAAATGCCACTTCTGAAAATTAATAACCATTAACAAAATAACTAAAAATTAATAAATACATAACACTGCCTTCCAGTGTTCTTTTTTTTGCGGGGGGGGGGGTCTGGTCGTGGGGCCTGAACTCTGGGCCTGGGCGTTGTCCCTCAGCTTTTCAGCTCAAGGCTAGCACTCTACCACTTGAGCCACCTTCCCAGCCCCCTTCCTGTGTTCTTTAAGAGTGCCATTTTTCTTTTGAAAGAAATACATGTGTTAGATAAACTTTGTTCATGCATAATTTATATTGATATTGGCTAATTAATTAACTTAATGAATAAAAATCAAATAAGATTCCATGACAAAAAATATAAACAATTACTTAGAAATTGCTTGAGAAAAAGTTATAGTAATGAGCTTTAGGAAACTAAATTTCTATTTCCTTACAAAACAATGATTTAGGGTTACTAATCTAGTATTTCTAGTAAGTTTAGAGAACATAATTGGCATGAAAAACAACGAATTGTACACCTTTTGTCGTGCATGAGTGATATTTTAAACATTGTCTTTTATTCAAATGTATATTTAGGTTTACTTTTAAAAATAAATGCAATTTTATCTCCTTTCAGAACAAGTACTTACCATGCAATTCAATGTATTACTATATTCAGATATTTGAATGCTAAGTTTTCTGTTTAATATGTGATCTAAATTTTCAGAATGACATAATTTTTGTATTTGTAAATGTCTAAGCTCTAGGATTTTTGCTTCATCAGTATAAATTATCTCATGAGGGTGTTGTGAAGGCTCCAGTAACCAGTGTGGTCAAAAACATTTCTTAAATTCTCAATTTAAAAACTAATCATTTTTAGCCTTTTATTATATCAGTTCTTGTCTCTTCAGAGTAATTAAACTAAAATAAATACTATTTTTAAACATTTCACTCACATTCTAAATAATGTTAACATAGTTCACAAAGAGACTAATCATTTCAAAATCACCATATTTGATGATCTTAGTGTGACGAATGTAGAGAGTATAAGAACCTTATACTCAATAATAGTTTCGGTTAAACGAAATTAAATGATATATCTGGATTTCTAATTTGGAGGTAAATCACATGGAAATAGGAAAATAATACGAAAAATTATTACTTTGGGATTATGTTTTTCTTAAAATTATTTTCTTTTTTTTATTGTGAAAATACCGTACAGAGGGGTTACAATTACAAGGGCAAGGTAATGAGTACATTTCTTATCAAGCATTGTTGCCTCCTCTTTTGTTTTCCCTTCCCATACCTTCCCATCTCCACCACCCCCCCAGCCAAAGTTGTAAAGTTCGTTTTTCGACATACTGACTTGTCCATCTCATTGTTGCAATGGTTTCACCTGTATCCCTAAAATTATGAAGCAAAAAAATCTCTAAGAAATATATTTTTCAATAAAATGTTTCAATCCTTAGGTAAAGGGAATTATGCTTTAATATATAATTTATCTCAAATTAGAAATTCTGCAACTAATCTAATGTATGTTTCCTTGCACAAAATGCTGTGACTTCTAGTCTTGTCATGTGATTTTAATTATATTTTTTGTTTGTGACATGTTCCCTACTTACATTTATTACAAACTTCTATAATTTTACAAATCATGCCTGTACCCACTAATTTATGTAATTTAATATTCAAACAAAATTATCTTTTTTCCTGTCTCCCACAGGGAAGGATGAGGTGTTGCAGTATATTAAATGAAAGCACTCTAAAATAGAGTCGGTATGGAATGGAAATTTTTAACATGAGGATGGGATCATGAGCATTTTCTACTTGGCTGAACAGTAGAGTATTTTCCTACAGTACTTTCCTACTATTTAATCACACAGGGAAAGCCACAAAATTTGAAGTTCATATGAACGAATTACATTCCTAAAAGATGTGGCAACCTGCTCAAAAGTTCGGTCTTATCACTAGTACTTTGTGCTTGCTGGCTGATCTATTTCTCCATCATATGTTTCATATTATTAAGCATATTAATAATTCAGTTGTCAGTACATTGCAAGAGACTCCTGAAATCACATCTATTGCTGTGTAATATTCAACTGAGAGGAGAAAGGTTAAACTGATCTCCAATTGCACCCTTTCGCCTTCAATATACTAATAAATTGTCAAAACAATCGCGTTAGATGTTAGTTTATTTTCCCTATTTAATTAGAGATTAAGCAAGTGGTTTTCGCAGTAAAAAAATGAAGACAATGGTATCAGAGCTCTGATATGAGCACCTCCTCCCTAATAAGTATTGCTCTATAGACTATAAATATGGAAGCCACACTAAAATTCTTTCTCTCTCTCTAACTCTCTCTCTCTCCACACACACACACACACAAACACACACACACATGCAAACACACACAGCTGCCACCCAGAAACATCAGAGATCGGTTCCATTCCTTTGTACTTATAGTTGATTGGTGTTTGCTCCATTGATTTTTCTTTGCTTCAGGATCTTACATGGACCTGTATGTTTCCCTGAGATCAAGTCCCTTTTTTTTAGTATACTGTGTGTCTTTGTATGCTTCAGGCCAATTAACAATAACCTGAATAAAATATCTACAATCTTGACATTCAAGTCAAACTCCATGAACTCATACTATTCCAAAATACTAAAATGTATTGGATCTAGAGACCAAAAAAACATCCACCTTGTTATTTTAGTGGGAATTGACATCATGAAATAGAAGAATATTGATCAGGAACTGAGGTAAGAGAACGGGAGTATGTGGAAAAATGCAGAATATTGTATGTGAGTTAGAAATACAGAATCACCTTCTATAGGCCCATATATTGAAAACTTGCCATCTTATATTGAAAGCTCAATTTACATACACAGTTTTCTAGTTACTTTTCTTACCTATCATTTCTGATCATACATCCTCTTATGAATTTTTATGGTATCTTTGAATATATCACATGATTTGCAGGTACTTATCATCTTAAGGAAAGACAGTCTAATTCTACATCTTACATTCTGTGTCAAACCCTTATTTTTATTTCCCTGTTTGCTGAAAAAACGTATTCCTGGAAACAGGATATTGACAGTAAATCTGGGTGTAATTTTCATTTTGTAAACTTCAAATATAATATAAACTTTGTATTGACTAGTCATTTTCTAATAATAGTGAAATTCATGAACACAATGATTTGGTGCCTTTAAGTCAATTGAGAATTGATGTGGTAGTCCTTGTGTCTAATTGTCTTAACCATTATATTATTTATATATAAACATGTGCATTGCACTTTTATGTATTTATATGTAAAATAGTCTCCAGGGGTTTACGTTAAAGTGATAATGGGGGGGTGGTTTCCAGTTCCAAACCTTATATTTCATTAAAAGTACTAGACATATGATGTTTACTGGAGCAATATAAAAGATGAGAACATATTTCTAAAGAGAATGCATTTATTGATTAAAACATAAAATGGAGTAAAATAGGTTTCTTGCTTGAGACTGCATAAATTACATATAAATGTAGCTCAAGATGAGGCTCAGAGATAAATTCGTATTAATATTACTGAGATTTATAACACAATATAAGATATATAGGTATTTGAAGGAATTGGTCATTCAAAGATATGTAATGGATGAAGAATGGAATTGAAAATAGCAGAGGAAAACAATTCAACATGCAGGTATTATGATTTTATAATATTAAAATGAAAGAAATGGAGCTTGTGACTTTCTGAAGAAGAATGTTTAGCCAGTAATTTCAATGTAAGGCATCAATTGTAATGAGTCTAAAGTCTTTTCCTCCAAGATATTCGTGAGTACTATACTCGTCCTCTGTAGAGTAAGAAGTGATTATTTTCATTAGCTTTGCTTAATATTAATTTACTTGTAGCAAATAGGTTAAAATGTCTTCTCGATTTCTCTCAATGTAATAACAAATATTTCTGTCTCTTCATAGAAGCCTGAAATAACTACTTCAAAATAACACAAGCAGAAAAACAAAAATAACCTGATACAACCATCACAAATCCTAAATTATGTGAAAAAATCAACAATATATAAAATAAATCTGAGGAAGAGGAAAAACAATGCCAGAATAACAACAGAAAATTTCCCTAGCTCTCTCTAACGAAACAGAGTCCTGGCCGGTACTCCACTTCTAGAGGGTCACACCAAGACAACTATAATTATAGATATACAGCTGTAATTATAGATATAATTATAGACATAAAATTCATAAGAAGATTTTATACTATCTTCACTAGAAAACAGAAATCTATGAAAACCTGGCCAGCCAGGCTGGTGACTACTGTGACTGTATTGACCAACATATTCAAAAGCACATCTGCAATGTAGAAATAAAAGGGCCACGTGGAAAAAAAGTAGAAACAGAAGTGTGAATCAGAGAAAGCCACATCCATACACAGAGCTATTCAACATACCATTGGACAGTCCGAACTGTCACTGGAACCATAAGTATTAACATCACAACATCTCACCATAACTGATTTATACTTCTGCACTTAATTGTATAGAAAAAACCTAATTCCAGAAAAACAAATCAAAACAGAAAACCAAACCAACACCTGGCAAATCAACCAAGAACATAGAGAGTCTATAATTAACATCATAGTTTCCCCAAGAGAAAACCTCCAAATGGACAGAACCAATCAGAAAAAAATACAAGAAAAATTATGTCAAGGTACTTCAATTCACACAGTAAATAACCAGGCATTAGAACAGACAATCAAGGACCTAGAAGATATATCAAAATACATTACAAATGCTGCTGAAAATGTGATTAATGAAAAGAGAGAAAACCTCTACAAGGAAATTTGTGAACAAGATGAGACCAAACAAAGATTAGCAAAATAATTCTTGGAGATAAGAAACAAAGATAAATAAATTCTGAAAAGTAAAGGGAGTCCAAGGAAAAAATGGATGCCTAGTTAAAAGATATGAGAGAAGGCAAAGCTAAGAAAACAACCTTTGCAACCCACTCAACCAAATAAAAAATGTACAGAAATTCCATACAATACCTAAAGCAAATCTTTAATAAAGAGATAGAAGCCCTAAAAAGGGACCAATTAGAAGACAGGGAAATTGAAAACAAAATAGAAAGTCTCCACAGCAAATAAATGACATAAGATAATCTCAGGGTCAAAGACAGAATAGGTTTAACAGGAAAGAGGAAATTATCATTTAGAACAAATACAAGAAATAAGATATGATATTTACAGAAGTACAAGACTCATTTAGAAATCAAATTTCGGGGAGATAGGTATCAAGAAGGAGAAGAGCAGGAAACTAAATGGATGGGAAACATATTACAGAAATATAGCAGAGAACATGCCAAACATCCAAAGAGATAGGCTCATTCAGAAAAGAGAAACCTTTAAAACACCAAACAGAGAATTCTAGAACTGAACAATCAACCACTACATCAAAATCCATTAGAGGATCATTAAGGATCAAGGAAAGGATTTTTAAAGCTGCTACAGAGAAAAGACTGATTATTTATAAAGAATATACAGTCAGATTAAATGCAGATTTTTAGCTGATATGGCAAAAAGGAGACCCTGGCATGATATACGACAAGCATTAAATGTAAATAACTACCAATCATTAATATGGTCCCAAGCTAAACTCCTTAACATTTAAAGGAAATATAAAAATATTTCATTACAAAGCAACTTAAAACAATGTATCTCCACCAAATCAGCAGGATAGAAGTTAATCAAATATATCCTACATAGAGAAGATCAAGAAGAACAGGAACTGATTATGTAAAATGCTCCTTATCAGAGAACAAAGTAAATATATTAAGAGTAGATGAGGCACAGCTCCTAACAGCAGATGTATAACATAGCAGGACTATCAGGAAATTCTCAGTCTTAACTCTGTACATCAATGGACTTAAATTTCCAAATAGAAGACAT
This sequence comes from Dipodomys spectabilis, assembly GCF_019054845.1. Classification (NCBI taxonomy): domain Eukaryota; kingdom Metazoa; phylum Chordata; class Mammalia; order Rodentia; family Heteromyidae; genus Dipodomys; species Dipodomys spectabilis. The sequence continues at coordinate 2,201,844 of NW_024870972.1, read as the reverse complement.
AGATTAAATAGTAGTATCAAAAAACAAGTCGCATCCATCTAGCATCTACAAGAGACATATTTTATTGACAAAAACAAACACATACTCAAACTGAAAGGCTGGAAGATATATTTTCAAGCAAATGGACACCATAAACAGGCTGCAGTAGAATTACTAACATAAGATAAAATAGAATTAAATTAAAATTAGTACAAAGAGACATTACATATTGATAAAGACAACGCTCAATTAGGAGGATATAATAAGTCTAAATATCAATGCCCTGAATCCTGGAGCATTCCACATCATCAACCAAATACTACTTAACCTGAAAACAGATCTCAACACATCATTGTCATCCATGAATGAACTGTCCAGGAGAAACTCAACCAAGAAACTGCAGACCTAAATAACTACATTGACCACCTAGCCCAAACAGACATCTACGTAATATACATTCATCGTCAGAATATACATTCTTCACAGCAGCTCATGGAAGATTCTCCAAAATAGAACATATCCTATGTCACTCAGAATTCTGTCCAAATTGAAAGAAAAATTAATTGAATTCCCATATCTTGTCAGAATGTAACACAATAAACTTAGAATTAAACAGCTAAAGCAAAAAAAAAAAAAAAAAACATATTCAAACCCATGAAGACTGAATAACACGTTGCTGAATGACCAGTGGGACACTGAAGGGATTAGAAAACAACTGAAAATTTCTGGAATTTAACAAAAATGAACACACAGCTTCTCTGGGACACAGGAAATGCAGTACTTAGAGGAAAAGTTATAGCTCTGAGTGCCTACATCAAGCAATTGGGGAAATCTCAAACAAATATTTTAATTATGTACCTCAAACTCCTTGAAAACAGGAGCAAGCCCTAACCCAAAGCAGTAGACAGAAACAAGTTTTAAAAAATCAGAAATAAATAAATAAAGACAAAATAAAACATAGAAAGAATTTTAAAAAAGGGTTGGTTTTTTAAATAAATTAACAGACTTGACACAACCATACCAAATCTGACTAAGAAGAGAACTTATATAGATAAGTAAATAAAAAATCCAGCAGATTGGGAGATCTTTACTTGCTCTGCAACACACTATGACCTCATATCTCAAATATATTTAGAGCCCCAAAAGTTAACTCCCCCCCAAATAAAAACAAATCCTCAAAGAAATAACAACTCTCTTAATAGGTGGGCTAAAGATGTAAAGAGAGACTTCTCTGAAGAAGAAATATGCATGGCCAATAGACGCATGAAGAAATATGCAACATTTCTGGCCATAAAAGAAGTGCGAATCAAAGCAACATTGGGCTTCCACCTCACCCCAGTTAGAGTTACCATTATGAAGAGAACTAAAAATAACAGATGCTGGGCTGGTGGGGATGTGGCCAAAAAGGAACATTACTACAGTATTGGTGGAAATGTAAACTTGTTCAAATACTCTGTAAAGATGTATGGAAGTTCCTCAATTGAGCTCCCCTATGTGCCAGCAATGAGGGATCAAGAAAATGTCAATACGTTCACAACAAAACTCTATGCTTCCATCAGAATGAATGGCATTGCCCCATTTGTAAGGAAATGGAATCACTTCGAAAATATAATAAGTCAAACAAGCAAGACCCAAAGAATCATAGGCCACCGATTTCAATCCTTTGGAAACACTAGAATATGTCTACAATAGTCACAATAGCTCAAAAGCAATATGCATATTACCATATAAAATGATGCTTATCGAAATGAGCTTCAAGAAATGGATACAAGATGATAGTGAGCTGTTTTTGGTTATTTCTATTTAGTTTTTACCTTTTGGGTAATTCCTTGTACTCACTGTTTTTTATTTCTGTACCCTTTGTCTTATACATGTTAACCTGATTCTAACACTATGTTAGACATGACTTTACAACTTTGGGGGAGTGGGATGTCAGGGTTGGGGGAAGCAGGAAAAAATGGGGAAGGGTTAACACTTAAAAAAATGTACTCATTACTTATGTACTGTAACGACCCCTCTGTATATCACTTTCATAATAAAAAAATAAGAGGACTAACTCAAATAGAGAAAATTAGAGACAAAAATGAGACAACACAACAGATATAAGCAAAATTGAGAATGTTATAAGAGAGTACTTTGAAAACCTTATGCCAATAATCTGGACAATCCTGAAGAAATTGATGCTTTCCTATACTGAATCTGAAGCAAGAAGTAAAACATAAGAATTAATGAAAATTAAATGTCAATAAACCACTTCCCATTCCAGAAAAGGCTAGGACTCAATGAACTTACCATGAAATTAAGGCCTGCAAAGAACTTACAATATGCAGGTCTAACTCTTCAATAGAATGGAAAGGGAAATGGAATTATCAAACACATTCTATGAAGATAGAATTAGACACTTCCCTAAATTACATAGGGATTCACCAAAGAAAGAGAACTCTTTGATAAGCATTACTACAGAACTTCTTAATAAAATTCTCACCAGCCAATTTCAGTAACTAACAAAAAAGCCATATGGTATGATCAAATAGGATTCATCCTAGGATACAATTTGATTCAATATTCTTGTCAATAACCATAGCACAAACCATCAACAGAAGCAGGGGTGAGAAACACATGAGCACCTATATGGATATAGAAATAGCTTTTAAAAACCTCCAATACCCTTCTATGATTAAAAAAGTCTGAGAAGCTAGGAATGCATGGAACACTCCTCAATCTAATACAGAGTATGGTTATGATAGAGATAATTAGCATTTACCTAACGGTGGAAGCATTAAGACATTAAAATCATGAATGAGACAAGGATGTCCACTCTCTACTACTCTTCAAAATGGTAGCGGACTTTCTAGCAAGAGCAATTGGAAAGAGAAAAAAAAAGGGCGATACAAATAGGGAAGAAGTAAAACTATCCCTTTTTACAGATGAAATGATCCTGTATTAAAAGTCCTTATAGCTTCCTCCCTGAAGTTAGGAAAGGTGATGCTAACCTTCAGCTATGTAGCACGGTATAAAACCCACCAAGAATCGGTAGTTTTTCTGTGTTACCAACAATGGGAAGAACCAACCTGAAATCCAAAATGCAACCTCATATGTATTAGCCTCAAAATCTAATCTAATCTAAACAAAAAAAAAAAACAACAGCAAAACTAGGAATTAATTAATTTAACTCTACTGTGAAAACATTAAAATCTGAAAAGGGAAATTGAAGGAGATTCAAGGATATGGAAAATCTTTCAGTGTTCTTGGGTGGAAGAATTAAAGTGTCAAAAACTGCAATATTGCCCCAAACAATTGACCATGCGATACTCATCAAAATCCTAACAATATTCTTCAATGCAGTAAAGAAAGCAATCCAAATTTAATATGGAATTACAAAAGTACACATGAATCATAAGACAGAAATGAACTCATGGGCCTATAATCATCTTACACACACACACACACACACATACACACACACACACACACACACACACACACACACACACACACACACGCACACACACTGGAATTCTATTCACCCATCAGAAAGGATGACTTTTCACCAATATTAAGGAAAATGAAAGGCTTGGGAAAATTATACTAAGAGAAAAGAGAAAGGAATGCAGACTCCGAGCAATACAGATTTCATGGATTCATTCATGGTATCTAGAAGGTGCCCACAAATCTACAAGCAAACAAGACAGATTCTACCTCATCCCAATTAGAATGCCCATTATCAAGAAAACTAGCAATAGAAAATGCTGGCATGGATGTAACCAATTGGGAACTCTATTACACTGTTGGTGGGAAACTAAACTTGTTCAACCACTGTGGAATGCAGTACGAGTTTCCTGAAAAGACTAAACATATATCTTCCTTTACACCCAGTAATTACCCTCATTGGCAGTAATCCAATAAATAACAAACAAGCTCAAATGAAAGCTACCAGCATAACCATGTTCAGGGCCCAGGCCCAGAGTTCAAGGACTGGAAAAAAAGTTACCACTGCTGGTAATTGTTTCCACAAATATGAACCATTTGCCATAGGATACCAAATCATTCTATTTGCAGTAGCTAGAAAAGGACTTAAATGTAGTGCTTGATAAAATGGCTTCTTTGTTGAATGTTAGGAAAAGATCCAAGAAAAGGGAGATTTTTGTTGTTGGTTGAGGGGCTTGAAGTATGTGCTTGGACACTGTCCCTAGGCTCTTCAAGTCAAGGTGAGTGCTCCACCTCTTGAGCCACAGTGCCACTTCTGGTTTTCTGGTGATTAAAAAGAGATAAGAGTCTCAGGAACTTTCCAGCCCAGGTTTGCTTTGAACAGCCGTCCTCAGACCTTAGCTTCCTGAGTAGGTAGGATTACAGCTGTGAGCCACTGGCACCAGGCCAAAAATGAGGGATTTTTAGAAAAGAAAATCCACCTCATCACCTGTTTCTAAACCTCAGATATCATTATTAGAACATTTCACTCTCTACTCATTTCATCAGACATTTGTAAATTTTCTCTGTTCCTTCATGTGGGAATAATGCGGTCAGTATTAACTCAGCTGTGGGACTGGATCAATTGTATGGTAATTGCTAACACCTAAATCAAGAACTGTTAGATCAAAACAAATGAAGCCCTCATTTGGAATAATTATTTACTCTTTTTATTACAAATCTGTGCTTGATTATTTCCTAATGTGATGTTGGACCTCCTAACAGAATGATGGCATTTTCTTTCTCTTCAGCCTTCTTCCACATGTGGTCAAATATTTAAGAATTCAAATATTTCCATTGCTAATTCATTAAGCTGACCTCTAAGAAAATGTGCATTTCTGGAATTTGGTCTGCTGTCTTGTTCTTATATGCGCAGGCTTACTATGATTTATTTGTTCTGCAAAGAATTTTATTTTCCAATATTTGTGTGACCAATTTTAGTCTCTCTGATCAGTCTTCCTGACCCTCTCTCTGGGGTCTCATTTCAGTCTACCTCATAAAAAATATATTGGTTATCAGCTAAATAACTCTCAGCTTCTCTTTTTTTGCCTGACTTCAAGTAGGCTGTCATAGCAGCCCTGACTGGCTGTACTAACTGGATTTTTTTGTTTGTTTGATTGTTTGATTTGTGTGTGTGTGTGTGTGTGTGTGTGTGTGCGCGCGTGCGCTTGTGTGTTTTGTTTTAGAGGTCTAGGATTACTATTCAAGGTAGTAGCTTTTCTGGGCCCCAGTGATTCCCTGGCTTAGGGTCATTTGGTTTTTCCCTGAAAGATACAAAAACAGGTGACTAAATTCCCGTTAAATTGTCTCAAAATGAGGAAATCTGGCATCTTTACAAAGCCATGAACAAGTCTGTAGTAATCCACTTACAGAAATGGTCTATCAAGATGGCTTTTCAAGGTTGACTGTGAAAAATGTTCATTTTCAAGTAACCACCATAAAGCAGATCACATCTCTGGGAGCAGACTTTTGGAAGGGAGGTTCCCCATCCTTCCTTCTCTTTTGATAGATCAAACCATAATATTCTGCAGTTGTGGCCAGCATGGAGCACATTTTCCCAAGAATATTCTGTAGTGTAAAAGAGGACCAGCTATCAAAATAAAGGTGAAAATTCTTTTCTACCTCAGACTGATTTATCTTGCTTATATCTGTTGTTATTTCCATTACTTCTAACACATGGATAAATTATATTAGTATTAGACAACTGGCAAAGGATTAATGACAAAAAATTACTTTCATATATCCAATATAATAACTTAACCCAGTTATGGAAAATTAAATCTAACTGTAGAAACAATTTCAGGAATATAAAATAAGCCTCAATGTGCATAATCTGGCCCACATACACCATCATCTACTCAGAAATTCAGTCTCTCTATAAATATTTATTTGGTACAAAATAATAAAAATTTAATTAATGAATATGACTTTTAAGTATCATCTGAAGTACTCCTCATGCATATAATTCTATATACTTGTATATTTGTCACCTAGACATGAATTTAACATTCGTGTAGAAATCAAATTTCCACAACTTAAACTAGATGAGAGGGGACATTCCCTCGTGTATTGTGTGGTATGAATTTTACCACAGTGCTAAATCCTTCCACCTAAAACCAAGTCATGTGAAATAATTTATTATTTGATGTTAAGATGAGTGTTAAGTGTAGAATACAGTTTGAATTATTACATTAATTCACAGAAATAAAACAATAATGATAAATTATTTCTTTAAATTCTACTGTTTCTCAATTTTACAATTCTTGAAATATATCATTAAAATTAATTTCACTTTCTTCTTTTCTATAGCTGCTAAAATTAAAATTTTATATTAAACATTCAATATTAAGAAATCCAAAATAAATAACATTATAATAATGATGTATTATTTAACTTTGATTTGAATTATAGAGCTAACAAATTGTGATGTACACAACATTTAATAGAATTATGGGTAATATTTTTTAAACTTACCAGCTTGTTATTTGTTACCTAATTGTGTCATTTGTTATTCTTGGTCCAAGTCATCCATTCAACTTGCTTAGTTTTCTATTTTATCTCTATTGGTTTGCTGATTGTGCATTTTGTTTCTCCTTTTTAATGCCTGACATGAGGCTGAAAATCTGTTTGCTAGTTTATTACTTCCTATGTAAAAGTAAAATTTCTGGTCTCCACAGCTGTTTTACTGCACTATACTACAGTATTTCCCCCCTCTGCTATCTCCTGTATTGCTGCTCTCTTAGATTTTATTTTTTATTTAAATTCTATTGTTAAGGAAAAGTACAGAGGGGTTATACTTACACAAGTAAGGTAAGGAATTCATTTCTTTTCTAACTTGTTACCCCTTCTCCAATTTTTCCCTCTTCTCTCCCAACGCCCCCCCAAGATTATTTCCAACATATTGTCTTGTGAGTATCACAGTTGCATAGGTTACTCCTTTGTCCTTTGTCTCACCATTTTGTTTTTTCTCTTTCCATTTCCAAGTTCAGAACAACATATTTACAATACCCGGGCATCAGATTAAAATACAGTGTCTTCAGGTGGTGAACTATAGGTGTGGAAAACACAAAAGTATAAAAACAAATCACGTAGTATATTAAGAACAACAAAAAGTTAAATCAACAAGTGTTGATCACCTTATAGAGTCATATGTACATAGCTATTGAGCTATTCTGCTCAACTATTAATATTATCCTTGATGTACACAATAATGTTCCCCTATTACCCAGTAATCCCACTTCTGGGCATTTACCCTAGTGACCACAAACAAGGCCACACTAAAGCTACCAGCCCAATTATGTTTTATCACAGTAGTATTTACCCTAGTTAAGATATGGAATAAACCCCGATGCCCCTCAGTAAATGAATGGATCAAGAAAGTGAAACACACACACACACACACACACACACACACACAAACACACACACACACACAACAGAGAGATATACGTACATGCAATACTATGTTTTCATCAGAAAGAAAGGTACCATTTCATTTTTAAGGAAATGGAAGATCTTGGAAAAAATCATATTAAGTGAAGTAAACTGGACAAAGAAACATAGGTCCCATGGTTTCCATTATTTGCAATAACTAGTTTACACCAAGGATAATATCATGCATTTTAATTTGACATTTTGTTCTATATTGAGCATGCAACATTATTGGTATAGTGTTTGTTATTATTTCTGCAAACAGGCAGGTATATTTAAAGAATTATGTTCATCTTATCCATTACTGAAGGAAGCACAACAAAAAGAGCAACCCCTACTCAGAAGAACAACTCCTACTTACTTACCTTCATTCTATTTTTTTTTTTTTGTGAAAATACTGTACAGAGGGGTTACAGTTACATGGACAAGATAATGAGTACATTTCTTAACAAGGATTGTACCCTCCTCCTTTGTTTCTCCTTCCTATCCCTTCGGAACCTCCCCCCGCCCCCCACCTAAACCTCCCCCCTTCCCCCCCCACCAAAATTGTAAAGTTTGTTTTCGACATAACGACTTGTATATTTCATTGTTGCAATGGGTCCACCTGTTTCCCTACTTAAACGATTTGTTTTTCCCCTTCTCCTCCACAAATTATACCGACATCAAATACAGTGAAAGCAGGGGTTATACTGTGGGGGAGGGACATACAAAGCAACAAATAACTAGTCTTATAAATGTGTTAGAAACAATCGCATGAAAGAAAAAAAAATTGAATACATATCGTAGGGTTCATTTCCCTAACATCACCTTATCTGACCTTTCCTGCTTGAATCAGACATATACTAGATACTGCAAATAAGGGATACCATGTAAGGCCAGTGTTGTCCCCTGTATCCTCATGTTGTACATTACAACTCTATACCGGTTCATCCTGTAAATCTACTATCTTCTACATTGTGACCTAAATGCCCCAGCAATTCCACGTTGCTTTACTTTTTAAAAATTTCTCTCTTAATATTTGATGTTGGTTTGTGTGTGTGTGTGTGTGGATGTGTGTGTGTGTGTGTGTGTGTTTCTGTGTGCGTGTGTGTGTGTTTACAAAGATCAGAAGACAATATTTTTCTTCATTTAGAATACATCTTTCAGGTCATTGTAAGTTGTGGCTAATGGGAGAAGTCTCTTGCTATTTTAAGGATGAAACAGAAAAAGATATTTGTGCATGTACCACAGTTGCTTTATTAGTCTGTAGTTGAACACTGAACTTCGATTTCTATCTTGGCTGTTGGTGTGAATGATGAGTACAATGAACTGCAGATATATTTGAGTTACTCATAGAGAAATAATCACATGATTGGTGGGGCAGATGATATTTCAACTTTGAAGTTTTTAGAAAGCTGCATATTACTTTCTACAAGGAGAATACTAACCTGCATTTTGTTGAAATGTGTAGAAAATTTCCTTTTCTCTACACTCTCAGCATTATTACCTTTATTATAAGGTAATAAAGGGCAGGTTTTTATTATCTTCAGTACTCCAGACTGGCCTTAGACTTAAATCCAACCTCCTATATGCTTGGAATTAAAAGCCTTTACCACCACACCCGATTCCTTTGATTTTTTGATAAAAGTTACAATAATTATGAAGTAGTATCATAGTAATTTTGAATTACATTTCTCTAATGACTTCTGCTGAAAAAGAATTAAACCAGCATAGAAGTGGTATTAAAGAACTTAGTAAACCCACTGGAAATTTTCAGGGCTTTAAGGAAAGCATGTCTATTCAGAACTTTTGTCCACTTTTAATCAAGTTTCTTTTTAATCTCATCTTTAATCTTTCTATACAAAATCAATAATTAATTCAAGGTATTAGAAAGGAACAATATTAAGCAACTCCTAACATTTTCCATTTTAAATAACATGATATTGCTTAATCATTTTCTGTTTATGCTTGAGGCTATATAACTCACTTTAGTCAGACCTCTTACAAGGTTGTATGGATTTTATTTATTTCACATTGAGTGTTCTTTCCAAAGACTGCGGGTCTAATTTCCTTATTTTCTTTCAGTCTCAAGTAGTTCAGATTTCAAATGAAGAATAAATGTACGGAAGCAAACAAAAAATAATATAGTCCCTCTCATCTGATGATGTCTTTACAAGAATGAGGAAAGAGTTCATCCAAGGACCTATGATAGGACATCAAAAAGAGAATCCATTCTTCTAGGTCTTACATACCTTTGCAATGTAACTTAAATGATGTAAAACACAATATAATGCTCAGATACTTTTATGTTTTATAAGTTTTGCACATTTTCATATGGACTTCACCTCAGTCTACAACATTCCTTCATTATTTTGTCCTGATATTTTTACACTATCAAGACATAAGATAACAAGTTTGATTTACAGCATGAGAAATAATCCACCTGGCTTCCTTGGAAGAAGAGCATGGTCAATAGATAACATTACTTCTGTTTGCTCACTATATGCAATGATTTCTGTAATACTTATCGCATTTTTTTTAGTATTTTTAAAAAACTGCTGGCTAAACTTAAAACTCATTCATGGAAATTTATGTTAAGTATTTCACAAGTTTTAATTTCCTTAATTCTTAAGATAACATTTTCTATAATGCTAATGTTATTGCCATTTTAGTGTTGGGAAAAATTGTAATTAAAGGCAATAAGTGCATGGCACAAGCACACACTGTGAGGAAGGAAATGAGTCAAAGTTTCCAAAAGTCTTTCAGCAATACACAAAAGGTAGGTAAAATCTCTCCATTCTCTTACACTCTCTATTCAATGTTCATATTGTCCAAGAAATAATACCATAGCAATTATTGGCCATGGTGATTGTTTTCTGTTACATTTTGTCTTCAACACAGACTGTGTTGGTGACATTGGGTTATCATGCACAGAGCTGAGCTTATAAGAGAGACAAATACATTCTGTCCCATTTTTCCAGGTTCCATTTTAAAAAGTACTAAATTTTTAAATATCATCACTTTCTTAAGAATCCAAAAAACGAAAAAAAAATCACAAATAATCACTCCAAAATGCTTTATAAGTAGGAGATGATAAAACAAGCCCCCGTGAAGTAAACTTTCTTCCACTTTTAAAATTATTCTGAAAGCCTTTTGCTGGTTGGTCACACCTGTAATCCTAACTACTTGGCATATTTACTCAGGATCCAGAGATCTGTGGATAACAGTGGAAGCCAATCAGGACAAAATAAATTCATGAGATTATTTTTCAAAAATTTTAATGTTAGCAAAGGGCCAGGAATGGAGATGTAGCTCATATAGTAGCTCACCAATCTAGAGAGCAGGCCTAGCAAGACTTTGACGCCCTTTTTTCAAACTGTGAGCACACCAACATACATGCAAGTGCATGAGAACACGTGCACGTGCACACACACACACATTCATTCAAAATACCTTCATACCAGTGTTTTGCATTAATTTCTTTGTTAGCCATATTATATGAGTAAAATAAAGAAATAAACTCTTTCATCTCAGAACATTTTCATATGTTTTTTATTTTAAAAATACTATACACAGAGGTCACATTTACATGAGCAAGTAATGAGTACATTTCCTAACAAGCTTTTGTTACCTCCTCCTTTATTTTCCCTCTACTGTCCTTTCCCTCCCACCTCTACACGTACACTCCCCTCCCCACTTCCCCTGCCTAAATTGTAAAGTTCAGTTTTCAACATAGTGTCTTGTGCATCTCATTGTTACAATGGGTCAACCCGAATCCCTATTTCAGCATTTTGTTTTTTTTCCTTCCCCTCCCCAAATTACAGGAGCGTATGTACAAGAGGTGGGCACACCAAATTCAAATACAGTGAAAACAGGGGTTATAGCATGGGGGAGAAACATATAAAGAAACAAAAAAAAATCACATAGCCTGTTATAAGTACGTTAGAACAATAGCAAGCAAGCAAGAAAAAACAGTTGTGTTCCTATTTGGGGGTTCATTTCCCTTAACAACATCTTATCTGGTCATATGTGCATAGATTTTGACCTTTTATATATTAGTTATTAAAAATTAAGGAAACCCTGTGACCTATGTTTCTTTGGACTTGGCTTACATCACTTAATAATTTTTTTCAAAGTCTTTCCATTTTCCAACAAATTGGGTGATGCCATACTTTCTCATGGAGGCATAGAATTTCATTGGTATAAATAGCACATTTTCTTGATCTATTTATCTGATGAGGGGCATAGGTGTTGGTCCTATATCTTAGCTATCTTAAACAATGCTGCAATAAATATAATTGTGATGGTAGTTTTAGTACCGTCTTGTTTGTGATCTTTTGGGTAAATGCCCAAAAGTGGGATTGCTGTGTCTTAGGGGAGATCTATGTGAAGTCTTTTGAGGAACCTCCATACTACTTTCCAAAGTGGTTGAACAAGTTGACACTCCCACCGAGAGTGCAGTACAGTTAACTTGTGGCCACATCCCCTCCAGCATCTGTTGTTGTAAAAGTATGGAATGGTACAGGAATTTGCCTGTCATCCTTGCACAGGGGCCATTCAAATCTTCTCTGTATCGTTCCAATGTTAGAGTAAGTGATGCTGAATGGAACATAGAACATGTTTTATATATAAAGTGTAATTGATTTTCTTAAACTAGACAATTCAACAAAAAGTAAGTTTAAAAGAATTTTCATGAAATTTTAGAGCCATATACTTCTTACATAAGCACACGTTTAAGAATAAAATCAAGATGGACAGGTCAAAAACAAAATAATTCCAGATATTTGTTGTTCAAGAGATGTGTAGGAGGAGGAATTCAATTATTCTATACAAGGCACCTGTCATAATGAACACTGCAGCAAGTGTTAAGTTTAGTTAAAAGTTTTAATGGTTTAAATATATTTTGGGAATTTGCTTATATATGCTAAAACAAGGACTGTTTGGCAGGTAATAAAACTTTTCGTTAAAGTAATTAAGATTTGTGGTAACAGACATATGCTACTATGTATGTATATTTCAGAGTTTATATGAACATTACTAATGAGAAGTTGCCAAGTCTTTGTGTAAAGAAGCAGAATATAAAGAGTTAAGACTTTATTAACTACAAAGTTTCTGTTAAAACTATAGGGCTTCCTTATTTTATTTTATGTTTTAAAATTTTTTGGGGGTCCGGTCGGGGGCCTGAACTATGGGCCTGGGCGCTCTCCCTCAGCTCTTCAGCTCAAGGCTAGCACTCTACCACTTGAGCCACAGAGCCACTTCTGGCTTTTTTTTTTGCTTATGTGGTGCTGAGGAATCGAACCCAGGGCCTCAAGCATGCAAGGCAAGCTCTCTACCACTGAGCTACCTTCCCAGCCCCTGGCTTCCTTATTTTATATGTTAGCGAGGAACAAATGATGATATAAGACATATACAAATGATTAGATGAGACTTAAATAGTAATCTTAGTGGGTAACTTTAAAGATTACTCATAACCTAAAAACCTCTTGTTGAATATCATAACCTTAACCTGTTTAAAGTGTACAGGGATATGAGAAAATAGTAAAATCTAATAGGTAATACCCTTCAAATACTGAAAACACTGATAATTATTTTAGTTTTTATTTTAATCATTAATATTTTGTTATTGGTTTTCCTTATTTATAGCATTGTTTTCCTTGTACTATAATACAACTTTTTGAAAGTCGTCATTAGGAGGTACATTGAGAAGGTTACTGGGATGGCCAAACCATTTTTTATAGAGCATGTGAATTTACAAAGAGGAAAATTAAGAACAAAATATTTATTTAAAAAATGATTAAGTAGAGTCTGAATCAGGAGTGTTGATAAATATCCACACCTAAAACCTTAGCCCTAGGCTGAAGCAGTGGTATTACAGAGTTGAGGCCACAAAAGTGAGAGACTGTGTTTTGTTTTATATTTTGATTTTTCTGGTCATGGGGCTTGAACTCTGGGTCCTAGGTGCTCTCCCTCAGCTCCAAGCTAGCGCTACCACTTGAGCCACAACACACTTCCATCTTTTTCTGCTTATGTCATGCTGAGGAATCAAACCCAGTGCACGCAAGGCAGGCACTCTACCACTGAGCCACCTTCCCAACACCTGAGAGACTGTGTTTTAAAAAATCATCTAAACAATAATTGCTTTCTTCTTTGGGATATATAATGAAATATATTAATATCTTTTATGTCTTTGTGAATTGTCATACTACTAACTTCAGCCACTTTATCCTTTTCAAAGTGATGAAATATTTCTGAGAATTTGCTTCTGTGAAGATTGTTTTTGCTTTTATAATTTCTTCTGAATCATTTTTATTTTTATCAAAATAACTTTATATTTCATGTTGATGGGTTATCATACATCAAATACCTCCAAATGTAGATGTAGAGTCTAAGGATAGCAGTATGAATATTCTCATACAGCTCTTGTTTATCTGTTATGCACTTTCAGTATTGTGATATTTCTCTTTCTCTTTCACTGTCTCATTTCCTCTCTTTTTCTTTCATGCTCCATATCTGGTAATTAGAATTTCTGCTGGTCTACTGTTATCCTTCAGAATCCACTGGTGTTGTGGAAACATGATAGCGACCATCAGTTACCCTTGCATTCTTTAAGAGTTATTACAGTGACATGATGTTATTCTTTCCTATTCTAACTGGCAAAACAATAGATCTAGGAATTCCTTTTCACTTTTACTACTATTACAAATTTTATCTCATAGGAATCATTGAGACGTTAGGATACTTTTAATCTCTGACCTAAAAGTTCTTTTTCTTTTACAAACAAATTTTTTCTTCTATTATCAGTGAATACATATAATGAAAACAATGCTAACCTATGGAAAGTAGACAGAAGATATTCAGGGATGAAAAACAAGGTTAATGGGGGAAGTGAGTACAAAAGATGCCTATCATACAACAAATATCCTCAGAGCAGTTTACCATGTACACTTTGTGAGAATGGCAATATGCTGGGAACTATAGATTGAATCAATGAACAACTGATATATATATATATATATATACATATGTATATATATATATGCACATATATTTATATATGTATATTTATTTGTATATGAATATATGTGTGTATATGCCCGTCTATATGTAGACATGCATGTTACTGTACACAAAAATACACACATACATATACACATGTATAAATGCACACATAGAGAAGGACACATAGCTACAGACAACACAAGTTTCACTAGTTGTTGAATATGCCTTAGACAGAATGCTTGGAACCAAATATGTTGAAGAAGTATTTATCTCTATAAGTTCTTTTACCACTCCTCTTATCTCTTAAAACGGTTTTGACAGATTTGATTTGCAAAATGCAGTACAAGTGATAGCAAGTCACTCAGAAATCTCAGTAAGAAAACCTCATATGGCATCTCCCTGCTCCCCAGGGAATGCTTGTTCTTGTAGACACTCTCAACAAACAAAGTAGCAAGAAAATACCCTGGTGCAGAATAAAGTTATAAGGCTTTAAATGACATTCTTCCTTGAGCTCTTTTCCAACAGCCAGCATCAATTCCTAAGCAGAAGTGTGAGTCCTTAGAAGATGGGAGCTCAGCTCAACATTTCACCAACCCATTTGAAAAGTCCTATGTGAGGAATACTTACTGAGGTCTTGCTGATTTCCTAGCTAAGAAAAAAAGAAAAAAAAGAAAGTATTTTAATGCAATAAAATTTGAGAATAATTTGTAACCTGTCAATAAATGTGTATAACACAATTATAACAAAATGAAAAAAAGTGATGTGCATATGATTTATGTGCTCTTGGACTTGGCGAGTGATTTTAGATGTATCTATACAAGTAGAATCAGCATAAATCAAGCCAGCATTTCTTCATTTAAGATACAAGGAATGGATACAAGGTGACCCATTGTAACAATGAGATGTACAAGACATTCTATCAGATGCGGGGGGGTGGAGGGAAGGGATGGGGGGTGTGGACGGAAGGCACTGTATGGGAAAAAACAAGGAGAGGATAAAAATGCTCAGTAAGAAATGTACTCATTACCTTATTTATGTAACTCTAAACCCTGTGCACAGGACATTTACAATAAAAATATGTATTAAAAAGATACAAGGAAAATTTCTGTACTTATAGGAAATTGTATTTGTCACACAATATCAGTAAGGTATTGGTTTTAGGACCACAGGCATATTAAAATTTTTGATGCTCAAATTCTGTACATGAACACAGTATATTTTTTACATTTGAATATGATCACAACCTAGTGAAGTGTAATTGCTATGAAAATTTTTACTACATTCTATGTTTGTAATGAAAAATAAAATCATATGCACTATCCATTCATACAATTTTTTCAGATAATTTTTATTGTGAAAATATAGTAAACAGTGGGTCCAATTACATGTGCAAGGGAATGAGTATATTTCTCATCAAGCTTTTTTGCCTCCTCCTTTGTTTCCCCTTCCCATTCCTTCCCATCCCCCACTCCCCCTCCCCTTTAATCCCCTCCTCCAGCCAAAGTTGTAAAGTTCGTTTTTCGACATAAATCTTGTACATCTCATTGCTGCAATGAGTCCACATTTGTTTTTTCCCTTCCCCTTCACAAATTATACCAACATAAAATACAGTGAAAGCAGGGGTTATACCTTGTGGAAGGGACATACAAAGCAAGAAAGAAATCATCTTATAAATTTGTTAGAAACAATCATAAGAAAGAAAAACATTTGAATCCTTACTTTGGGGTACATTTCGCCAAACATCAACTTATCTGAATGTTTCCGCGTGTCTCAGACATATACTAGGGATTGCAAGTAAGGGAAACCAAGGGAACTATGTTTCTTTGGGCTCGGATTACTTCATCTAATATACTTTTTCTGATTCTTTGTGTTTCCTAACAAATGTGGCAATGTCATTATTTCTGATGGAAGCATAGAATTCCATTGGGTATATAGTCCACATTTTCTTGATCCATTCATCTACTGAGGGGCATCTTATTTGATTCAATATCTTAGCTATGGTAAATAATGCTGCAATAAACATAGTTATGATGGTAGCTTTAGTATGGTTTTGTTTGTGATCTCTTGGGTAAATGCCCAAAAGTCTGATGGCTGAGTCATTGGATAGCTCTATGTAAAGTCTTTGAGAAGCCTCCATACTAATTTCCAAAGTGGCTGAACAAGTTTACACTCCCATCAACAATGCAGTAAGGTTCCCTTCTGTCCTCATCCCTTCCAGCATCTGTTGTTATTAGAGATCTTGATTATAGCCATTGTATCTGGGGTGAGGTGGTATCACGATGTGATTTTGATTTGCATTTCGTTTCTGGCTAAGAAGGTTGTGCGTTTCTTCATGTGTCTACTGGCCATCCTTCTTTCCTATTCACAGAAGTTTCTCTTTAAGTCTTTAGTCCACTGATTTATTGGGAAGTTGTTTCTTTGAGGATTTGTTGTTGGGGGATTTAATGTTTTTGAGATCCAGGTATACTTTAGATATGAGGCCCTTGTTCTTTGTATGGCTAGTGAAAATCTCCCAATCCATGGGCTTTCTATTGATCTTGCTAGCTATGTGTTTGACATGCAGAAGTTATGCAATTTATTGCAATCCCATTTGTCCATCCTTTCTTTGTTTTGTTCTGTTTCTGGGTATCTTTAAAGAAAATATTGGTCTATGCAAAGGAGACCTAGGGTTTCTCTTACTCCATTCTTTAAAGTTTTCAGAGTGTCTGCTTTGACTCCGAGGTATTTGATCAATTTGGAGATGATTCTGGTGCAGGGTGATATATAAGGATATAGATTTCGTTTTCTACAACTAATTTACCAATTTTGCAAGCACCATTTACTGAAGAGGCTGTCTTTCTTCCATTATAGTTTTTAGCTTCTTCATTGAAGATTACAGTGTTATAGGTCTGTGGATTCATTTCTGTGTTTTCAATTCTATTCCATTGGTCCTGAGGTCAGTTCTTGTGCCCGTAACAAGTTGTTTGGAATATTATAGTTTTGTAGTAGAGTTTGAAATTTGGTATTGATATTCTTCCAGCACTGTTCTTTCTGTTAAGGATTGTTTTTGCTATTTGGGTCCTTTAATTGTTCCGTATGAATTTTTGCATTGCGTCTTCTATTTTCTTGAAGCATCTGGTAGGAATATCAATAAGTATTGCATTGAATTAGTAGATAGCCTTGGGAAGTATTGCCATTTTCACGATGTTTATCCTTCCAATCCAGGAACATGGGAGATTTTTCCACTATCGAATTTATGTTTTGATTTCCTTTTTCAAGTTTTTAAAGTTTTCATCACAGAGATCCTTAGCTTCTTTGGTTAAGTTAATTCCTAGGTATTTTATTGTTGTGGGGCTATTACAAATGGAGTTGCTTTCCTGATTTCAGCCACACTTTTCTCATTGTTGGCATAGAGAAAAGCCATTGAATTTTTGAGGGTTAATTTTATACCATGTTACATTGCCAAAGTTTAGAATCAGCTTGAGTTATTTGGGAGTGGAGACTGTGGTATTCATTAAACACAAGCTAATGTCATCTGCAAAGAGGAAGAGTTTTATTTCATCTTTCCCTATTTGGATCATTTTTATATTTGCCTCTTTTCTTGTTGCTGTAGCTAGTCATTCTAATACTAAATTGAAGAGAAGTGGAGAGAGTGGACATCCTTGTCTTGTTCCTGAGTTAAGAGGAAATGACTTTAGTTTTTCACCATTAAATTTTATGCTGGCTGTAGGTTTTTGTCACATACAGCCTTTATTCTATTGAGGAATATGTTCTCTGGATTCCTAATTTTTCCAGAACCCTCATCACAAAGGGATGTTGGATCTTGTCAAATGCTTTTTCTGCAACTATTGAGATAACCATGTGGTTCTTATCCTTGCTGTTTGTGATGTGATGAATTATACCAGATTATTTGGTTATATTGAACCAACTTTGAATCCCTGAAATGAATCCTGTTTGATGCTGGTGTATGATTTTTGGGATGAATTGTTCAAGTCAATTGGCCAGAATTTTGTTGAGAAGTTTTGCATCAATACTCATCAAAGAAAGAGAACAAAGAAATGGGTCTATAGTTCTCTTTCTTTGATGAGTCCCTGCCTGGTTTGGGGATGAGGGTTATGATGGCTTCATAGAATGAGTTCGGTAGTGAATTTTCTCCTTCAATTTCATTGAAGATTTGAAGGAGTATTGTGTGAGCTCTGACATGAAGGCCTTGTAGAATTACGCTGTAAATCCATCTGGTCCTGAGTTTTTCTGAGACGGGAGGTCTCTTATTAGTGTTTCTATTTCAATACTTGATATGGCCTGTTAAGCTGGTTTAACTCATCTTGGTTTACTTTCAGCATTACAATATTTGCTAGGAAAATGTCCATTTCTGCCAGGTTCTCTAACTTACTAGTATAATGGTTTGAGAAATATTCCGTTATAATGTTCTGAAGCTTAGTTGTTTGTGTGGTGATGTTTCCATTCTCATCTCTGAGTTTATTTATTTGAGTGTATTCTCTTCTTTTTCTCATAAGATTTGCTAAGGGTCTGTCAAATTTGTTAATTTTTCAAAGTACCAATTCTTTATCTTTTTGGTTCTTTCTGTTTTCATATTTGGATTCTAATTTGTTTAATTCTGACTTAATTTTAATGATTTCTTTCCATCTACAGTATTGGCGTTTATCTTGCTCCTCTTTTTCAAGGTGGTTCAGATGTTGTTGGTTTCAGATCTCTCCAATTTGTTGATGTAGGAACTCAGAGGTATAAACTTGCCTCTGAGTACTGCCTTTGCTGTGTCCCAGAGGAGCTGGTAATTTGTGTGCTCATTTTTGTTGAATATCATGAACATTTTAATTACCTTTCTCATCTCTTCCATGACCCACTGGTGATTCAACAGTGTGTTGTTCAGCCTCCATGTGTTACAGGACTGTCTTTGGTGGCTTTTGGTGTGGAATTCTAATTTTATTCCCTTGTATTCTAAAAGAATGCAAGGTATTACTTCAATATTTCTGAATTTAGACAAGTTTGATTTGTTACCTAAAATCTGATCTATTTTGGAAAATGTTCCATGTGCTGGTGAGTAAAACATGTATTCTGATGCTGCTGGTTGAAATACTCAGTAGATGTCAGTTAAAACTAGTTGATCTATGCAGTTGTTTAGATGTGCATTTTCTCTATTGAGTTTTTGAAGAGTTGATCTATCTAGTAGTGATAGTAGTGTGTTAAATCCCCCAACATTTAATGTCTTTGTATCTATGTGATCTTTGAGAGAAAGTAGTGTTTCTTGCATAAATTCGGGTTCTCCGTTGTTTGGTGAATAGATATTCAGAATTGTAATATCGTCCTGAAGGAGAAATCCCTTAATTAGTATATAATAAACTTTTTTTTAATCTCTTGTGACTAATTTTAATTTGCAGTCAATTTTTTCAGATGTTAGGATTGTAACATCCGCCTGTTTATGGGGGCCATTTGCTTGGTAGATTTTTTGTTTGTTTTGTTTGGTTTTGTTTTATTATGAAAATATTATACAGAGGGTTGACAATTACATGGGCAAGATAGTGAGTAAATTTCTTATCAAGCATTGTTGCCTCATCCTTTGTTTCCCCATAACATCCTTTCCCATTTCCACACCCCCATCCCTACAGGCCCCTACCGCCCCATCCCCACCCATCTACCTCCCACCCCACTGAAGTTGTAAAATACATTTATAAATATAACTTCTTGTTCATCTTATAATTGTAATGGGTCCACCTGTAAGCCTATTTAAACAGTTGTTGTTTTTTCCGTTTCCCTCCACAAAATATATCAACACCAAATCCAGTGAAAGCAGGGCTTATACTCTGGGGGAGATACATACAAAGCAACAAAGAAATCATCTTATAAACATCTTAGAAACAATCACAGGAAATTAAAAAAATTGAATCCTTAACATGTGGTTCATTTAACCTAACATCAAGTTGTCTGACAGTTTCTGTTTGTCTCACACATATACTAGTTATTGCAAATAAGGGAAACCATGGGACCTATATTTCTTTGGGAATGGCTTACTTCACTTAATATAATTTTTCCAACTCATTCCATTTCCTAACAAATGAGTCAATGCCATTCTTTCTGATGGAGGCATAGAATTCCATGGTGTATGTATACCACATTTTCTTGATCCATTCATCTACTGAGGAGCATCGGGGTTGGTTCCATATCTTAGCTATGGTAAATAATGTTCAATAAACATAGTTGTGCTGGTAGTTTTAGTATGGTCTTTTTTGTGATCATATTCTTAAATGCCCAAAAGTAGGATTGCTGGGTCACACGGGAGCTCTATGTGGAGTCTTTTGAGGAATATCCATAGCATTTTCCAAAGTAGTTGAACAAGTTTACACTCCCACAAACATTGCAGTAATTTTCCATTCTGTTCAAATCCCCTCCAGCATCTTCAAAACTTTGGCAAAATAACAGGATATAAAATTAACCCTCAAAAATCAATGGTTTTTCTGTATGCCAACAATGAGAAAAGTGTGGCTGAATCAGGAAAGCAACTCCATTTGTAATAACCCCACAAAAACTCAAATGCCTAGGAAATAAAGTAACGAAAGAAGTGAAGGGCCTCTATGATGAAAACTTTAAAAATCTGAAAAAGGAAATGAAAACGGATATTAGAAAGTGGGAAAACCTCCCATGCTCTTTGAATGGAAAGATCAACATCGTGAAAATGGCAATACTCCCCAAGACTATCTACAAATTCAATGCGATACCTATCAATATTCCAATCTCATTCTTCAAGGAAATAGTAGAGGAAATCCAAAAATTCATATGGAACAATTAAAGACCCCAAATAACAAAAACAATCCTTAACAGAAAGAACAGTGCTGGAGAAATATCAATACCAAATTTATAGTAATCAAAACAGCTTGGTTCTGTAGCAAGAACAGACCTCAGGACCAATGGAATAGAATTGAAAACCCAGAAATGAACCCACAGACCTATAGCCATATAATCTTAGATAAGGGAGGTCAAAATATAAAATGGAAGAAAGACAGCCTCTTCAGTAAATGATGTAGCAAAATTGGTTAATCACTTGTAAAAAACTAAAGCTATATCCTTATATATCACCCTGACCAGAATCAACTCCAAATGGATCAAAGACCTCGGAGTCAAGCAGATACTCTGAAAATATTACAGGATGGAATAGGACAAACCCTAGGTCTCCTTGGCACAGGTTGAAATTTTCTTAATAGAGACCCAGAAACACAACAAATCAATGAAAGGTTGGACAAACTGGATTGCATGAAATTGCAGAGCTTCTTCTCGGCAAAGGATATAGCTAGCAAGATCAATAGAAAGCCCACGGATTGAGAGAAGATATTTACTATCCATACAATGAACAAGGGTCTCATATCTAAAATATATCTGGAACTCAAAAAATTAAATCCCCAACAAATCCTCAAAGAAACAACTGTACAATAAATAAATGGGCGAAAGACTTAAAGAGAATCTTCTCTGAAGAGGAAAGAAGGATGGCCAGTAGACACATGAAGGAATGCTAAACCTCCCTAGCCATAAAAGAAATGCAAATCAAAACAACATTGTGATACCACCTCACCACAAAGAATGCTTGGTACATTTTGTTCTAGTCTTTCACTTTCAAAATATGTTTGTTTTTATGGGCAAGGTGTGACTCCTGATGGTAGCAGATAGAATAATCTTGCTTTGTAAACCAGTTAGATAATCTATGTGGCTTAATTGGAGAGTTAAGCCCATTAATGTTGAAAGATATGACTGAGAGGTTTTTGGGAGTGCCTGCCATGTTATCCAACTTCTTGGGCACTGAGGCAACTGTGTGCTTCTTATGGTTCATGGATTCTCACTTTTTGCGCGGTTTCTTTGCTCTTATTGTGGTCTTGTTGGTTTTCTATGTGAGGAAATCTTTAAGTATCTTTTGTAGGGCTGGCTTAGTGGAGATATATTATGTCAGCTTTTCTTTGCTATGGCAAATTATTATTTGACCTTAGGTTATGAAGGAGAGTATAGCTGGGTACAGTATCTTGGTTGATAGTTGTTTGTCTTTAGGGCATGGTATGCATCATTCCAGGCTCTTCTTGCTTTAATTGTCTCTGCTGACAAAGCAGAGATTATTCTGATTGGTTTCCATTTATAAGTGGTTGATCTTTTCTCCTTGACAGCTTTAAGGATCTTTTCCTTGGTCTGAATTGATCCTCTGCGGATTTTAATGTCATGGTGGCATGTACTGTTATGGTCTGGT
The DNA here is from genome assembly GCF_019054845.1 of Dipodomys spectabilis. NCBI lineage: Eukaryota > Metazoa > Chordata > Mammalia > Rodentia > Heteromyidae > Dipodomys > Dipodomys spectabilis. The sequence goes on along the minus strand of NW_024870972.1, from coordinate 2,179,265 downwards.
CTATTTGGGGTTCTAAAATCTTCTTGTATCTGAAAAGGCCTAACTTTTTGCATGTTTGGGAAGTTCTCTGCTAGCATCCTGTTAAATGAATTTCCTAAACCATTAACTTCTGTCCCTATGGGCTCTTCTATACCCATTATCCTCAGAGTAGGACTTTTGATGGTGTCTTCAAAATGTTGAATAGATCTGTTATATTACTTGGATTTGTCTTGCATAGTTGTATGTTGTTTCACTATAATATCTAGGCTATCTTCAATCCCCTTGATTGTATCTTCTACATGATCAAATCTACTGTCAAGGCTTTCTACTTTGGTTTTTATTTCTTTTCCTTCTAATTGGTCAGCTTTGATGGCTTCAAATTTATTGTTGGAGCTTTGTTTTAGATCTTGTATAAACTTTTTTACTTCCTTAATTTGGTGTTCAGAGTTTATTCTCAAATCACTTAGTTGATTGGCTATGTTTCCTTGGATTCCCATTCCTTCTGTTGGGCTCCATTCAGCATTCCATTTGTGATCTCCGTGAATTCCTTCAGCTGTCTGTTTGTGGATTCCATGAATGCTTCTATTGATCTTTGCCTAGTCTCATCCCACCCTCACAATGCCTGTATTACTCTTTGATTAGCTTCCTCATCTTCACACAATTCCTGTAGTTCTCTTTGACTGTACTCAGCCTCCTCATGCAATTCCTGTCTTTCTCTTTGACTGTTCTCAGTCTGTTCACACAATTCCTTAATTTCTCTTTGACTGTTCTAAACCTGTTCACTCAAGTCCTGTATCAATTTTTGAGTAGCTTCCTCATGTTCTCGAGATTCCTGTATTAAGCTTTGCTTTGCCTCCTCTCTCTCCTTATCATGTTCACACTGAGTCCTTTGCAGATTTTCAATCTTTTCATTCACCATGTTCACCAGTAGTATTTGTAGATCTCTTTAGGAACTCTCCTCTGGATTATTCATGAATTGTTCTGTTACCAGATGTCATGAGTGGGACTTGAGATACCCGGACCTGCCATTTTTCTTGTGTTTTTCTGGCTTGTTCTGCCCATTTTGTATGAAAGTAACACCAATTTTGTGCTAGAACACTGTTTTAAGGCAAGCATCAACCAAAGTACTGTACCAAAATGGCTGCAGATACAATCTAGTTCATCAGATACGATCTATTCCACATCAAACAACTATGGATTTATGGGCTAAAAATAGCAAATATACATTTGGCAAACCAGAAATGTGTTGAAAAATAGGATTAGAGGGATGTGGAGAGGTAAAAAAAAGAGTGAATTTAACCAAATCCTAATCGCAGAGAGGGATATGGATTTGACAGAATGGTAGGTGAGTGAGTAAAACAAACAAACAAAAAAACAAGAAAAAATGGAAAAACAAAAATTTAAATTTAAAAATGAAACACGTAAAAATTATATAAGTTTAAAGAAGTGATATTGAGAGAAGAAAAGGATAGGATGAGAAGAGGGGAGAGATAGAAAGAGGTATGAAAAACTAAAAAATAAAATTTCCTAAAATTAATTACTTGAAAATTATATAGGTATAAAGATATAATGCTGCTAATGAAGAAGTTAAGCCTGAGGTTGTCAATTGAGTGATAAACTTCTGGATTAAGTATGTACACAATGGGGCATAAGGTCTAATAATCAATGGCAGGTATATATCTGGGGATGAGCAGAACAGCAATTAAGTCATTTATTTACCATAACTAAGATAGGGAACCAATCTAGACATATTCTTGATTGGATATATATATATCCACAATGGACATTGCCCCATTTGTTAGGAAATGGAAAGACTGGAAAAAATTATATTAAGTGAAGTAAGTCCCAAAGTAAGGCCCAAAGAAACATAGATCCCATGGTGTCCCTTATTTGCAATAACTAATATATGTCTGAGACAAACAGAAACTGTCAGACAGGTTGTTGTTTGGAGAAATGAATCCCAAGATACGGATTCAAAAGTTTTCTTGTCTTTCTTGTTATTGTTTTCAACATATTTTATAAGATGATTTGTTTGTGGCTGTGTATGTACTTCCCCCAGGCTATAAGTGCTGTTTTCACTGTATTTGATGTTGATATAATTTTTGGAGGGAATGGGAAAAACAAACTGTTTAAATAGGTTTACAGGTGGACACATATTACAACAATGAGATGTATAAGACGTTATGTCGATAAATGAACTTTACATCTTTGGTAGAGTGTGCGGAGGGGGTGGTGGGGAGGGTGGTGGTAGAGGGATGTGTGGATGAGGGGGAGAGGGGAAGGGATGGTATGGGGAAATAAAGGAGGAGGAAACAATTGTAAACCCTCTGTAAGATATTTCACAATGATAATAATAATAATAGAATATACATTTAAGTGTCTAAATATTTATATTAAATCACATAAATTATATTCCTTCAATTTTCTGGGTAAAGTGTTCTGCAATCTAGGTATTTTTAAAAGAAATATTGTATGCTGTTTCCTTGGTGACAACATAATTTATAGACTTAAAATTTTCCTAAAACATGGTGGTCGGAAATGAGGTGGACGTTCTTGGGTTTGCATGCAAATCTTTTGGACAGCACTAATGTTTTAATCTTGGATGTTATTTGATTGTTAATTTTTTTTTCATTTTTTTATTTGTGAACTTACTGTACAGAGGGGTTACAATTACATGGGCAGGATAATGCATACATTTCTTACCAAGCATTGCAGCCTCCTCCTTTGTTGACCCTTCACATCCCTTCCCAGCCTCCCCCCACCCCCACCCCAATTCCAATCCTTCTCCCCCCCGCCCCGCACCGACGTTGTAAAGCTCGTTTTGGACATGACAACTTGTACTTCTCATTGTTGCAATAGGTCCACCTGTACCCTTAAATGACTTGTTTTTCCCCATCTCCTCCACAAGTTATACTGACATCAAATATAGTGAAAGCAGGGGATATACTGTGGGGGAGGGACATACAAAGCAACAAAGAAATAATCTTATAAATGCGTTAGAAACACATGCATGAAAGAAAAAAAACATTAAAATACATATCTAAGGGTTCATTTTCCTAACATCACATTATCTGACCTTTTCTGCTTGACTCATACATATACCAGATATTGCAAATAAGGGAAATCATGGGACCTATGTTTCTTTGGGCCTGGCTTACTTCACTTAATATAATTTTTTCCAAGTTTTTCCATTTCCTAACAAATGGGGCAATGCCATTGTTTCTGATGGAGGCATAGAATTCCATTGTGTATATATACCATTTTTTCTTGATCCATTTATCTAGAGGGGCATCTAGGTTGGTTCCATATCTTAGCTATGGTAAATAATGCTGCAATAAACATTGATTGGTAATTTTTACAGGCTTTCATATTATGAGAAGAAAAACAAAAGGCCATAGGACTATTTTTATCTGCTACATTGTTGTATTAATTTATTCAAACACATATACACATACAAACACACAGATATACACATGTGTAATATTAAGACCCAGTCAGTCTGAAAGAAAATATTTTAATAGGAATTCCATAAAATATTTAGTCTGCTTAGATCTGCTTAGAATTTCTTGAAATATCTAATTACTGCCACCCTTGGACAAATCATTACCATTGGTGAAAATGTTGCCATTTGAATTTAGAATGCCACAGAAAGACCTATGTTTTAAAGAAAAAATACTTTCCACTTCCTCCCAGATTGTGGAGAATACCTGAATAGTTCTTCTGGAGATTACGTTCTTTAGAGTGAAACCCATGAGAACATAGCCTCTCACAAACTTTCCTCTTTTATCTTTAAATCATTCTAGGTAAAAAACATTTCTCTTTGACATACTTCCCACCTTGACATTGTCTTGTCACAGCCCTCCAAACAATAAAACCAACTGAACATACACTGAAACCTTCAGACTTGTAAATCTGAGTAAGCCTTTCTGCTTAGTAAATGGACAATATCACTTATTATGGTAGATTATAAAGCTAACACAGAAGTCTAGTCTTTGTAACAATGTAGATTGTATTAAAATATACTTCATTATAAAATATCTAATTCCATGTTGTATTTTGTGTTTTTGTTTCTGGTGATCCTAGGGCTTAAACTCAGGGCCTGGATGGTGCTTTTGTGTTCAAGGCCAGTGCTCTACATATAAGTTGAACTGGAACTTCATTTCCCCTGGTGGTTAATGGAGATAAGAATTTAATGAAGTTTCCCACTTAGGCTAGCTTCACACTGTTATGTTCAGATCTCAATCTCTTAACTAGCTAAGATTACATACTTCAAATTCCAGTTCCCAGCCAAATTGCATATTTTGTGTAATTCCAATTCTCAGCATTGTATAGATTCTCCTACTACAATATGAAAAAACAGAATCTACTAAGGATATTTGTAAAGTATAAAATGAAGGAAGAATTTTCATTCTTTACAAAATCAATGCAAAAATCTATGCTAAAATATTAATATTTTACTGTACCTTTCCTGCAACCAGTTTGATATAGTTTTATAATTGTCAGGCCAAATTTCTCAACATTCTACTGGAGAATTACGATTTCATGCATGCATGCATATGCATATGTGTATATAGATATCCAAATATCTTCCCTAATGGATCATCAGAATTGAAACTGCTTTGTTTTGCTGTTCAGCTGTTGAACCTGGTCGGCTTATTCTGTGACAATACCTGTCCTCTTTCTCAGCATTCCTTTATTTACTATACCATCAGCCTTCTAAAATAAGGTTCATTTCTTGGAGAAGATTACCAGTCAGCCCAAGCAATATCTACCCAGAGGGTTTTAATAAAGCAAGCTTTAAGATAGTAAGATAACATGAAGTGACAACTACAAAATTTCTACAGAGACCTAGAAAGTTATCAAAATTATATCTGACATTTTTCACATTTCTGCCTTCGTTCTCTTCTCATACTTAAGAAAGCACTGACTAACACTATAAATATATTGCATTTATAAATTAAGGATTAGTGTTTTTTTTCCAGCCTCAAGTCTTCTTTTCCATGGTTTTTGACATAAACTTTTGGGAGATTTTTTTGATTGTTATGGGATTCCATTCCAAACAAAGCCATGTATATCAAGAAAGCCAATGTTTTCAACTCAGAGTACTAAACATAAGAGGGGGGAAATTAAGGTTAGGTATATATGTTAAGCACAAATACAGGCAATATCCAGACATTTTGAAATTGTATACCTTTACTAGATAAAGTGGCTCAAACCTATAATCTTATCTACTTGGGAAACAAAGATTAGAGAATTCCAGTTCCAGGCAAGCCCAGACAAAAGAAGTAGAAACTCTAACCATTTGCTCGGTGCAATGTTTTCTTGCCTGTGTTAGGAGGACCACAGTCCAATAAGGCCCACGCATAGTGATACTACCTCAAAATAAGTAATCCAATTACAATCTGCAGGTATGACAGTAGTAGAGGTGTTGTTTCACAAGCACAGGGTTTTGGGTTCAATCCTCCCGTACCACTAGAAATTTAAATGTGTGCCAGGTTAAGAACGGCATGTCTAAGGTCAAGATTTCATACTGGTTTTACAAGCTCTAATAAAAACTTTACCTCTTTTGTTAATTTTTAAAGTATAATCATAATTTCCATGGCCAAACCAAATAATTTCCTATTAGAGATTTTCTTTTATCCATTAAGGAATATGTTATTTGTTGGATAGTGTCCCACTGAATTCATATTAAAATCGAAAACTCGTTCACTGCATGTGGATACATTATCTCAAAGGTAGCATTTAAGTTGAATTCTCCTCCAAGAGAAGCAGAAGGAATTGAATATACTAAGGAAAGAGGACTCAGAAGAAGCCAATTCTGATCTTGGAGTTCTAGTTCCACCAACTCAAAGGCAAAGTATTTACTGTGGTGATTTATTATTACAATTACTAGAAAACATGAGGAATCTATAAGACATGAAAAGTCATTTACGCTTGGGGTCCATGACTCATCTCTATAATTCTAGTTTTTAAGAAGGATGAAACTTGAGGGATAATGGTTTTCAGGCTGGTAGGAAAGTTCATGATGTTCTATCTCCAAATAACTACATGGTTCTTTTTGGAGATTTACTACTATTAGCAAACAAACTGAGAGCTTGAGGTATGTTCAAGCCCCAAACTGGGAGAAAGAAAAAATTCTTAGAAGAATACCATGAGAAACAGAGTTATGAATAGGAAAACAGAAACAAAATACATAAACTTATTGATATAGACAAAGCTTCCCAATGTGAAATATGGCACAAAATGTAATATTTAGGGTTTTCCTTCTTATATAGTAGAAACAAATGGGATGTCTACTTGAAGAAACTAAAGTGTAAAACTGTATGCAATAAATAATGACATTACTTTATATTTCCATAATTTAACTTGTTTCCCCACAAATTTATAGAATAGTATAGCTATGGAAAAATCAATAAATATTGCATTTTCATATAGGATTACATATCCTTGCAAGTGTTGTCTAAAATTGATCTACATTAAAATCATTGCCATTGATATCCTTCATAAGATTCCAAATGTTTATAATTTCACCAGACCTTCCAAAAATCTCATATCCCATACATAATTTTTAGTTTGTTCATGCATTCTTAGGAACATAAACATATGGCACAAAATATTAATTACCTATATCTGCTGTCATTAATTTATTATAACTAATGCAATTAAGTATATACCCTGAGAGAAAGAAGATTCTTCCTTCTAAATACATGCTTGCAGGCACACACACACACACACACACACACACACACACACTCATACTCACATATTTACCAATCTAACTTAGGTTAGGTTCCTGACATTGGGTATGAGAAAATGATCTATCTAATAATAAACTTCCTTGCACAGTCATAAAATGCTTTCATAATTCCACATATACAAAAAACTAGATCATTCAAAATAATGAGATTACTTAACAGAATCACCCAGCTCCTAAGCCATCTAATCCCTGATTTCATTCATTCATGACAATGCATTTTTCATATCACATTTAAAAACTTTTTGAGTCTCTCTGATCAGCAGATACAAATGTGCTATCATATAATAGAAAATGTAGGTAAAATTACTTGTCCCTAGGTAATCTTTAATATATCTTAAAGAGTTCTATGTCCTTCTTGCAGAGCCTGTTCCTGGCATTTTGCCCTAATGTCTAATATTAACTTACAAAGGACATACCATATTCCTTAATTCATTTTCCCTAAAGGTTATGCTATGTAGTTGACTCTGATTTTTTGCTTATTCTAAATTAAATTTTCTCAACCAGTTGAATTATTGTTTATGTTACTCCTAAGCCATTTGAAATATTAAAAAGACCTAGAAATTCACCTTGGCAATGATTTGTGAATGGCAGTTATGGTTGTGGGGAGGTAAAGGACTTGAATTATCTAGAGTGCCTTAAAACCGGCACTGTTATTTAACGACTGATCACTTAGGAAGCTTTTAAAGTGTGTCTTCTTATTTCATGTAGGACGGTAAAAGTATGCTTTTCATCACATTCTTGCCTGCAAAGAACTAGAATTATTTCCTTTGTAGAGTTTGTGCTGAAATGTCTGAGTTAAAGAGGCACAATAAAGAACTAAATAACTCCATTACAGACTAGCAACCACCTTTGGAGGTACGGATTGTAAAAAGAACCATGAATTTGACCCAGAAATGACACAGAAAAGAAAACAATTGCCAGGCAACTAAAACATATATAATCCTTGGGCAAGCCACAGGAATTTTCTCTGGATACATCAACCAATCACTGGGTGGCCATACGAGACATGGTGACCCAGTGGCCAGGTGGTACCCGTCAATAACAAGTCAGTATTAATAATAAGGAATTATGTATGTGTAGCTTAATTTGCTTAAAATATTAGCCAATCATGTAATTTCTCAGGTAACACTCCCTTAAGGTTGTTTACTCAATACTATAAAAACTGTACTGATTCTATGCTCGGGGCCTCTTAGTGTCACCAGTTACCGAGTGCACGGAGGACCAAGCTCGAATTTGCAAATAAACCACTCTTGTCACTTACATTGATCTTGGTTTCTGGTGGTCTTTGGAGGAGATATAACAGGTGGAGGCCCGTCTGGGATAAACTCATAAACCCACCCAGATACCTGATCAGAGAGTAGCAAAGAATGGCTGGTAAGTTAAGGCATTGCCACTTTGTAACTGTCTGGGGTCTTTATGTCCAGCAGGATTGGTATTGGAGTTGGCAAGAAGTCCTGTCGGATAGTGCTATAAGGCAGCCAACTGGACTGGTGGGAGAGGTCCCCCGTTTCCCGCGGAAGGTAAACTATCCACTAGTGTGGACACTTGGGCCTGTTTGTTGCCAGAAACTTTCTTTCTGATAGTTTATAAGTTAGACTGTCCACTAGTGAGGACATTTGGGATTTATCCTGTCTGTAATCCTTCACTTTCTGTCTGACAGTCTACCATGGGCATGATGTTAAATGTGTGTCTTGTCCTAATGTCTGTGTGTTTGTAATATGAGTATTATGAAACATTTCCTCACTCAGGTTCATCCGGAGGTGGATGTCAAGAGACTCTGTTTCTCTCTGTTTGAGGCTGTTAGTCTTCTCTCTGTTTCTTCATCCAATAATAACTACTTTCTCTTTCAGACCCACTTATTTTTCCACCTCGAAGGGTGAAATCTGGCCTAGAAAGATTGGCCCACTTGAAGCAAAGCTGGAGTCAGGTAATCTATCGGATGCCACTGCTAGAATATCGCAAAGTGTCTCTGTCTACCCCTTTGGGATCTTAGACAAACCAGCTAGTCCACACTTTACACATTGGGACATTGTTAGCTCTGTCCTTAACATTCTTTCAATTAGTTGTTAGGAAGGTAAGGGGAGTGTGAGGTGCATTCTGGTTCTGACCCATTTCAATGTATATCAATCCACACATAAGACCAGAGGAAAGGAGAAAATTAATTACAATTGTCACAAAATGAAATAGCCGATACTTTCAGCAATTTGGGATATGACCACAACTCAAAATGTCTCAAGGAGTAATAAAGCCCCATGGAAAACTTTCGAACAAAACTTCTTGGGTGCAAGGGGTCACAGCAGTTAAACGATACTCATGGACCACCCAAAGAACAGGGGATCTGGTGACGGGACGAGTGTCTCACTCATTTTTAGTTATCCCAGAGAGCCTTTATCCCTTATTAGGAAGAGACTTGTTGACTAAGGTCGGGGCACAGATTCACTTCTATCCAGAAGGCTCCCAGGTGACAGATGCCCAAGGGAGACCAATACAAGGGCTGACTCTGAGACTGGAAGACGAGTACCGGTTGCAGCAATCACCTGAGGCTCCTCAACAAGAAATCATCTACTGGCTGGAAAGGTATCCATAAGCCTGGGCAGAGATTGGAGGAGTGGGACTAGCGAAGAATAGACCAGCTGTATTTATTGAGGTAAAGCCAGGAGCTGACCCAGTCATAGTCTGGCAGTACCCTATATCCATGGAGGCACGGGTGGGAATAACGCCCCACATTAGGTGTCTGCTAGAACTGGATATACTGCGCCCTGTCAGTCGGCATGGAACACTCCCCTGCTATCAGTCTGTAAGCCCCACTCCAATGAATATAAGCCAGTGGAGGACTTAAGGGAGGTAAACAAATGGGTAGTGGACGTTCACCCGACTGTACCCAACCCCTACACACTCCTGAGCCCCCTTCCTCCCGAAAGGCAGTGGTACACAGTATTAGATTTAAAAAATACCTTTTTCAGCCTACCCTCGGCAGCTAAAAGCTAAGATCTCTTCTCCTTTGAGTGGACAGATGTAGAAAGAGATATTAATGGACAGCTGAACTGGAAAAGAGTTCCTCAAGGATCTAAAGACTCACCAACACTCTTTGACGAAGCCCTGCATGAGGACTTAGGTGAGGCTAGGGGAAGCCACCCTAGCTTGACTTTGTTGCAATATGTGGATGTCTTATTAATTGCTACTAAAACTGAAAGAGAATGCATCCGAGGAATGGAGGATTTACTCCAGACTTTGGGAAGCCTTGGTTTCTTGAGTGTTGGCCAAGAAAGTTCAAATCTGCAAATCAGAGGTAACTTATCTGGACTATTTATTGAAAGGGGAGCAGCAGTGGCTTACAAAAGGAAGAAAAGAAATTGTCCTTAAAATTCCAACACCCCAGTCTCAGCACCACGTAAGGGAGCTTTAGGGCTCAGCAGGCTTTTGTTTTCGGTGGATTCCTGGGTTTGCGGAGTTGGCTAAACCCCTTTATGAGGCTACCAAAGAAAAGCAGCTGTTTTTATGGATGGAGTAGGTTGAACAAGCCTTTGAACAGATAAAAACTGCCTTATTGACAGCCTCAGAATTAGGACTCCCTGATACAACTGAACACTTTTATTTGTATGTGGATGAACATAATGGGATTATGAAAGGAGTCCTAAGCCAATATCTAGGCCCATGGAGAAGACCAGTAGTCTACTTATCAAAGAAATTAGACCGGTGGCAGCAGGATGGCCACCATGCCTGAGAATGAAAGTAGCTACTGCTCTAATGGTAAAAGATGCAAATTAACTATGGGGCAGGAACTGTATGTGACCACGCCCATGCTATTGAGAGTGTGTTAAAGCAACCACCAGATCGATGGCTCAGCAATGCCTGACTAATCCATTACCAAGGACTGCTACTCAGTCCTCTCAGAATTAATTTCCTATCCTCTCAGAATTAATTTCCTAGTTCCCTCAGCTGTCAACCAAGCGATTTTTCTACCAGATCCAGACTTAGACATGTCACTACATGATTGCCCGGAGATCCTGGGGCAAGTCCGTAATATCCAAGAGGACTTAAGAGATCAGTGTTACCAGATGCTGAACTCGTGTGGTTTATAGATGGGAGCAGCTTTGTTCATCAAGGACACAGGTACGCGGGAGCAGCAGTAATGACTGAGACTGATGTGGCTTGGACCGAACCTCTGCCCATAGGCACGTCAGCCTAGAGAGCCGAATTAATAGCCCTGACCCCAAGTACTAACGCTAGGAAAGAATAAAAGACTAACTCTGTATAGTGATAGTGAGTATTCTTTTGCAATGGCTCATATACACAGAGCTATCTACAAAGAAAGAGGATTAATGACAGCATAGGGAAATTCCATCAAAAATAAAGATGAAATTTTGGCCTTGAACGCTGCTCTTTGGTTGCCTAAGAAGTTGACCATTGTTCATTTTCCTAGACATCAAAAACTTAAAGATGCTGTGAATAAAGGCAATAACCTGGCCGACAGAACTGCCAGGGAAATGACAACACAAAAAGACTCTGTAATGATGATAAACCTGCCAGACTCCGGTGCAAGAACTCTCCTGGACACTCCTACATATACCACAGAAGATTTAAAATGTATTGATCAACTAAGAATAGCACAATGCCTGAATGGTTGATGGAGAGACTCTAAGAGCAACATTTTATTGCTTGAACAGTTATGGAGTAAAATACTACTGAAAATGCATTGAGCACCCACATGAGTGGGAGGAAGATGCAAGACCTGGTGAGAAATACTGGTCTTAGGGTCAAGAATAGACATGCTAAAATAGAATAGATTGTCAGGGACTGTAAGGCATGTCAGCTGACTAATGCAAGGAAAATTCAGGCAGGACCAGGCAGTCGGATAAGAGGAGATAGACCAGGAACCTACTGGCAGGTGGACTTCACAGAAATCAAACCTGGCAAGTATGGATATAAATATCTATTAGTTTTCCCTTTTCAGGATGGGTAAAAACCTTTCCTACAAAGCATGAAACAGCACAGGTGGTGGCTAAGAAGTTGCTGGAAGAAATCTTACTCAGGTTTGACTTCCCTAGCATGATAGGATCAGATAATGGACCAGCCTTTGTGTTGAAGGTAAGTCAGGGAATTGCTAATGCTCTTGGGGCAGATTGGAAACTGCATTGCGCTTATAGACCCCCAAAGCTCAGGACAGGTAGAAAGGATGAATAGAACTGTAAAGTAGACCCTGACCAAATTGACTATGTTGACTGGTGGTGAGTGGGTAACTCTCCTTCCCTTTGCCTTATACAGAGTATGAAACTCCCCTTTGAAAATTGGTCTTTCCCCCCATGAAATTGTATTCGAAATGCCCCCTCCCATAATTCCTAATTTTCAGAGCAGTTTCTTAGGGAAGATGATGACTCTGAACTTTTGTTCTCTCTCAGGGTCCTGTAGAGGACTCACCTTTATGTCTGGCCTAGACTGAATGTGCTGTACGAGTCAGGCCCTCCAACGATCCCACATAACTTCTGCCCCGGGACTAGGTCCTGGTGAAAAGACACCGACAGGAAACCCTGGAACCGCGGTGGAAAGGACCTTTGTGGTCATCTTGATGAATCCAACTGTCCTCAAAGTTGACGGCATCGCTACCTGGATCCACCATTTGCATGCAAAGCCTGCAGATCCCATAAGCGATATTGGAGAGAACTCAGAGTGATAAGACTCAATTTCCAAAGACAATCCTTAAAGCTCAAATTGAGCCATAAAAAGACTAAGTCATGAAATGGTTGTTGACGTATACTTTACTTGGAAATTGTATTGACATAATAGTGGATGCCTGCAATCCTAATCGCCCATATAATTGGGCTTGGATTATTAGTAATCAGGTAATGGACAAACGTTTCCCTCTGGCTGTGAAAGAGGGACCCTCCCTATGGTTTCGATACAGGTTTATATTTAATTTCTGCCAGCTCGCTGAGGGAGTAGGGTAAGGAACCTAGGCTTGTTGAGTGTAGATGGAGACACTGGTATGTTTGCCCAGGGGAAGGAAGGACTAGTAATTGTGGAGGACCAGAGGATTTTTACTGTAAGAGCTGGGGCTGCAAAACAAGTACCTCAGGAAAATTGAAAGGAAAAGGAGGAGACCTTGTTACTTTTACTAAATCAAGGGCCAGTGGGCATCCAGTTTAATGGGATGCCTGTGCACCAACAAATTAGGGTTTCCCAGGATTCTGATGCCTGAGTGAAAGTTCGGTTCACAGACAAGGGAAAACAAGTCCTAGGTTGGGAATTAGGAAAGACTTGGGGTCTAAGATTTTACCGATGTTGAAAAACTCACAATGGCACACTTAGAATTCTACAGACAATTGCCACAGCTAGCTATTTCCTTTCAGTAATGGGACCAAACACTGTTTTAAGACCGGCTTCTGCCACAAAAGCCAAAGTAAGTGAAAAGAAAAAGCCCTAGGCTGTAGTGACCCCATCTCCTCCGAAAAGAGGAGACCCCCTCAGGGAGAACATCCCATGCTGGAGGATTCTCTATGGCAGCTGTTGGTTCAAACTTATAATCTAATCAATCAGACCTGCCCTGATATTACCAGTACATGTTGGATGTGTTATGATATGAGCCCCCATGTTATGAGGGTATTGCAGGGCTACAGAATGTAACTAAAACAAGTAAATCATGCAGATGGGAATAAAAAGAGGCAAAACTTACCCTAAAGGCAGTTATAGGACAACAGTTATGTGTAGGACGAGTACTAACTAATTTTACTCACTTATGTAATCAGACCCAAGAATGGACTCCTGAGGAAGTTTATCGATTACCTCTCCAAGATGTTTGGTAGACATGTTCAACTGACCTAACCCCTTTTGTGCATTGGAGGTTTTAAATAGGACCCACAGCTTTTGTGTCATGGTGCAACTCATCCCACGATTACTTTACAATTCTCTGGAAGACAAGATGATAAAAATGTCCACAGCAAGCTACTGGCCGCGAAGAGCTAAAATAGAAATAATAACAGCCGTGACTATCGTGGCCCTGATGGGCTTAGCTGGAGTAGGGACTTGAGTAGCATCCCTGGTTACTCAGAGAACACCCTACTCTAACCTTTGTGCTTCTATAGATGAGGATATCAAAAACCTGGAACGTTCTACAGCCTACCTTCAAAAATCTCATGATTTCTTACCTGAGGTGGTGTTACAAAACAGGCAAGGGCTGGACTTAATTTTCTTACAGCAAGAAGGTCTATGTGCTGCCCTGGGGAAGAATGTTGCTCCTATGCAAATCACTCTGGAGTTGTAAAAGGATAAGGGAACAGCAAGTAGGATGGTTTGAATCATGGTTTAACTATTCCCCTTGGATTACTACATTAATATACACTCTGTTGGGTCCCATTATCATTATAGTGCTTGTGTTCACTATAGGGCCTTGTGTTGTAAATCCATTAGTGATGTGTGTTAAGAAATGAGTCAATACCGTACAACTGATGGTCTTGAGAACGCCATATCAATTAATCCCTGATAAAAGACATAACGCAGGCCCGTAAGGACAATGATTAGCCTTTCAGGTGCATAATAGAAACGGGGGAATGAAGAGTCTAAGACTTAAAGAGGCACAATAAAGAACTAAGTAACTCCATTACAGACTAGCAACCATCTTGTGAGGTACGGATTGTAAAAAGAACCATGAATTTGACCCAGAAATGATATAGAAAAGAAAACAATTGCCAGGCAACTGAAACAAATAATCCTTGGGCAAGCTTCAGGAATTTTCTCTGGATACATCAACCAAACACTGGGTGGCTATACGAGACAAGGTGACCCAGTCGCCAAGTGGTATCCGTCAATAACAAGTCAGTATTAATAATAACCAATCATGTATGTGTAGCTTAATTTGCTTAAAATATTAGCCAATCATGTAATATCTCATGTAACACTCCCTTAAGGTTGTGTATTCAATACCATGAAAACTGTACTGAGTCTATCCTCAGGGCTTCTTAGTGTCACGGGTTACCGAGTGCGTGGAGGACCAAGCTTGAACTTGCAAATAAACGACTTCTTTTTCACTTACATTCATCTTGGTCTCTGGTGATTTTTGAAGGGTCTCCATTCCAGGTATAACAATGCCCTGCTCCTGCTGCTACTGTAGTGAAACCCACAAACAACTGCACAGCGGTATTAGCTGCTTTAGATTTTGAAATTTTCTTCCAGTAGCCCTAGTGATTTGAGCCCAGATTTATGGGATAGTCACATAATACACAATTGCAAAGCACCAGAATATACAAAGTCAAAATGCAAAATGATGTTCAATTCTTTTCTTTGTTGTTTCACTTTTTTCTTTCTTTCTTTTTTAATTGTGAAAATACATTACAGAGGGTTACCATTACATGGCCAATGTAATCAGTGCATTTCTTAACAAGAATTGTTGCCTCCTCCTTTGTTTCCCCTTCGTATCCTTTCCCATGCCCACCCCAGCCCCCCTCCGCCAAAGTTCTAAAGTTCGTTTTTAAACAAAATGGCTTGTACATCTCTTTATTCCAATGGATCCACCTTTATCACTATTTAAACAATAAGTTTTTTTTCCTTCCCCTCCACAAAGTATAACAACATCAAATACAGTGAAAACAGGGGTTATACCATGGGGAAGAGACATACAAAGCAACAAAAAAATCATCTTATAAATATGTTAGAAACAATAGCAAGAAAGAAAAAAATAACATTTGAACCCTTATTTTGGAGTCCATTTTGCCTAACATAACTTATCTGACCGTTTCTGCTTGTCTCAGACAAATACTAGTTATTGCAAATAAGTGAAAGCATGGGACCTATGTTTCTTTGGGCCTGGCTTAATTCAGCCTTGGAAGAAAACAATAGAGAAATTTTTTTCTTATTCATTCTCTTTTAAGGAGCTAGATACTGCTTATTTCTCATTATTGTTGATATGACTTAAATAAATTTACCAGATTTTTCAAATAAAATAGATACAAAATGACATATTTAGTAACAAAATAAAGCTAAACATTTTAGTGATATTTTTATTTAGTTCTGTTCTCAGTTATGCTGAAATAACATTGAGATGAGACAAGCATATGTGTAAATTGACACCTATCAATCACACAGAACTCTGGAATCTTTGGGCTTTGATTTCTATATCAACATCACCTAGAAAACAAAATTATCACTTGCTTCATGTCTTAAGTAACATACTTAATACAAGTTTTATTAATTTTACCAATATATTTCATAATCTATGGAATCAATGCATTACATAAGGATTTGATTTCTTATCTCCACTGAATTAATATTATGTTTATTTTATTTTTACACACCTAAAATAATGACATTCTTCAGGATAAAACATGCCTGTTTTTCATTTTTATTGCCAAAATTGAACTATAAGGCACTTTGTAAATTTAACTTTAAATCTGAACTAAAGCAAGATATTCCAGCACTTATCCAATTATTCCTATTGAAAGGTTAAAGTTTGAGGCAGTGACCACCACGTGTTGCCTCCTGAGCCTCAGTACTCCCAAGAAGACTTGGAGTGGATAAAGAAAATTCCCATGGCCTATAAACCCCCAGACAGAGAAGGAAACAAAGACTGGTGGAAAACTGGGGCAGGAACCCGAAGAATGCAGGACTTGCTCCAACACTCAGATGTAAAAATTAGGCAAGGAAATCAACTCATTGAGGACATTGTTAAAAATTTTTAAACCTGTCAGCTCACCAATGTCCCCAATAAACCAGTTACAAAAGTAGCTAGCCTCCGTGGAGATAGGCCAGGTGTGCATTGGGAAGTAGACTTCACAGAAATTAAAACTGGACATTTTGGATATAAATATTTGCTAGTTTTTGTAGATACTTTTTCAGGATGGCTTGAAGCCTACCCAACAAAGCTTGAGACCGCGAACGTCGTGACTAAGAAGATCCTGGAAGAAATCCTACCCAGTTATGGCTTCCCATCCACCATCTGGTCGGACAATGGACCGGCCTTCGTCTCAAAAGTAAGTCAGGGAATAGCCGCGGTACTGGGAACACATTGGAAATTACACTGTGCTTAGAGACCCTAGAGTTCAGGGCAGGTAGAAAGAATGAATCTGACTGTAAAAGAGACCTTAACTAAATTGGCCTTGGAGAGTGGCGCAGACTGGGTATCGCTCCTTCTTTTTGCCTTGTTTAGAATGAGAAATTCACCCTATCAGCTTGACTTTACTCCTTTTGAAATAATGTATGGACACCCTCCACCCATTATCCCTAACCTTCAGACTGAATTGCTTGCTGATTTGGATGATACTGAATTTGTGTGTAAGCTTGACTATTTACAGCTGGTGCATAAGAGTATGGGGCCCCAGCTTAGAGCATTATATGATTCTGCTTCTATTCATACCCCACATTTGTTTAAACCAGGGGACTGGGTGTTTGTTCAAAGGCACAACTTGCGATCTCTGGAACCATGGTGGAAGGGACCTTACATGGTGCTACTGGCTACACGTACTGCCCTTAAGGTGGATGGCATTGCTGCTTGGATCCACTGTTCCCACACCAGACCAGCTGACCCCTTTGTCTTGGACGACCATGGGGAAACATGGGAAGTCTCCAAGCATCCTACCCAACCTACTCCTGAAGAAAAGAAAAATGGACTGATTTTTATTGGTATACTCGTTCAAAATCAAGAGCTGTTGGAGTTTAGTTTTGAGCCAGAGCCACAAGATTGTGGCTCAGGACCATAAGTCACGGGGGGGGGGGGGGGGGGGGGGGGGAAATGAAAGGTTAAAGTTTGAGGCAGTGACCACCACGTATTGCTTAGCAAAGCAACACGTGGTGGTAATCAAAACACCTGGTTGATTGTGTGCTTATATAAGACTGCAAATCCTTAGCTCGGGGCTCTCCTCCTCGGCTCCACTGTGTTGGAGTGTAGGAAGAGGCCCAAGCTGCAGCCCGTTTAAATAAAACAGCTGTGGAGTCTGACTCTCGGTGGTCTTCTTGTGGGGGGTCCTGCGACTTTGGCATTACACTATAGACTTGAATATAACTTATTTTTGAATGGTAGGAAATTCATATTATATCTACTCTCTATAAAATATTTAAGAAATAAATGATCATGATAATAATAATTTTTCCTTCAAGTAGAAAGAAAGAACCTCACTATAGATGACAAAATCTTGAATGTAGATGCCATAAAGTTTATGAAAAATTCAAGTCATTATGAGTTAGATGAAATAGTCATTTTTGAAGGTCACAAAATGAAATCTCTTGAAGCTTTCTTATCTGTTAAATAAAAAGTATTTGCACTCATATATTTCATTCATCTCTCCAGCAATGGTATAACCAAACAAGCTGCATGCCAAATAGCTTCTCTGATTAATTTAAGTCAATATTTAGGAACAGAAGTTATTGAAATGTGTAGAAATATCTACCCACCACTCTAGAAATTAAATCTGAAGTCACAAAGGATTGGGATTAATAATTAGCTTTCATTATGTTGCCTTAAAGAAGTGAACTCTTTTAAGTGGGCAGAGTTGTAGAGATTTGGTCACTGAGAACTTGTGATCAAAGAGGATGTTAAGATCAAGTCCTTTCCTCCTCTTCCTTCTTTTCCTTCTCTGTTTCCTTCTCCTTTCCCTTCTCCTTCTCCATCTCCCTCTCTCTCTTCCCCTCCTCCTCTTTTTCCCTCTCCCACTCCTATTCCTCCTCTTCTTTACTTCCTGGCTTCTATGAATACACACATTCCATCACATGTTCCTGACATGGGGTACTGTGTCACCACCAACCAAAAGCAAGGAGGATAAGAAACATAAACTGAAATGTATAAAATCAGAAGCCAAGATTAATCTTTCCCCAATTTAAGTTAATTTTGTAACGTATGTTGTCATATTGATAGGAGACTGACACAGCATGCTCTCACTTATTATAAGGGATAAGATTTACTGGAAAAAAATCTGACCAACATCACCCTAATAAATTATTGATTAAATTAATATTAGATTAAGAAAAATCTACTTTAAAGTGTCAGATATACTTCAAAAAGAGGCAAAAAATCACCTCTATGGTTTACTATGAAAAGACAATAGAATTCAAACTATTCCTCAAGGAAATTGACCTATATTTGGCAGTATTTTCAATTTCATAAATGATGTAAGAAGACTGAAGAACACACATTTCAACTCAATCTGTGTGATATAAAATTTACTCTGTCCCCTGTATTCTATCTATGTCTGGTTCCCAAAGTGATTTGTATTTTATTCTAATCATATTTTTAATTAACTTTAAGTAATTGTATGGGAGTTGCTGTTTGACAAAGCAGTTTATGAATAGTGTTTAGTGTGTTTTTTTTTTTTCTTTTTTGTCTTCTGAGGTTTGAACTCTGGGTCTGGGTGCTGTCCCTGAGCTCCTTTGCATGAACATTAGAACTCTATCACTTGAGGCATAGCAGCACTATCAGATTTTTCTGAGATTTAATTGGAGATAGGAATCTCACAGACTTTCTTGCCTGGGATGGCTTCAAACCTCAATCCTCAGCCTCCTGATTATTGAGGATTACAGGTGAGCAGCTAGTGCCTGGCTTATACAATGAAGCTTTTTTTTTTTTTTTGGTAGTCCTTGGGCTTGAACTTAGGGCTGTGGCAATGCCCAAGAGCTTCTTTTCCTCACTCTAGCACTCTACACCTTGTGTCATATTGCCAATTCCAGCTTTTTAAAAATTATGTAGTACTGAGGAATCAAACCCAAGGCTTCACACATGCAAGGCAAGCAGTATACCACTAAGCCAAATTCCATGGCCAATACAATGCACCTTGATGATCATTATCCCTCATCCTTCTCAATCCTATCTCATCCCTCAATTTACATAATTTTGTAGAATATTCACTTACTTGCAATATCATATATCGTCACTCAGAGAATATATCAATGATTATACTTTATTGCTAGTTTTATTCATCAACATACTAAAGTTATGCATTACAGATTTCTGGGATTTTAAATTCTAAATTTGCACACACTACTATTCAGATTCACACACTGCTATTATAAAAAATTTTCCTCAGGTTTATGCAAATGCACTCTGTAATTCTTTAATAAAGTACAATGATTCTTAAAATGTTAAAGAGTTGGAGTAAGAACATCAGCTTCAGTTCTAGAACATTTTATCATCACTACCCTCTCAAAATACTCCAATATTTATTAGTAGTCACTTCCTGTCATCATTTCAACCTCCTCCTCTTGAGCAGCTTTTATTTCATATTCTACTTCTACAGATGTGCCAATTTTAAAATGCTCACATTATTATAATATGTAGTCTATCCATTTCTTCCATGTAATATTACTGTTTCCAAAGTAAGCCCATGTAATTTTTTCTCATGGATGGAGTATATTGTTTTGTATGCATGTGAATAATTATATAACATCCTCAATGGACATTTCAATATTTTATCATATGTTATTGTAAAAGGTTTTGCTATGTATATTCCTGTACATGTGTCTCATTGGATATATGTTGAAATATATTTTGTATATAAAATTATGCTTCAAAATGCTGGATCAAACTGGGCGTCAGTGGCTCATGCTTGTAATCCTAGCTACTCAGGAGGCTGAGATCTGAGGATTAAGGTTCAAAGCCAGCCCAGGCAGCAAAGTCTGTGAGATTCTTATCTCCAATAAACCACTAGAAAACCGATGTGGTGCTGTGGCTCAAGTGGTAGAGCGCTCGCCTTGAGCTGAAGAGTGCAGTGCCCAAGCCCAGAGTTCAAGCCCCACGACTGACCAAAAAGAAAACAAAAAATACGCTGGATCATAGAAGCAACTCTATGTGTAATATCTTAAATATTGCCAGTATGTTTAACAAACTGACTGTATCATTTTAAGTGACAAGCACCAATGTATAAGAATTCCAATTTCTACATAGTAGTTGTGCAGTGCAATCTCATTGTTGTTTCTATTTCCACTAATCTCTATATGTATGCAATGTCTAGGTATGTTACGATACTTCCATATGTTCCTTGGTTGTTGTTATATTAATATAGAGATATGTATTTCAATTTTTTGATAATTTATTCACGATGGTTAATTTTTTTCATTGGTATTAATATGCTCTTAATATATTTCTGATTCAAGTGTTTTAAGTAAAATATATTTCTGATTCAAGTGTTTTAAGTAAATGAATATGAATACACACTATGTATACATGTGCATATATCCATACTTATATGTGTATACATACAAATGTCTATATATGTATACATATATGAATATACATATGTGTATATACATGTATACAGACATATATGTATATTATTATTTTCATTTCTCTGTAAGTTATCATTTTACTTTATTTGTCAAACATGTCCTTTATTGATTTTACTTTACTTTATTTTATGGTTAAGATGTACAGAGGGGTTACAGTTACATGAGTAGGGCAATGAGTACATTAGTTGTTGATCATTGTTACCCTTTCCCTTCCTTGTGTTGTCCCACTATCCTTTCCCTCCCCCAGCTCTCACATTCCTATCAACCCACCCCTTACTGCATGAAGTGGTAAAGTTCATTTCCAATATACAGTCTTGTGAGTATATTTATTGCAATGTGTCATCCTGTGTCCTTGTTTCACCGTTTTGTAATTCTCCTTCCCCTCCCCAGATTAGACATGTATATACAAGATGCAGGGTATCAAAACTGAGTACAGTGACAACAGGGGATATGCCATAGGGGAAAGAACATACAAAGGAAACAACAACAAAAATGAATAAAATGGCATTGTACATTTATAACAGTAACAATAAAAGACAGAACACTCAAACATGTCCTTTATTGCTGAGGTAATTATTACAGTTAATGTTCTTATCATTTTTGGAACTTTGCAAAATGTTTGGTAGCATTCAGTGTGGACTCATATGTTCAATTTTTGTTAAATCTATCATCTCATAAGCTACCTGACAGCTCTCTTCTAAAGCAAAAAAGGCAGTCTTCTACAGCTTGGTTCCAAACCATTTGTATTTTTTCCTTGTACTAAGAATACTGACTGAAGCCTGGTGCTGGGGGCTCACACCTATAATCCAAGGTACTCAGTAGGCTGAGATCTGATGATTGTGGTTCAAAGCCAGCCTGGGCAGGAAAAATCCATGAGACTGGTATCACCAATAAACCACCAGAAAACTGGAAGTGGTGCTATGGCTCCAGCCTTGAGCTGAAGAGCTGAGGGACAGCACCCAGGCACAGAGTTCAAGGCCCACGACCACCACCACCAATAACAACCACAAAAAGAATATTGACTCAAAAAGCAATAGTATTAAGCAGTCTTAAAGTTAGGCTCAAGTCTGACATTTTGGTATTATCTTAGATGCCAGTAGCCTTCTCATCTAATGAGCCATGTGTCCTCAAGATGTTAACCAAATTTCTTATTTTATTTACACAGTTACTATAAGTATGTATTTTCTCATCTATCTTTCTTTCATTTCACCACAGAATCTGTATATATCCTTTATGTCAGACTTGAATACAAATGCCTTTGGAAGATATTTATTAATTGATGTATATTAATTGTACGAAGAAATCTTATTGAAATACTTTACACACTCTCATATTGATCAAGGGCCTGATTAACCTGTTTTTTTCTCCATTCCCATTGCCCTTTATTTTTCAACTGTTTTCTATGAATTCCTTTCTGCTAACTTCACACATCGTCAAAATTATTAAAGTACTGTTCACCCACCGTCATTGAAAATTATACAATGCTGAATATAAAAGCAAAAATCTAAATAAATGGGGACATATAATTTTTGTGGATTGGAGGATACAAGTGAGCCAAGATATAAATTGTCTCCTCCTTTATTTATTGGTCATTCATGGGTTTTGAAATCTGGTCCTGGGCACTGACCCAATGCTTGTCAGCTCAACTGAGTGCTCTACCCATTGAGAAACTCTGGCACTGCTGGTTTTCTGGTGGTTAATTGGACATAAGAGTCTTACAGACATTTCCTTTCCAGCTGGTTTTGAACCACAATCCTCAGATCACAGCCTCCTATGCAGCTATGATTACAAGCATGATCCAACATCCGTCCAGCTTCACAGTTTTATTTATATTTATGACAACTTCTAAAAACACCTGACCAGCACTCTGACTCATTCACAAAGGAAAATAAACTGTTAGTA
This sequence comes from Dipodomys spectabilis, assembly GCF_019054845.1. NCBI lineage: Eukaryota > Metazoa > Chordata > Mammalia > Rodentia > Heteromyidae > Dipodomys > Dipodomys spectabilis. The sequence continues at coordinate 2,156,428 of NW_024870972.1, read as the reverse complement.
TAAAATTGTTATATTTGTAGAGGAAAATTGTACAGCTCAAAGTGTCTGTACAGCACCAGATTAGTTCCACATAAATATTATCAAGAAATATTTAATAAGGGGTAAAACCAAACATTTGTGGAATGACATTCTTTTTAATAAGTGGTGATAGGTTAGACAATATTGGGGAGAATTAAAAAGTAAACATTGACTTAAACATAACAACTTATTCAAATATTAACATTAAGCAGGATTAAAACGTGGCAAATAAAACAAAACGAGTGATGTAAATGTAAAACAAAGAAAGAGCTCTTGATAATTTAGGAGATGAAGCTTTCTTAAATTTGGCATTAAAATTGTAGGCAAGAGAAACAGTATAGTAGAACTCAATGAAAGGGTCAAATAATTTGGTCTGTGAAAGCTCATATACAAGTAGTGAATAGAAGTTGGAAGCAGGTGGCTCATGTATCTCATCCTAGCTACTTGGGAGCCTGTGATTTAAGTTTTGCTGTTTGAAGCCAGCCCTCCACAAAATAAAGTCCTTGAGAATATTATCTCTGATTAATCAGCAAAAAGCCAAAAGTGAGGCATGACTGAAATGGTAAATTTTTAACAAATTGCAAGAAATTTCAGGGACCCTGAGTTCAAGCCTCAGGACCATACATACATGTGGAAAAGTGATAGTAGTAATACTGATAGTGACGATGATGATGGTGATGATTATAATGATGATGAGGTGTACCTATAGTCAAGGATAAAATATGTATAAATCTTATACGTGAAGAATGCCTCAAATCTAGATTCTACATAGAACTCTCAAAACTTAATGTAAAAAAGAACATCAATTAGAAACCAGCAAAGTATATCTTGTGAAAATAAGCATAAGGAAAACATCATCAGTCGCCAAATAAATGGACATTAAAACCAAAATGAAATCATAAAACATGTATAAGAATTACTTCACATAATACTATAATGACCATACTAAATGTTATCAAGAAACAGAGAAAATGGATGCTGGCAGAAATGTCAAATGGGAAATCCACTTCTGAAAACATTTGACAGGTTCTTAGCATATGAAATAAGCAAATACCCACTGTATAGCACAGGAATTGATCTTTCCAGGCTTTGTCTCATAGAAATAAAATGTAACATTTGCCCAAACGCCAAAACACAGAGGATTATAGCAGCATTATTTCCTCTAGTCAAAGAAAAGGAAATCAATTCAGGCTTTCTTCAAGTGAATGGGAAACGAATTGTGCTACATTCTCTAATAGCAGAACCAAAAGGCAACTCGAGTTAATGCAGTAACCCCTCTGTACAGTATGTTCTCAATTAAAATAAAATAAAATTAAAAAAAAAATTAAGGCATACAATAACTGGGAATAATCTACCATAGATTTGATGGCAATCATGTTTATTTATTGCATGATCTAAAAGTCGGAGAAAAAAAATGTGTTGGTTGCCAGGATAAAACAGGTTTCAGATGGAAAAAAGAGAAGTGGTGGGTTTAATTATAAAAGGGAAACATGAGACAATTATTTTTGGTAAATAAACGTATCTGTAAATACTGGATATTAATATAGATTTGATAAAATTATGTTGGACTTAATATGTGCACAAAATCATTAAATTAACTGGTCTGCATAAGGTACTTGAGACATATTAATGTCCTATTTGTGATGTCATACTAGAAATGTTTAAATAAATTGGAAAAAGTATTCAAGGGATTTATCTATGTTCTTATAAGATCATAAATATCCATACTAACCTCGATAGAATTTAATATCTAGAAAACAGAAGTCAATATTGAATGTTTACATTGAAAAATAATGTGGGTACAAGCTTGAGATGAAATATACCTTGCTAATTAGAAAGCTGAGATTTAGAAGACTGATATGAGGGCCAGTTCTGAAAAACACAAATTTGTGAGGAACTACAAAATCAAAGAAAGCTAGATATAATGAAATTTCCTGATATCTCACGTTTGTGGAAGCCATAAGTAAGCGATCATTACTCAAGGGTGGCTTGGCCTGAAAATAATCTAAGGTGGTTAGAGCCTTAGCAACAAAAATAAGTCTGTAGGATTCTTCCCTTTTATAATTAAACTCACTACTTCTATTTGTCCCAACTTGTTAAAACAGGAGTGGTTATAAACAAAAGCACTGGTCTGAAGCCTCAATATAAGGACCTCAGTCTATGTGGGTCAAAGAGTCTCTAACATGAGGTTTTATTTAAATTAACAAGCATTATTTTAGATTTTGCGTAGTGGGATGGTGCATAGTCACAGGCAAGGTCTGCTAAGTCAGGTAATCCAATCTACTCTTTCACATGTTACCCAATAGCCAGGTTTCAATAAAAATGACTACAAGGAGATTGTACAAATGAGACTGCCAATTTTCCCTTTCATGAATCAAAACTCTGTCAAATGATTTCTGTCTTCCAGATGTTTACATATTTCTCATGATCTTTTCTACTATTTTGTCTTCATTATTGATGTTCATATTACGTTTTGTTGTTGTCTTGTGTGTATATGCCATTTTTAAGGCTGGAACTCAATGTTTTATGGTCTTCCTTGAATTTTTTGCTCATAGTTTTTTTTTGCTCAACATTTTTGCTCTAATTTTTTGCTCTACATCTTGAGCCACATTCTCACCTTCTGCTTCTTGCTGGATAATTGGAAATAAGTTTTCTCACATTTTTGTCTGTTTGGACTGACATTGAACTAAAATATTCAGGTTTTAGCCTCCTGAGTTTCTAGGATTCTACACATGAATGGCTAACACCAATCTTTGTTTACTGTTATTTTAATTATGTGATAGAGGAAAGTGGAAGTATATTTGTGGTAAGGGTGCAATTTTCAAATACAAGTTTGAATGAACTTGACATAATGTAATTGTTATCAATTTTAACAGTTAAATCAATGAATATTACACATTCCCAAAGAAATATAATTGAAAACAAAACGCAGAATTGTTTACTTAAAACAAGAAATAGAACCATGAATTTCTTTAGCTTTACAATTAACGTTTTATATAACTTTAATTAGCAGATTTCCATGACTAAAAGTTAATATATTAATATAATTAATATATAATAAATAATATATATTATAACTAAAAGTTAATATATTAATTTTATACTACAAGAATAAAAGTGATGATAGTTAAGAATATATATTTCATCACAGCAAGTAGATAAGTTTTTGAGCATTCTCACTAAAAAGAAATGTTATATGCAGATATTAATGGATATAGTTGCTCATGCTTGTAACCCTAGCTACTAAGGAGGTTGAGAGCTGAGAATCATGGCTCAAGGGCAGCCTAGGCAGGAAAGTCTGTGAGTATATTATCTCCAATGAGACAAACGAAAACTGGAGTGGCTCAAGTGGTAGAGCACTAATCTTGAGCTGAAGAACTGAGGGATAGTGTCCAGGTCCAGATTTCAAGCCCCCAAACTGACAACAATTAAAAATAAACCGTTAAAAATAAACAGTACTTTGAAATAAATGTTAAAATATATATTCTAAAAAGTTTTAAATCCTCACTAGTTTATATAAATAGGTAGAAGTGTTTTCGTGATTTGGTTGTTATTGAATGAATTGTGTAAATCACACATTTCTTATTCAAATCATATTTGTAGGTATATATACTTATATGCCATAAGTATAACTAACAGATATGTGATAGGCAGTGCTGTTTTAGGAATCTCTCTTGGCATTCTAACATTAACACTTCTCCCCTGAAATCGATATGCCCTCCAATCTTGTCAGAAGTTTCAACTCATTGCAGCAGAAAAATATAAGCCATAATCATTGTTTGTAAAAACTGTAACATTTTACATGTATTTCACTTAGTTTAAGAACCAAAACATTTAAGTCATCTGAAATAGGCCAGTAATAGCAAAATGTCTTCTGAATTTCTTAGTCTCTTAAGAGATGAAAATATTTAATTATACATCTAATTTTTTCTGCGTAACATCCTATATCTTAGGAAGATCTTTTTGTGTAACCCTCTGTTCCTGATTAGAAGACCAGAACAAAGGCAATAATGAAAATAGCCAAGGAAAATACATGAAAAAAATTTAAAGTGCAATCACAGACACTCCTGTTTTAATCAGTTTCAATGAGAATATACCTTAAAGTATCATTTTTTTTTTATCACTAAAGAGCATTAATTAAACTTTAATTAGCAGTGAAGAAGGGAACAGAAAACTGTGTTTGAAGACAGCTTGACTTTGAATAATTCAACATAAGCATAATGGCTTTGTCTTGTTTTTTCTATGTAATTACCAAATTAATAAAGAACAACACCCAAAGGCAGGAAAACACCTAAGCCAAAGCAGTAAACTTTTGTATATAAAATAATTGTGATGGTCTAACTTTTTCAAAGTCAGGCTTGGAAAGAAGAAAAGTGTATTTGTTTAGTGTAAACAATAAAAAATATAAAAATCCTCTATTTTTTATTATATTTTATTTTTTTTCTGAACACACTGTACAGAGGGGTTACAATTACAAGGGCAGGATAATGCGTACATTTCTTATCAAGCATTGCAGCCTCCTCCTTTTTTTATCCTTCACATCCCTTCCCAGCCTCCCCCCCCACCCTCCCACCCAATCCTCCCCGCCTCCCCCCTCCCACACCAACTTTGTAAAGCTCGTTTTCGACATGACAACTTGTACTTCTCATTGTTGCAACAGGTCCACCTGTATCCTTAAACGGCTTGTTTTTCCCCATCTCCTCTACAAGTTATACTGACATCAAATATAGTGAAAGCAGGGGTTATACTGTGGGAGAGGGACATACAAAGCAACAAAGAAATAATCTTATAAATGCGTTAGAAACAAATGCTTGAAAGAAAAAAAAAACATTAAAATATATATCTAAGGGTTCATTTTCCTAACAACACATTATCTGACCTTTTCTGCTTGACTCATACATATGCTAGATATTGCAAATAAGGGAAACCAGGGGACCTATGTTTCTTTGGGCCTGGCTTTCTTCACTTAATATCCATTTTCTAACAAATGGGGCAATGTCATTCTTTCTGATGGAGGCATAGAATTCCATTGTGTATATTTACCACATTTTCTTGATCCATTCATCTACTGAGGGGCATCTGGGCTGGTTCCATATCTTAGCTATGGTAAATAATGCTGCAATAAACAAAGTGGTTCTGGTAGCTTCAGTGTGGTCTTGTTTGTAAACATTTGGGTAAATGCCCAAAAGTGGGATTGCTGGGTCATAGGGGAGCTCTATGAGAAGTCTTCTGTGGAAACTCCATACTGCTTTCCAAAGTGGTTGAACAAGTTTACATTCCCACCAACAATGAAGTAAGGTTCCCTTCTGTCCACATCCCCTCCAGCATCTGTTGTTGTTAGAGTTCTTGATTTTTGCCATTCTAACTGGAATGAGGTGGTATCTCAATGTTGTTTTGATTTGCATTTCTTTTATGGCTAGAGAGGTTGAGCATTTCTTCACATTCCACATCCTCCTTCTTCCTTCCTAGAAAACACACCCTATCAATAAAAAGACTTAGATATTTGGCTCGTGACATTGAAAGTGGAAACAGAATATTAGGGATGTCGGAGATGATGGTCAATAACGTTTTACATAATAATGTCACATGCAACAGCTTTATGAGTCCAGCAGGCCTTAACACTGTACTTCTTTAGTGATGTGATAGGAATGTCAGCTTTACTGGACTTAGTATTGTTTTCCACTTCCTTTTCTACCACCTGGCCTAAATTATAATACATAGTAATGGAATGAAAAAGTAATGCCATCTTAACCAAGTCCCATTGCCACAATGAGATGTATAAGATGTTATGTTGAAAAACGAACTTTACAACTTTGGTGGCGGAGGGATGGGGAATCAGTGGGTAGGGATGGTAAGGGAAAGGAGGAGGCAACAATGCTTGCTAAGACACGTACTCTTTACTTTGCTCATGTAGTTGTAACCCCTCTGTACGGTATTTTCACAATAAGAAAATGTATTAATATAAAAAAGTAAGAAAGTTATTTAGGGCTTTGGGAATGTGGCTAAATGGAATAGTTATTGCTTTCCATGACTCAAACCCTAGGTTCAATTCCTCGGTCCCACATAAATAGAAAAAAACTGAAATTTGAGCTGTGCCTCAAGTGGTAAAGTGTTAGCCTTCAGCCAAAAAAAAAAAAGCTCAGGAAAAGTTCCTTGCAACTGAGTTCAAGCCCCAAGACTGGCAAAAAAATTCATTTAGCTAGTAAATGCAAAATAAATAACCCATACTTGGAATACACAATTGCTCACTCCAACTGATACCTAGCAATAGTCTGTAATTCATTTATTTTACCTATATTAGAATAGTATTTTTTAAAGGGCAGTGAAGGTGCCTCAGTAGTAGAGTGCTTGCCTAGCACACATGAGGCCCTGGGTTCGATTCCTTAGCACAACATAAGCAAAAAGAAAACAGTCGGTAGTGTCGCTGTGGCAAAAGTGGTAGAGTGCTAGCCGTGAGCTGAAGAACTGAGAGACAGTGCCCAGGCCCAGATTTGAGGCCCCACGACTAGACCCCAAGAAAAACAAAACCAAAAAAACCAAAAAATGTTCTGTTAATAGGTCATGGCAATTAATGCCAAGAATGTGATTAGATATCAGGTGAAGATTAATCCTGGAAATTCAAAGATTCCAGGATTTTGAGTGGTCACTGCTAATCACAATGAGAAGGGTAGTCTATGTGAGATTTGGAAAACTTTTTGGTAAGACACGGCATCAAAAAGGCATAGGATAATTAATAGCTTTGATAGAAGAGAAGGAATACCTCCCCAAGGAGTGAATAAATGATAAGAATAACTAAGTTATACCACAAACTGTTCTAGGGAACCATTTTTGGTTATTGAAGAACTAGTTATCAACTACGCTTATTCCTCATTGCCTTTAGCATTCTAGTCACTTATGCTAGTTCTTAATCTCTGTGTGATAAATTGTATATCCTTCTATTCTATTCTTTCATACCTTACTTCCTTTGCTTTCTAAAAATCTTAGTCTTTTATATTTCTCTATGAACAATTTCTGATACTAAGTCCACATAAACAGACAGCAGAGGATGCTAATGTAAGAGTCCCAAAACACATGAATCATTAATGTAACAACATGGAAAAGGAGGATATATTTATTGCTACCTCAATTTTTCTGAAAAGCTGCAATGTCATTATTGATTGAAATATCCATTCTTCGTCTACATAGTGTCATTAAGTGCACATCAATGAAAATATAAGCCGGATGCTGGTGGCTCACACCTGTAATACTAGCTACTCAGGAAGATGAGACTAGAGGATTGTGGTTCAAAGACAGCCTGGTCAGGAAAGTCCGTGAGACCCTTATCTTTAATTAACCACCAGAAATCCCGAAGTGGTGCTGTACCTAAAGTGGCAGAGCGCTCAACTTGAGCTGAAGAGCTGAGGGACAGAGCCCAGGATAAGAGATAAAGCCCCATGACCAACAAAAAACTGCAAATAGGACTTTGAGTATCCCCAAAAGGAACAACGAAGTCAATAGTTATCTTCCCAAACAGAAAAAATAATTACAAACTGATTCAGTACACCTACTTTTGCTGAGTTATTTAAGTTATGGCTTCTTTGATGGACATATTATCTTCTTTTAAAAATTATCAAATATTAGCTTTATTATAAACTTCATCTAATATTTCTTGTTTCAAAAGAGAAGGCCATACAGTTGATGTCATTTGGCTTTCTTACTGTCTCAGTTCAAAGTCAACCCAGGCAGGAGAGTCTGTCAAACTCTTATCTGTAATTAAACATTAAAAAAGCCAGAAGTGGAGTTTTGGCTCAAACAGTAGAGTACTAGGTTAAGGGACAGGTGTGCAGGAAAGACAACTGTACAGGGACAGTGTCCACCCTCTGTATTCAAGGCCCAGAACCAGCACAAACTAAACAAACAAACAAGAAAATGAAAAAACCCACATATATCTTTGGGACCATCCTTAAAGCACTGGTTTGAGAAGAAGCTCCTTTTGCTGGATCCTGATTTTTGGAACCCTTATTGCTATGGAGGACTCAGGACCAGACTAAAGAAATGGATAACTGACTCCTGCAATAGGAGAATCATCTCAGGAGAGGAATATCCGTGCATAGGACACTTTAAAACCTGCATGTCTTTCTTTCTTTGCAGTAGGACTCGTTTAAAATAAAGTTATTTTCTTTTATTCTATGCTTGCCTTCAAATGGCATATTGTTTCCTTTTGTTATATTCTCAACTGGAAGTTTACAGACAAGTTTATATGAGTAAAGGACACACAACAAAAGATCAGGGACAGACTTTCCTTCAAGCCTTGGATTATTTTCTTGTATAGTAAAAAAGAACAGCACAAATTAACTTGAAATTTGTCACTTCTCTATGTTCAATTCCTCTCTTAGGATCAGTTTCCACTTGCAGTAACAGTTCCTTCCACTTACTTCCAGTAACAATCTATGATGCTGCCCCAGGTAAAATGAATATTTTCTGGCTTCATTGAAATAGCACAAGCACATCTTTGGACATGAAGTAATGTGTTTCAGAGATAACTTCGTAATGAGAAAATATGTAATTTAAATGTTTTATAAAACATTATCCATGTACACATGGACATATAAGATGATGTTAAGTGAAATGTACCCCAAGATAGGGACACAACTTGCTTTTTCTTTCTTGCTATTGTTTTTAATGTATCTAACATGTACTATGTGATTTTTTTCTTCCTCCATGGTATAACCTCAGTTTTCACTATATTTGATGTAGGCGACCTGCATCTTGCATATACATTTTTCTAATGTTGGGAGGGGAAGGGAAATAACAAAAAGCTGAAAAAAGAATACAGTGTGACCCATTGTAACAATGAGTTATACGAGGAACTATGTAGAAAATGAACTTTACAACTTGAGCAGGGGAGAAGGGAGTTGGGGCGGTGGGGAGGAAAGGGATGGAAGGTGAAAAACAAAAGAGGAGGTAACAAAGCTTAATAGATAATGTACTCATTTACTTACTTATGTAACTCTAACCCCTGCTTACACCATTTTATAATAAAAAACATGAAAAAAACATCATGGAGTAGTTTAAGTTCAAATTTCCTGTGTGCACTGTAATTAAGACCAATTTTACGTGGGAAAAAGGTTCTCAGAAACATATATTTGTGAGTGTGTGTGTTCTGCATTATTTCCCAAGTGTACATAAGTTAACATTAAGAGAAACAATAGGAATAATAGAAAAAAAAGAAGTTTTGTATTTAAGTATAATGGTTCAATACACTACAGAAGACTCTGCAAATAAGAAAACTTTGAAACAATAAATCCATTCCAGTATGTAGATCTATGGGATATAGAGAGCATTACTACTAAGTGGAACATGAATGATGAGGCCACTCTTGTTTTCCACTAATTCTAAATCATGGTAGCTAATCATACAAATTTGTAAAAAGTAGAAGGGAAGAATTATTCTGGTTCCAAAGAAGTTCAGATATAAGAGCATGGACTTAACTGGAAGAAAAGGCTATGTTGAGAGAGCAGGAATTATACTAGCAATGAACTGGTGGATAAGATCACATTTCTTTTTCTTTATTTCTATGATGTGTACGGGTCTTAAATTCTGGGCCTGGGTGATGTCCCTCCACTCTTCAATTCACGGCTAGAGCTCTACCAGTTGAGCCACAGTGTCAATTCCTTTTTCTGGTGGTTAATTGGAGATAAGTGCCTCAGTAAACTTTCCTACTTGTGCTGCATTTGAACTGCAATCCTCAGATCTCAGCCTCTTGAGAGGATTATAGGCATGAGCCACCAGTACCCGACTCAAGATCACATTTCTAGGAATGTACACTCAGGATATGTAATGTGTATGTTCATCTATCTTTGTATGAATTCTTGAGTTAAAAATCTGGGCTACAGCTTAGACTTTACATTAACAAAAGTATTTCTAGTTTAGAACTTGATACTCATTGAAAAAATAAAAACTAAGAGTGTAAAAGAGTCTGGGAAATTCAATTTGCATCCAGCCTGGGCAGAATAGTCTTTGGAACAATACCTATAATTTACCAGCCAAAAGCTGCATTAGAAGAATGGCTCAAGTGATATAATACTAGTTATGAGCAAGATTGCTGAATAAGAACTTGAGATTTTTGCATACATGCATACAAACATTCACATACACACAGAAGCACTTATATGAACAAACACAAATATGAAACAACTCTCAGAATGTGTAGAAAACTTAGAAAATAATAGAAAATATGTCCTGAGTAAGAATAAAATCAAGTAATAATTTTTAATATTAGAAAGTCCTCATGTGAACTTTCCCCCCAAAAGCTTGAGAATGTTATACAGATAGCAACCAGAGATAGTAAGAGAGTCAAGTAATCATTACTAAAGGGATGGGATCCATCGAGGAATGAATCAGAGACCCCTGCAGGTGCATCTGAAAATGTTCATATCCTATGTCAAATGTTAGGACATCTTTGAAAATTGTACATCAAAAGTTTGAGCAGTCAGTCTAGAGGAAAAAAACATTGGAGAAGTTCACAATTACTAGTATGTTTCTAGACTAAATGAACCAACAACCTATGGCACGGCAGTGTGATACAAACTTGCAATTCTAGCACTCAGATTAGGACAGGAGATTAGAGAGTGGATTGCATAGTGATACTTTCCTTGGGCTAGGTACTATAATTTTGCTCAATAAAACAAACCAAAGGACAAGAAAGGAATTCACAGTTGGAAGTTTGGAATAATTTTGTCATTATGTTTTGAGAAGTCATTTCCTATTTAAATGCAACTCATATATCATCCTCAGTCATGTTTTACATGCTCTCTTCATAACAGAATATTACTAGATGCAAATAGCTCATGACTCCAAACCAAAAATTTGAAAAAGTAAGCATCATTCTGTTGGATTCCAAAGAAATTATGAAGGATTACAAAAGCTTAAGCCTGGAGAAATAGAAAAGATATCTAATGTAGCACATTGTAGACCTGGCTAAATGAGAATTTAGATTCAAAATAAATATTTTGTTTGTAATTTCATATTCTACAGAATATTACAAAATTCTTTTTAAGTAGAAGTTTTAATTTACAAATTCACAAATGATTCTGGCATTCTATTTGTCTAGAATATTCTTTCAAGAGAGTTATAATTAGGACTTAGTTAATAGATAATTCCAACAGTTCATGTATAACGTGATAATGTGAATAATCTAGAAAGAGTTGCCAACAAATGGGTGATAGTAATTTATAAATTTAGAAAAAGAGCAATATTTTGAGATTTTGGTGTAACATGATATGAAGAGAGTTATTGTGAGACATCTTTTTTCTTCTACCTATACATAACACAGGAAGAAATTTCTTTTTTTATTGTGAAAATACTGTACAGAGGGGTTACAATTACATGGGCAAGATCATGAGTACATTTCTTATCAAGCATTGCAGCCTCCTCCTTTGTTTACCCTTCACATCCCTTCTCAACCTCCTCACACCTCCCCAAGCAGTCCTCCTTCTCGCCCCACCCACACCAAACTTGTAAAATTCGTAGTAATTTCCTCGATTACGTACCTCTGTATACAATGAGAAATATGCTGGGTTTCAGGTTTTTTTTCATTTTGTTTTGTTGTTTTGTTTGTCCTAGGGCTTGACCTCTGGGGCTGGGCACTGACCCTGAGCCTGTTTTTGGTCAAGATTACTGATCTATCGCTTGAACTTCAGTGCCACTTGTGTCTGTCTTTTCCTGAGCAGTTTATTGGAGAAAAGAATCTAAGAAACCTTCCTGCCTGGGTGTGCTTTGAACCATAATATTCAGATCTTAGCCTCCTGAGTATCTATTATAGATAAAAGATAAGTATAAAGAATATTTGCAAATTTTCTGATCTCAAGAATACCACTTGGGGGAAAATGATGCAGCAAAGTTTAGTGCAGTGTTCTTAGAACAATAGAAAGGGCATTACATTAGTAGAAGTGTAGAATTTTTTCACAATAGTGTTAAGCTAGTCATGCTGTGAATTTAGGGAATTTTAAGGTGCACCTTACAAGTTGGAAAATATTGGGCTAGAATGACTTCAATGCATAAAATGTTGGGATTGATTGTCATAGAAATAATAGCTTACTCTGATGAACAAATGTTTACTCTAGAGTAATTATTATAGATTCTTCATAGTTTTATCTTCTACCAGAATGTGGCTAGTTTTTCTATTGACCTTTAATTATGTAACACCCCATTAGAAACTGCATCTATTGCAGAACTGAATAAAATGCATACAGGCACTGTTTTAAATGTCTCTGCTATGGCACGTTCAGAATTTGAAAATGAATAGTTAGCAGTCATACGAATTTTGAAGAACCCATATATTCTCTTCTCTTAACAAAAATTCAGTTTTAAAAGTTAAGAGTTTCCAGAGAATTGAACTATTTTCTATTTAGTATGAGACAATACTAAAATAATTTTTTTTCAAAATAATGGCAAGTATATTCTGAAAATTTTGTATAGTTTGATAACATTCCAGTTGATGACCCTCTGATAAAGAAAGGGGCAATTAATTCAAATTAGAAGCCAAATATTGTTCATTTTTAAAGGTAATACACATAAAATAATATTTACTATACCAATACAGTGAAATTATATTTTATGTAGCTTATTTTTAAATTTAATTTTATTGTCAGTTTAATATATAGAAGGGGTTACGTAGTGAATACATAACATGTCGAACTTTTTACCACCTCCCTCATTTTTCTCACACATTTCATTCACAATACCCCTCACAAGTTGTGGTGTAAATTTCCAACATGTTGTCTTGTGAGTATTGCTATTGCATTGGTTTGCCCTTTATCCTTTGTGTCGCCATTTCGTTGTTCCTCTTTCCTTGCTAAATTAAGTATGTATACAATACACAGGATACTGAAATCATATGCAGCAGGGGATAATCCACAGGGGAAAACACAAAAGAACAAAGAAATCACATAGTACATTAAAACCAACAACCACAAAGGAAAACTTCTATTTCGATGTCTAGGAGTGCATTTTGCTCAGCATCCACTTATATGGTCATATATACATAGCTCTTGAGCCATTCTGCTCATCTGCTAGGACCATCCTAGACATTCCCTACTTATTACACATGAGGGAAAACCATGGAATCTGTTTCTTTGTGTCTTGCTTATTTTACTTAATAGAATTTTTTCAAATCTTTCCATTTCCTTATGAATTGGAAGCATAAAATTCCACCTTGTGTGTGTGTGTGTGTGTGTGTGTGTGTGTGTGTGTGTGTGTGTGTGTGTAATATCGATTTCATCGATTTTATCGATTCGTTCATCTTCTGAGTGGCATATTGGTTTAAAACATGATTTCATGTAAGTATCACTTCGGGTCATTCAAAAACGACAGATGCCACCTCCCCAGATATACTAAAATCATAATTTCTAAGTAAGATAGTATTTTATGTTGGTAAAGTGTTGAGATATCTGGATGAGTCTAATGTATATTTTGCACTGAATTAGGCAGGAAGATATCTTATAGGATAAAAATGGTAGTAACAAAATATTCTCTTAAGAAAGATTTAGGATGCTGCCAGAAGTATGAAGAAATTCAGATAATTTTGAAGAATTTAGAAATGCAAGCTCAAGTATGTCTCTTTGAATAAAAATTATGTAAGCAGATGGGCAAAAGAAGGGGAAGAGAAGAAATAACTGAGAGCAGAGCAGTGTCCCAAGTTAGAGTATAAAAATATATAATCTACAACTTCCAAGCTAAAAGAGAGAACAATATGATACATCCCGCTTAATTTAGGAACATGCAATATATTTACTTGGCTTTTCCCTACTTTACTGCTCCAAAAATAAATGAAGATTTATAAGAAAAATTATATCATTTCATTACTTCAACCTGAACACTAACTGTGATGAGCCCTCTTTTTCTCACGTTGCACTGGGAAAATAGTCCCTAATTTGATGATGTTGTGGCTGATTACAGTCAGAGTTAGGGGCTTCTACTTGTACCATTATGCCAGACTAGTTTAAAGCAGTTTTCCCCAAGATATTAAACTACATTCTCTGAAGCAGTACTTTGAACACATTCTCACACCTGAGCACATAATTTGAAATTATACTTCAGCATTCCCTTGGCACATTCTACTTTGTGCCTTTGTCTTCTTTGCACATTCCTTTTGAGATCATGGTTGCTCTATTTCCATTTCATCTTTACAAACTGCTAAAACATTGTTCAACTACCAGTTCTTGTTTGCACACGCCCAGTTTATTTATCAAGGTACTTTGTCCATGTTAAACAATAGGGTAGTACTCACTCTCTGAGGAGAAAAGTTCCACAGTATAAACCTATGTCCACATTCGAGGATGTAGAATTTAAAGCATTATGAGACAAACAGTGATATTGTAATTGAAAGGCTCCTTAGGGGCATTTTCTTGGAGCTCATTAGTTTTACCAGGAGAAATATAAATATCCACAAATTATGGAGCTAATTAGTAAGTATCTGAATTAACACTAGATTCTAGATGTTGTGTTAGTACAAGTCAAAATTGTATTATTGTTACATCAGAATCGTTCCCCACTTGCCAATGTGTATGAAAAAAATAAAAGAATGGCATTAACACAAAATGTCTAATCTTTTTAGGCATTTAATCCTAGTGGTGATGGTAATGTCTGAACTCTTCCATTCAATAAAACTTGAAGGTTATAAGAGCACTTCCTACATATAAGAATTTGTGGCAGGTTGACTGACAGGGTTATTACAGCATGGAGATATTCCTAACAAAAATTAGATTTAAATAGTGTATATGGCAATTATGATTTGTCAATGGCTATTGAGGCATTTTTTTATTCTAAAGAAGAATCAATTCGAGGAGTCTTCAGTCACATCAGTAAAGCTGTATGTTCAACCTAATACTTGGTGCTATTGTCCTACATTTATAATGATTAGGCTGATAAGATATCCAACCATATCTAAAGACATTTCAATAAAATCCCAAACTAGTGTGGATACATGGGTCACTCCTTGGAACTGTAGCACAAATTAGGCTGGTTTGTGCTGTAGTTCAATCTATAAACTCCTGGCTAAAAAAGTCTTCAAAAAATATTCACAGAATACCTCTAAGTAGTTAATGAGAGTTACATCTGTATAATTCTTCTAAGGTAAGGATATAAGACTTTGTTCCCTGGATTTAAAATCAACAGGATCTGTTGAATTCATGGATCCAGAATTTCATGACTTCACATTCATATCTCAAAATTTTATCAATAGGACTTTCACCAAAACACTGTTCTTTTTGAACTTGTCTATGTCGTTTACTTTTCAAATCCAAATAGCATATTTCCTTCAATACCTTCCTGCAAATTCTTTCCTTCCTTTACTTCTGTAAATCTGTGTTTATTACTTTTTTGTTTCCTTATTTATCTCTTTCTTCTAATCTTGTCCACACTGTTGCTCACATTGCTCGCACATTTTTCAGAATTTTCCTTTTCCTCTTCCCTTTAATAATACCCCTGATTTTATTATTTTTTCTATTTATGGTCGTGGATATTTTGATGATATCTAAACAGACCTATCTTTGCATCTGTGTAACATAAACTTTAGAATTTTCTGAGAGTTTTTTCCTCTAAATCCATTATTTCCACTTGTAGTCCTTATCACCAAGAATATAACTAACACAAATGCTAGCCAGAGATGTGGATGCACTTTAGATTTCTTCTTTACCCTTCTACTCCCTGTCATTAGATAAGATGAATGATCAAGATTTTCTGTTTCTGTCACTAACACAATTTCTATGTACTCCCTTTTATGCGCCTGGCACCAGCCTGTTTCAAATACTCATCACTGATCCTCTAGTCCTAAAACAACCATTTACAAAGTATGATTTTTCCACATAGTCTTTTCATATTGGTACTCTCTATCACTAAGTTACTCTCCTTGTAAGCACACAGAGTGAAAAGCTCATATACAAAATCCAGTATCATTATTTACTCACTATATTGACTGTTGGCCTTATATTTCTCATCTGTAAATGGAGGTAATCTACCAGAAATATTGAAGAATATATTTGTTGATTTCTGGAGCAAGAAAAATGATAAGTGAAGAGTCCTTACGTTTTCCACCTTAGCTTATAAACAAAGAGTCAAATTCAATCTGTTGGTATAAATTCACAAATAGTTTCACGCAGTAATAAAAATAAATTTTAACTACTGGCTCTACGGCCGGTGTCCTTTTATGGTAACTACAGATATGTAAGTGGTATTATGTAAATTGGGTCATGTGTTTACACCTGTACTGAAGAACATACTCTTAATATATCTTTGGTAACATTGGTTTGAATACTATCTATATGAGAATGTTATTTGAACTAATCACACTTAGGTGAAAACTATAGCTTAGTCCATCAAAATGTGGAAATAAACGATTTTATTTATTAGAAAAAATACCACCAAGAAAAGTGAGTACACATTAGAAAAATTGCAGGAATAACGTTAGTAATTTTTACTGTCTGTACCTGCTTATGTGATTTTATTTATTGATATTGAAACTCTCCTCTTGTCATTCTTATTGTATGTAATCCAGCACTGTTTATAACTGGACAGCGCCCAAGCCTAGAGTTCAGGCCCCATGACCGGACCACCCCCCCCCCCCCAAAAAAAAGTGTTATACTGCAAAGAAACAAAGATATGGAGGTTTAAAGTGTCTTATGGATGGATGTTTCACTCCTGAGATGATTCTCTTGTTGCAGGAGTCAGTTATCAATTCCTCTATTCTGGTCCTGAGTTTTCTATAGCAAGAAGCATTTCAAAAAAGCAGGATCCAGTGAGTATGAGCAGCAAAAGGAGCCTCTCCGCAGACCAGTACTCCTTCAAAGAGGGTCCCAAAGAAATATTGGGGTTTGTTTTGTTTGCTTGTTTGTTTAGTTTGTGCTGGTTCTGGGGTTTGAACTCAGAGGGTGCATCCTGTCCCTCTACAGTTATTTTTCCTGCCCACCTGACTCCAAAGCTAGTACTCTACTGCTTGAGCCAGAACTCCACTTCTAGATTTTTCGGTGTTTAATTACAGTTAAGAGTTTGACAGACTCTGCCTCCTGAGTTGACTTTGAACTAAGATAGCAAGAAAGCTAAGTGACATCAAATGTATGGACTTCTCTTTCGAACTAAGAAATATTAGATGAAGATTATTATTAAGTTAATATTTGACAATTTTTAAAAGAAGAGAATATGGTCAGCAAAGAAGACATAACTTAAGTAACTCAGCAAAAGTAGGTGCACTGAACCATTTTGGAATTACTCTCTCTGCTTGGGAAGATTACTATTTACTTCATCATTCCTTTTGGGGAAACTTAAAGTCATATTTGCACTTTTTTGTTAGTTGTGGGGCTTGAACTCTGATCCTGGGCACTGTCCCTCAGATATTCAACTCAAGTTGAGCGCTCTACCACTTTAGCTACAGCATCACTTCTGGGTTTCTGGTGGTTTAATGAAGATAAGGATTTCATGGATGTTCCTGACTAAGCTGGTTTTAACCACAATCCTCTGGTCTCAACCTCCTGAATAGCTAGGATTACAAGCATGAGCCACCAGCACCCGGCTCATATTTGTGTTTAGTGCAGTTAATGACAATAGACAAAAGACAAAATACAAAGAATAGAAATCTGAACCAAATTATGTGACATTGCCGCTTTTCAGATTAATTGAGGTAGCAATAAATATGTCCTACTTTTCCATGCTGTTACATTAATGACTCATGAGCTATGGAACCCTTACATTAGCATCCTCTTCCATCTGTGTAGGTGTATTCAGTATCAGGAAATGTTCATACAAAAATACGGAAAGATGTTTTTAGACAGCAAAGGATATAAGGTATGAAAGAACAGCATAGAGGGAGATACATTTATCACACAGAGATTAAGAACTAGCCTAAGAGATTTAGAATGCTAAAGGCAATGAGGAATAAGTGTAGTTGATAATTAGCTCTTCAATAACCAAAAATGATTCCCTAGAATGGTTTCTGCTATACCATAGTTACTATCATTTATTCCTTCCATCTGGAGTTATTCCTCCTCTTCTGTCACAACTATTAATTAGCCTCTGCCTTTTTGGTGCCATGACTGGCCAAAAAGGTTTCCAAATCTCACATAGACTACCCTTCTCATTGTGATTAGCAGTGACCACTCAAAAGCCTTGAATCTTTGAATTTCCAGAGTTAATCTTCACCTGACATCTAAGCACATTCTTGGCATTAATTGCCATGACCTTATGAAGAAAACTTTTTTTCAACACAGTATCCTAATATAGGTAAAGTACATGAATTAGGGACTATTGTCAGGTATCAGTATGAAAGGAGTAATTATATGTTCCAAGTATAGGTTCTTTATTTTGCATTTACTAGGTAAATTTTTGTTGTTGTTGTTGTTGTTGTTGTTGTTTTGCCAGTCCTGGGGCTTAAACTCAGGGATAGGGAATTATTCCTCAGATTTTTTTTTTCTCAAGGCTAACCCTCTACCACTTGATGCACAGCACCATTTCCAGTGTTTCTTTTTCTGTTTATTTGGTACTGAGGAATTGAACCCAGGTTTTCAGGCATGCTAAGCAATCACCATACCATGAAGCCACAATCCCCCAGCCTTAAATGACTTTCTTAAGATGGCATTACATTTTCATTCTGTAACTATGTATCAAAATTTGGCCAGAAATTTTTGCTAGAAAAGGACATTGAATAAAATACTGTGTCAAGTAAGGCTAGATGGACAATGAATAACCATCATGGTCTAGCTAGGCATAGAGGGGCTTACCTCATGGAGCTCATACAACAGACTGAGCGAGACAGTTCCTGACCCACAGCCCACCTCCAGAATGAGAGGGCCACCTTAGTTCCAGCCACATGGGGACACTGGGCCACCTCCTCCAGCACCCATTCAATCAGTTCCTGAGGGAGAGAAAGAGAAAGAAGTTCAGTGGTTCACGCCTATAACCCTAACTACACAGGAGGCTGAGATATGAGGATGTTTCATAGCCAACCCGGGCAGGAACGACTGTGAGACTCTTATCTCCCAAGAACCACAAGAAAATCGGTAGTGGCCTTGTGACTCAAGTGGTAGAGTGCTAGCCTTGAGCTGAGTAGCTCGGGCACAGCCAGGCCCTGAGTTCAAGCCCCACGACTGAAAAGAAGTGGATTTCCTACCACAAGAAATTACTGAATAGCACCCATTGTCCTAGGGAGCCTGACTAGGCAAGTCAGGCTGAGCTTCCTGTCATGTGGGAGTCATGTAGGTCACCCAGCTTCTCTGTGCCTCAGTTTCCACATCTGCAAAACTGAACAAAGTGAAGGATCCATTTCCTCATAAGGATAGGGTCATAATGAAAGAGACCCATGTTTTGTTCATAATCCCAATGCCTGTCTCACCATTAACACACACCTTTTGAGCTCTTTCCTGGTATCTTTCTGTCATATGCTCACAGAACTGCTGAGAACCATATCTGAGGGCTGCTCCCTCTGTGCCTGGCCGTGCTCCAGAGATCTCTCTGTATTAATCCCTTGTTTCCTCACAACTGTCCCATGAGGAGATTGAAGTCCAATGGTGGGGGCCCAACCCAGAGCTTAACCTGTCGTTAAGAACCGGCTGCCATGGACGGAATTTGCGACAATCCATCTAAACCAATGACTGAGTGTAGCACCACATGTCTACCATCCCAACTACAGAGGACAGGGCCTGGTGGCGCACACATGTCACAGATTGGAGGACTGCGATCCAGCCCAGCCTTAGCATATATTAAGTCTCCATCTCAGAAATACCCAAGACAGAAAAGCTTGTCTTGCATGGTAGAAGACCTGACTGGCAAGCATAAGGCATTGAGGTCAATCCCTAACATACCTAAGAACCAGTGGCCCACTACCCGAAACTCATGCCTATAATCCTAGCTACTCAGGAGGCTGTGATCTGAATGTCACAGCTCAAGATTCAAAACAGGGTTTGCCTTGCCCATCAGACATCATGGTGACAAGACCCGGAGTCTGACATATGTTGCTGTGCTCCATACTAGCAGGGCTCATATCCTTACTAAGTGTTGGCCATGCTCTCTGTACTGCTGGGAAGCCACCCATTGCGGGCCACTCCCAGGTCTTCCCAAGCACCCCACTGCCAACTACCAGACCCGAGAGTACACAGCTCCAGGTAAAAGAGATCCCTTGTTCTTGTACTTTAAATGTGCTGAGTCCCCTTCAAGCGTCTCACCCTTCCAGGCCCCCAGACTTCAGCGGTGAAGCCCATGCACCCCCCCTCAAAGATAGCAGATAGAAGTTACCAAAACATCCAGCCTCCTTGTTACAACCCACTTCTACACACACACGTGCATGCACGCACACACACACACACACACACACACACACACACACACACACACACGTCCAGACCAGTGACAACACTCATCCATGCAGCACCTGTAATTTGCCAACTTATTACTCACTTCAGTACAGTCAGGCTGTACAAGGAGAAAGATGATCTCTCTGTCTCTATCTCTATGTCTCTCTCTGTCTGTCTGTCTGTCTCTGTCTCTCTGTCTCTCTGTCTCTTTCATTGTCTCTCTCGGTCTCTCCCTGTCTCTTTGTCTCTCTGTCTCTCCATCTCTCTGTCTGTCTGTTTGTCTGTCTGTCTGTCTCTCTCTCTCTCTCTCTCTCTCGCTCTCTCTCTCTCTCTCTCTCTCTCTCTCTCTCTCTCTCTCTCTCACACACACACACACACACACATATAGATTCAGAGCAGTGCCTCTCCTGAGATTGTTGGAGATCAGATGGACCGGGAGCACCAGCAGAAGCTGGCAGAGCTGGAAAATGTGAGCAGCCTATGAGAACTGTTGACAGCTGGGGGGGGAGGGAGATAGGCCGGGTGTATGTGTGTGTGTGTGGGGGGGGGTGTTCCTCCCAGATATTCACCTTCTGTTCTGACCCCCTGCACCCTTACCTCCCTACTGGGCTTTTCTGGGACCCTCTTCAGTTGAAAAGGGTGACCAAGCACAGAAGACAAGGGCTCACACAGCAATGGGGTTCTATCATCTGCATCCAACACCCCCACCCCCACGAAAAGACACCAGAAGGCAGGTGTGGATGTGTTGTTCCCCTGTGACTAAAGCCACCAAGTTCCAACCAGGGAGAGGAAGAGTGCAGATGTGCAGCTGTGTGGCTCCCACTGTTCCAAGTCAGGGGCTCCGTGGCACCCAGTCCTCACCCAATCCTGCATCTCCCCTTTTCCTCGGGTCAACACCCATCTCCACCTTGGGATGCATTTGGCCAGAATGTGGGGCACCAGGGAGGTGTAGGTCTGGGTGAGGAGGGGGGAAAAGGGGAATATGGGGTGGCAGGGAGGGCCTGCATGGCAGCCACTCACATGTGCTGCAGGAAGAAGTTGTTGGCAGCTGCTCTGGTGAGCAGCAATGGCAGAGGCATGGTGGACACTCAGGTCCGGAGCAGAGTACAGGGTGGCCAGGACCAGATCAGAGCAGCAAGCCAGCCAGTGGTGCACTATTGCACAATTGCCTGAGGACTACAAGAGACACCACAGGTCTGAGCAGGCAGCACAAGGTTTGAAATGCTGCACCGCGGGGAAGGGTAGTAGAGGGCTGAGGCACGGGCGGGCATGTGGTGGGGCTGAGCAAGGCCTCTTCTCCAAGGCCTCAAGTCTCTTGCTCACCACTCAGTCACCTCTACCTTCCTCAACTCCTGGTAGTGGTGTCAACCAACAGAGGGAATCCCAGTGCTACAGGCCAGAATGTAATGTGAGTGTGGTCACCATTCTTGTATCCCATTGAACAGAAAGAACCATGAAAGAATGGGGGTCTGGATCCTGTGATCCAGGCAGAATGGGTGGAGTCAAGATGACAGCAGTGCCTTGTCCAATCCAGTTGGAGACAAGAGGGAGACATGCTTTGGCGGGATGGCTGCACAGATTGTTCTGTATGTCTGTTTGTTGCCACTCTTGGACCTTCAACTCAGGATCTAGGCACAGTCAGTGAGCTGCTTTTGCTCAAGGCTACCCCTCTACCACTGGAGCCACACAGCTCTTTTTCTGGTTTTGTTTTCACAATTGGACAGGGGTCTCAACAACTTTCATGCCTAGGGTAACTTTGACCATGATCCTCCCGTCACAGCCTTGAAAGTATGAGGGAGGACTGCTGAGAGCCACTGGTGCCTGCCTAATCATCGGTCTTGCTGATATTCCAGGATAGATCGGTGAGTTCCCTATCTTCGGGTTTAATTGGTAGGAGCTGGAGCCCACAGTTTGAATCCTGGTCCTGCCACCTCCAAATGGCAAAATATCCTAAGAAACTCATTCCTATCCATATGATTACCAATGGAATGTGATGTATGTCATGATTGAATGGGCAGTTTTTGAATGATTCTAGGATAAAATTTTACACAATTACATTATGGTACACTGATCGATTTTAATGAATACTTTATGAAGCACTTAAAAATTACATTCATTAAATGGAGGCATAATGAAATACCTAAAAATTGGACGACACATAGTATAAAGGTGGCATTTTTTTCTGCCAGGAATGGGATGTGAACTCATGGTCTGGGTAACACTGTTGGACTGTGTGGGAAGGGGAAGCTTGCCTCCTTGAAGTCAAGAAATTCAAGTCTGTTCCTTAGGCATGAAATCAATCCCCACCACTAGAAAGCATCCTATTTGTGTACATTTTAAATATTTATGTTTACACACATATGTTGACTTCATAGTGCATTCAGTATAATTATTCATTTTATTTTTTTATTCATGTATTGACTATTCATTTTATTGACTATTATGACACATAGAACATTGATTACATAGGATATAGGTCTGCATATGTATTCCACTTCATACCTGACACCCAAGAGTTTCACATAAAAGGAAAACGTGTCACCATCAGCTTCTTACTCCATGATTCATTTTTTAGAATTCCTGGCATCTGAACTCACAGCCTCCGAGGCCCAATTCATGAATGGTTGAGCGTCAGCATGCCATTCTGGGGAAAATTGAGCTGACAGGCAGTTTCTAGGACCTGAGATCGAGCCCCAGTGGTTGACAAAATAAGAATAGATTGACACACAGATGGTAGTACGCTAATAAATAAATAAATATATATATTTATAAATATATATGTATATATTTATAAATATATATATTTATATATATAAATAAATAAATATATACATATATATTTATAGAGTGCCAGAGATGTCTATCCGATATTCAGTTATATAGACTACATTCCTACCAATTCTTGGGTATTTATTATGCCTCCATGTAATTAATGTTATTGTTTTCATCCTTAACAAACTATTAAGTAAATCAATCAGGGTGCTGAAATTATTGCATTACTGTAAGCAATACTATTCTTTTAATACTTAATAAACATTAAATAAAATCAGTTTCCTGAAATCATGCTGTCTAATTTTGTAGGTGCATCATTCACAATCAACTCATTCAACCGTAACATTGATATCATTCCACTGTTATTCCTATGGATGGGAACGAATCTCTTAGAAGCTCCTGCCATTGGTTGGTGTCAGGAGGGGGATTCAAAATCAGGGCCTACATTGCCACGTGGGTCTATGACTTCCCAAATAGTCTGCCAACCTTTAGCAATGCAAGGTGAAGTACCTTTGCAACAGTGTCATTCAGACTCAGGAGGGTCATCGTGCAAAAGAAGAAAAGGTAAAAAAGCCATCTCGCTGCATTTCTTCTTTGCATTTTTTTCCCACACAAGGCTGGGGGATCTAGGATCCCAGAGTCAACTGTGGGTCCAGTGGCTGCACCCTACCATTGGGTGATCGAAGCTGATGCAGAGTTGCCACGACCTGAGTTCAAACCCCTTGTTGAGCCAAAAATAATATTAAAAGAAATTAGCTCCCTGGCTTGCAATTCACCCCGTTTTTTCTGCCAGGCTTTGGATTTGAACTCAGGGTCTGGGTAAATGTGCAGCTCTGTGGAAGAAGGGGAAGCTCACCGTACTTGAAGATAAGAAAGTCAGGCTTGTACTCTAAGCCTAAATTCAAGCCTCAGCCCTGGAAAAGATACTATTTATATACATTGTAAAGACAGGATTTGTACCTATGGATGTTCAGTCCATACACATTTGGGGTGGTTGTTCCTTGTAGTTTTTGTTTTCTTCATTTATTTACTGTTGATTTTACTATGATGACACCCATTCCCTTTATTACATTGATGACATGCTATCACATGGCATCTAGATTTGTAGACATGTTCTCCCGCATGCCTGATACCCTGGACTCTCAGAGAAAAAAAATTCACACTCGGCTTCTTACAACATTATCCATTTGTTGGTAGTGCTGGGATCTGAACTCAGGGCTTAGCAGGACCAATTGGTGAAAAGTTCAAGGTGAACACACCAGCCTGTGAGCAACTAAGGAGTTAGGCCATTCCCAGGATATGACATTGACCCCCAGGGTGGGCCACGGTAGTCATAAATTCATTTTTTAAACATAGGATCTATATTTATATACATGTGTGGACAGCATCTTGCGTTTGGTGTACTTCTACTTATTTTCTGTCTTATCCATGGAAGTATTCTGTATTTTACTGAGCATGGTGACAGATATAACAGTGCTTACATGGATGACAACGTATTGCCATGGCTATAGGGTTTCCTATGCATTCTCCATCATAGCTGAGACCCAGGACATTCACAGGACAGGTGAATCGATGGGCTTCTCACATCAGGATTCATCTTTTGGCAGTGTTTTGATTTGAACTCAGAGCCTTGCAGTCCCAATTGGGGAAAGGGTCTAGGTAAGGACACCAGGCTATGAGTAAGGAAGGAGATAGGCCATTCCCAGGACCTGACATTGAGACCCAATGAGGGGCAGATATTCATAAATTCATAATTTAAATGTTTACATACATGTGTGGACAGCATCTTGCATTCAGTGCACTTCTTCTCCTTATTTTGTCTCTAATTCATGGGCGTATTGTGTATTTTACTGAGTATGGTGACAGCTATAACTGTGCTTACATGGAAGACAACCTGTTCCCAAGGTTATAGGTTTGTCTATGCATTCCCATCCTAGTTGAGACCCGTGACTTTCACAGGAGAGGAGAGGAAAACATGTGCAATGACTGGCTTCTGACGACAGAATGACAATGTTTTATTTGAGGGGGGGTCTGATCATGGGGCCTGAACTCTGGGCCTCGGCGCTGTCCCTCAGCTCTTCAGCTCAAGGCTAGCACTCTACCACGTGAGCCACAGTGCCACTTCTGGCTTTTTTCTTTTTGCTTATGTAGTGCTGAGGAATCGAATCCAGGGCCTCATGCATGCAAGGCAAGCGCTCTACCACTGAGCCACCTTCCCAGCTCAGCTGTCAGGTGGTTCCCAGGTGCTGAGATTGAGCCCCAGGTTTGGCCAAAACAGCAATACATGGATAAGCAGAGGGTGGTATACAAATAAATATATATTGTTAAGGAATTCAAGAGCCATCTATCTATGATTAAATGACATTTACTTCGTTCCTACCAAATCTTAGGTATTTATTATATTGATTATTGAAATAATATTCTTTTCATGCTTAATAGACTATTAATGAAGATCAATCAGCATCCTAGGATTATTGCATCCAATTTTAGACTAGACAAATGCATGAACTACTCTTTCAATCGGTATTCTTATGCATAGGAACGAGTCTCTTGTGATCTCTTGCCATTGGTTGGTGTCAGGACCAGGATTCGAACCCAGGGCTTATGTTGACTTGTTGGCTTATGGCTTCCCTGATAGCCTGCCAGCCATCAGCACTGGCAGGCCAGGTCCACTTTGCAACTGTGTCATTCAGACCCACGATGGTCACTGTGCAAAGAAAAAATTGTAAAACCCCAAGCCCTCTACAGCTCCCCACTTTTTGTGCTATTCCACTTTTTTTTCTTCCTGTAAGCCCTCTGGGCCTAGGCCCAGGATTGGTTATGGGTCCCGAAACTGCACCCCAGCCTTGGGAGATCAAAGCTGAGGCAGAGTTGCCACGACCTGAGTTCAAGCCCCGTGGTTGCTTTAATTAATTAACTACATTTCTAAAAAGAAGATTCCCTGATTTGGAATTTCTGCCAGTTTTCTTTCGTAGCCTGGGATTTAAACTCAGGGTCTTGATAAATCCGTAGCAATGTGAGGGAAGGTACACAGTTGCGACTACTTGAGTTCAAACCCCATGCCAAACCAAAAATAAATAATTAAGTCACTGCTCTGCAGGGAAATGTAGTTGTGGAGGTAGGAAATAAGGGGTGGTAGGGGGAAAACAAAGGAGGAGGCAACAATGCTCCATAGGAAATGTACTCATTACTTTGCTAATGCAACTGTGAGCCCTCTGTACAACATTTTTACAATAAAAAACTTACAAAAATAATGGAGTGCTCAACAAGCACTTTGGCAGTAAGGGAAGGAGGTCTGAATAGCTGTACAAAATTCTACACTGATATTTTTTAACGTTCAGTATGGAACTGAATAAACATAACTGCTTCCATTACAAATATTAAGTCACTGTCTCAGAACTGGGACCAGTATTTCTGCCATTGATGGGATTTGTGTTCACCATCCTGGTAACTCTTTTACACCATTTGTGAAGGGGAAACTCACTGTCTTTGAGGAAAAGAAATTCAAGCTAGAGTTCCCAGGGCCTGAATGAAGGCCCTGCAATGGAAAAAAATATTTGTATACATGTGTAATATATGATATATAGGTACATATATATGATTATTTCATATTATGATTGATTTTGTATTAATTTTATTTTTATTTTATTCATTTTGTTTGTTGTATTTAGTACTATTGTACACATACTATTTATTATGTTTTGTACATCTAATATAAAATTATACAAAATAATTTAGGACACTGACTCTTTTATATTAATACTTATTAAGTGTTGAAACATGATACATAATTAAATGGAGGCATTTGTCATAGCCATCCCATATTTGGAGTCTATCCCCAGTATGAGCTTTATCATATTTATCTTTGGACAACTTCCTATAGGGATTTCTTTAGATGATTTATACTCAGAAGACTTTTTTTGAGAATAGGCAAGTGGAGGAATAAAATTGTAAGGTTGGGGCTGGGAATGTGGCTTAGTGGTAGAGAGCTTGCTCAGCATGCATGAAACCAGAGTTTGAATCCTCATTGCCACATACTCAGAAAAATCCAGAAGCTGTGGAATGGCTTAAGTGGTACAGAAAAAAGAAAAAAGAGCTCAGAGACAGTACCCAGCCCTAAGTTCAAGCCCCAGGTCTGGGGAAAGCAATAGGCCAGATTCCGGTGGCTCTCACCTGGAACGCTATCTTCTCAGGGGGCTGAGATCTGAAGACCACAGTTTGAAGCCAGCCTAGGGAAATAAAGCCTGTTAGACTCTTAACTCCAATGAACCACCAAAAGATTCTGGTTCTTTGGTGGTTTATTGAAGATAAGAGTCTCACAGACTTTCCTGCTCAGCCAGCTTAAATGACGATCTCCTGAGGAGGCTTCAAGTGGCTTTCCTCAGGGATTCACTGAGGAGCCACTCCACACAAACCCTAAGTATAAATCTCAAGAGGTACTAGGGAAAAAAGGAAACATGAAAATTCTACGAGTGTGTTCTAGATATTAAGGTTGGAGACTCAAAACACTCATAATTATTAGATCATTTTATAGGGAAAAGGAGTAATGCCTACAGTATGAGGATTGCTCCAGCTTTCAGTCCTCTCATCCTGAGACAGTAAATTCACAGCAGCTCAATGCTAAGTGACAGAACTGGAATGTCCTGTGGTTATTTGATCCCAAATCCTGTGACACTCATTTCTCAATTTTGGACTCAAACCAGATGGTAAGACCAGATGGTAAGATTAAGAGAGAAAATAAACATTGGGTACTTTACTTATACATTCGAACCATTGGAATGACCCTGTTAAGAAGTCAGATTGTCAAGAGTAAAAAATGAAGAAGAAAAGAAAGAAGGTACCAGTGGCTGCTGACTGTAATCCCAGCTCCTCAGGAGGCTAAGATGTAGAGAATCTTAGTTTGAATCCAGCCAATGTAGGAAAGTCCATGGCACAGGTTTTTCTAAGAGATCACAGAAAAAACCAGAAGTGAGGCTGTCAAGCTTAATGCACTACCCTTGAGCAAAAGGAGCTCAGGGACAACGCCTAAGCTCATAGTTCAACATCAGGACCTGGCCCCTCAAAAAGAGCCTGTACTTCCTTGTCTTTGTCTATGTATGGATATATTCCTGTAGGTGAAGCTCCCGAGTAACTATGATGAATGGCACCAACCTAGGAAATTTGTATTCAATATAATGAGTTCATAACACAGAGACTTCCTTCAAGACAGTGCATGTTCTGGGGCTCACCTCACTGTTCCCAGTGTAGCCTGAGGGTTTCTCTGCATCTCAGGCCTGCTGCAAAAAGTCTCTCTCATTGTGTGGACAAGCATACAAAAGGCCTCACTCCTGTACAACTAGGTAACAAACAACTCCAACCGGGCCAGTTAGTGAGGATGAGTGTAGGTGGACTCTGAAGGTCAGGGAAAAAGTCCTCTTTGTACCCCAAGCTATCTCTCACCCCAGTGCTCTGTTTTAACAGGAAGCCTTCATTTGTGCCACCTTGCATGGCTGGCCAAGTTCTGTGCACTTATCCTGCCTTTGTGAGACTATATTCTGGTGTTCAGATACAGTGCTCAGTATAATTCAGGAGTCCTTCAGGCAGAGAACTAGGGCACTGAACATAATGAAATGTTTCATTGCTGGCACGGATGGGCCTATGAAGCCTCTCCTAGTTTTCTGGAAGCTTTGGAAATCCAAGCTCATGTCTGATATCACAAAGCTTCCTGTCATCTAGGGCTGGTGAAGATCAACAAGTTTTGAAACCTTTGACCTCTCCTAGTTGAGCCCTGGGTAGCTAGGTTTTGGGGTTGAACACAGGGCCTGGGTGCTGACCATGAGCTCAGTGCAGAAGCCCAGTGCTTTACCATTTTGTGTAACAATATCACTTCTGGTCTGTGAATGTGTGTGTGTGTGTGTGTGTGTGTGTGTGTGTGTGTGTGTGTGCTGGTGTGTGTGTATTCATGCTCACACATACATGAGTCCTGGAGGTTGGACTCAGGACCTGAGCACTGTACCTAGTTTCTCTTGTAGAAGGATATCCCTCTCCCAGCTGAGCCACAGAGCCACGTCAGACATTTTCTAGTGATGTGGTCCTAAGAAATCAAGGCCAGGGTTACATATATGCAAAGCACTCTACCCCTAAGGCACATTCCCAGCCCTCTACTTCAGTTTTGTTAGTTTATTTCTGTCTTTTTTTTATTGTTGTTGTTGTTGTCAGTTGTAAGAGTTGAAGTCTGGGCCTAGGTGTTGTCCCTGAGCTCTTCAGCTCAAGTCTTGTGCTCTACCACTTGAGCAACAG
This sequence comes from Dipodomys spectabilis, assembly GCF_019054845.1. Taxonomy (NCBI): domain Eukaryota; kingdom Metazoa; phylum Chordata; class Mammalia; order Rodentia; family Heteromyidae; genus Dipodomys; species Dipodomys spectabilis. The sequence continues at coordinate 2,127,041 of NW_024870972.1, read as the reverse complement.
CGCCACTTCAGGTTTTCTGTTGGTCCATTGGAGCTAAGTGTCTCAAGGACTTTCTTGCCCACGCTAGCTTTGAACGATGATCCTCAGATCTCATCCTCCTGAGTAGCTAGTATGACAGGCATGAGCAACAAGCACGCAGCTTCCACTTCAGTTGATTAGTGGTGAATGGGAGATAATAGTCTCATGGGACTTTTCGTGTCTGGGATAGTTTAGAACCCAGATCCTCAGATCTCAGCTTCCTGAGAAGGCAGGATGATAGACTTCAGCTACCAACCCCTTGGGCACGACCTTTGCTGCAAGTGGGTCCATGGCTCCACATTGTGGAGTGCTAGCCATGAGCCCAATAGGTAAGGGTCATCGCCTAAACCCCACGTTCAAGGTTCATGATCGAGAAAAAACAGAATGAAACAATTGTCTGCAGGAGATAACTCATAGTCTTCAGTAATACATAATTTCGTCCCTGCCATGGGGACCTATCTGAGCCCTAATATTCTTGTCTGCATAATCATTGCAGTTGTGGAGCTCTTATAAGGACAAGATGTAAAAATGCACCCGGGGAAGGACACAACACATGGTACTCTTTGCACACAGCATCCTATGAAAGACTCAGCACCCAGCACCCAATGTCGGACTCAGCACACTGCATCCTCTGAAGGACTCATCACATAGCACCCTGTGCAGGACTCAGAACGGAGCACCTTATGAAGGACTCAGCATAGAGCTCTATTCCACAAGCTGTCATTAGAGTTAGAGTGCTTTCATCAGTATCACCATTTTTTGAGGAACATTTCACAAACCACACAATTTCATATCTAATGGTTTAGTGGGGTGTTTTTATTTGGGGAGGGAGGTTACCCCTGGGGGTTGAGCTCAAAGCATGAGGATAATGTTCTAATAACATTTGTTCAAGGCTAGAGCTCTACCACTTGGACTCACATTTTGCAGTGTCTCGCAGACTTCCTGTCAGGACTGGGTTTTAAAGCCTCCAAGCAGCTAGGATGATAGGCATATGCCCGAAGACATGGGTAACCCGTGGAGCTGGGTTACAGAGGTTTACATGTGGATAAGTCATGTTAGGTGGCAGCTGTCAGCACCAGACTCCTAGCTTGCTCAATTATGAGGTATTTTTAGTTCTGTCCTTCTATAATTGCAGTTAGAACATCCTACTGTTTTTTTTTGTGTCAGTCCTGGGGCTTGAGTAAGAGCTTAGACACTCTCCCTAAGCGTTTGTGCTCAAAGCTAGCACTCAATTGATTCAAAGGCAATAGAACTTCTGGGTTTTCTGTTTATGTGGCACTGAGGAATCGAACCCAGGGCTTCATGCTTACTAGGTGAGCACTCAACCACTGAGCTCCAGGAGTGAACGAGGTATAAATAGAGATTGTTGTATATAAATACTATATACACAAAAAGAGATTTCTGCATATTATTACATTATAGATATTACTACCAATTATTAAGTATTAAATTATATCTCCATTTAATGATGTGTCCCAGTTAACAAATAATAAAGCATTAATTAATAATTACTCAATATCCTATTATTTTATCATATATGTACATATATCCATATATATTTCATATTTCATAGACTGAGGCTGATATATTATTAAATTCTGCATCATGTGCTGCTACCAATTATTAGTTATTTAATTATGTCTCCATGTAATATTTGTTTTGTTAATGCTTAATAAAATATTAATTAAACTTAATGCACATCCTATACCTATTGTGTCTAATTTTTATTCTAGAATAATTCACTACTAATTCAATCTCTTTATCATTTATTGTATTGACAATTCTTCCACCTATGACATTTTTTACCTTCATTACATCCTATTACATAGTATATAGATTTGCACCCAAATTATACATCCTACCTGACACTGAGCACTTTTACAGAAAAGGAAAACTTATGTGTCATGCTCGAGTTCTCCCTCCATGATTATATTTTTGGCAGTGCTGGGATCTAAACTCAGGGCCTACAAAGCTCAGTTTATGAATGGGTGACTGTCAGCGCTGCAGCCTCTAGCCAATTCAGCTGCCAGGCAGTGCCCAAGCCCTGAGATGGAGCCCCATATGTTGACTGCAAATTGCGCTTAGTGTAGTTACTCATTTTGTTTTATTCATTAACCATTTATTTTATTGACTGCTATAATACATGGAATTTTTACTATATTTATTACATAGATTATACATTTGTCTATGTATGAAACTTCACACCTGACACCCAGGACTTTCACAGAAAAGGAAACCATGTGTCACCATGGGATTCTTACTGCACGATTCAATTTTTGTAAGTTGTGGCATCGGAACTCACAGCCTACAAGGCCCAATTCATGAATGGGTGAGTGTCAGTATGCCAGCCTGGGGCATATGGAGCTGACAAGCAGTTCCCTGCACCTGAGATCCAGCCCAAGGGATAGACAAAATAACAGATTGACATGTAGATGATAGTACACAAATACATATAGATCATTATAGAGTGCCAGAGATTTCTATATATTATTCAGTTATATTGGCTACATTCCTACCAATTATTTTGTATTTATTATGTGTCCATGTAATTAATATGGTTGTTTTCATCCTTAATGAATTATTAATTAAATCAACCATTGCCCTGAAACTATTGTGTCCCGGTAATTAATAGTATTCTTTCAATGTGTCAAAAATATTCATTAAATCCGTTGGCCTCCTAAAATCACTCTCTACTTTTATCATTAGTATCATTCAAGAACAACTAAGTCAACCTTGACATTCATAACCTTCCATCGGTATTCCTATGAATATGAACTAGAATATTAGGATCTCCTTCTATTGGTAGGGGTCAGGACCCAGCTTCAAACACAGGGCTTATGTTGTTGTGTTGGCCTATGGCTTCCCTGGAAGCCCACCAGCCTTCAGCAATATCAGGTTACCAACATTTTTCAGCCTTGTCATTCAGACCCAGGATGGTCACCTTGAAAAGAAAACAAATGTAAAACCAGAAGCCATCAGCAAGTTGCCGGGTTTTTTTTCTGTGTCATTTTATTTTTTCCTGTCACCCTTTGAGGCCCAGAAACCCAGGTACGGCTGTGGGTCCAGTGGTTGCAACCCAGCCTACAGTGATCAAAGCTGAGGCAGATTGCCACGCCCTGACTTCAAGCCCTGTGCTTGACAAAGTAAAAATACCTCCCTCCCTACCTACATATACATATACATATATATATATATATATATATATATATATATATATATATACATACACACATACATACATACATACATACATTAAAAATATTTAAAAAATTATGAGGCTCCTTGGCTTGGAATTCATGCCTTTTTTCTGCCAGGCCTGGGATTTGAACTCAGGGGTGGGATAAATCTGCAGCACTGTGGGGGAAGGGAAAGCTCACAGTGCTGGAAAACAAAAGACAGGCCAGTTCCCAGTAGCTGAATTCAAGCCCAAGCACTCGACAAAATAATATTCGTATACATTTTAAATACATGATTTCTATTTATACGCACATGTTTAATGCATACATTTTATTTTGTGTTTTATTTAATTATTATATATTTTAGAGAGTATGATTACATGTATAAATTTTTTTTATATCCTATCACATAGGACATAGATTTGCCTATGTATTATACATCATTCCTGAAACCCAGGACTTTCACTTACAAGGAAAACAAGCGGGACAATTGGCTTCTTCCACCAGGATTAAGTTTTTGGCAGTTCTGTGATTTGAACTCTGGGCCTAGAAGGCCCACTTCATGAATGGGTTAATGTTAGTACACCAGTCTGATGCCAGTTGAGTTGTCGGGAAAATTTGAGGACCTGAGATCAAGCCCTAGGATTGGCCAATATATAAACAGATAGATGTGTAGATTGCAGTGCGTGTATATGTGTATTTACATATGTATATGCATCTATGAATAAATTTATATATTGTTCCTATTGATAGGAATGAGTAGGTGGCAGTCCCAAGTTCGAACTCAGGGCCTAGGTTTCTGGGTTGGGCTCAGGCTTCACTGACAGCCCACCATCCTTCTGCTCTGCAAGGTCACATACAATTTTCAAGCAGAGTCACTGAGGCCCAGGATGGTAACAGTACAAAGGTAACAAAGGTAAAACTGTTGTGTAAAACTTCCTGGTTTAGTTTTTCCTCCTCTGTCTTGGTTGTTTTTTTTTTTTTTTTGGCCAGAGCTGGGAGTTGAACTCAGGTCCTAGGAACCCCGGATCATCTGTGGGTGTAAAACCTGCACCCCAGAATAGGGTAATCAAGGCTGAGGCAGAGTTGTGACGACCAGAGTTCAAGCCCTGTGCCGGCCCCCCAAAAATGTGAAAGTCCTGGCTAGGAATTTGGGCCATTTTATCAGCCATACCTGGGATTTGAACTCAGGGACTGGATAACTCCATTGTGCTCTGGGTGAAGTGGAAGCTAACCTCCTGGAAGAAAAAAAAATTCAGGATCAATTCCCAGGGCGTGAATTCCAGCCCCAGAAATGGAAAAAATAATATTCATATACATGTATAATATATATCATATATATGTATTTGTATATATATTACACTTTTTACCTAGGACACAATATTTCCACAGAAAGGAAAACAAGTCAACATTGGCTTCTTACTCTACCTATTGCCTTCAGCATTGCTGAGATTTGAACTCAGGGACTGTAATGCCCAATTCGTCAAGGGGTCAGTGTAAGCATAGCAGCCTCAAACAAATTCACTGCCAGGCAGTTCCCAGGACCTTAATTCTAGCCCCAGGAGTGGCCAATATACAAATAGATAGGTGTGTAAATTGCTACAAATGCATATACATCTCTCTATATATGTATATTCCACTGAATAAATAAATATTTACTTGCACTCTAAATGTTCTTAGAGTTCCTGAGCTATAGAAGAAGGAAAGAAACAACATTAACCCATCCTGGGTTCAAATGAAGTTCTCAGAATCCAAGCCCTAGCCCTGTTGGCAGGATGAACTCCAGTGTAACACTGAATTTGAAGGACAGAAAACAGTTGCAAAAGCCAGGCTAGGTAAGGAGACCAAGGCCTGCAGGATTAGGAGGCAGAATGTACACACTCAACAGGGACGTGAGTTGCAAAACCACTTCATTCATTCCAGGCACAGCCAGCAATGAAGGGAAACCTGAAATATTTGTTAGAGTTACACCAGGGTCATGCTTTTCTCAGCCTCTTCAAACAATGATTAATTAAGCTTCCTTCCTCAGGTGAAGGGAGCCTCAGGCTATCATTAGGTTACCAATAGAGAGCCAATTTAGTGGGGGAGAGGCGAGGATCAGATTAGAAAATCCCTTATCTCTGATATTAGGGAGTAGTTTTTTGACTCTCCATCTGGCAGATATGAAGGCCCTTCTTCTACCTTTGCCAGTCCATTCTCCTTCCTTCATTCTCCACATCATTAATGCAAATCCCCAGTTCAAGGAGAGGCATGGTTATTTCTCTTCTGTCTCCAACAGCTGAATTAGAGCCTGGCTCTGCCCTTTTGTCTCTGGGGCCTTTGGCTACCTGAAAAGTGGGAAAAAGACAGTTTTCCTCCTCTGTGGTTGTGTGAAGGCGATGCTGGTGGCCTGGCACATTGCAGAAGGCCTCATTACTGGGAATTATTCCCTTCTTTCCTGCTGATGTCCAAGACTAGATACATCTATCATTTTTCTCTCTGTCTATCTATCTATCTATCTATCTATCTATCTATCTATCTATCTATCTATCTATCTATCTATCTATCTATCTATCTATCTATCTATCTATCTATCTATCTATCTATCTATCTATCTATCTGCCTATCTATCTATCTGCCTATCTATCTATCTATCTGCCTACCTACCTACCTACCTACCTACCTACCTACCTACCTACCTACCCACCTACCTACCAACCTACCTACCTACTACCTTAGCTATCTCTTTGATAATTCTTGGGCTGAAGTCAAGGCCTGAGCACTGTCTCTAACACTCTACTACTTGAGCCACAGGACCAATTCTGGCTTTTATCTGTGTATGTGTTACTGAGGAATCGAACCCGGGACTTCTTGCATGCTAGGCAAACACTCTCTCACTAATCCACATTCCCTGCCCCCTCATCTTTTTTCTTAAAGTTAGTTTTACATAAGTATGCTAGCATTTTACATCGCCAGGTGTATTTTTGGAACACAGATTATTCCTATGAACCCCGATCTATTCTTCCCCTGCCTGATTTGTGACAGTTCCTGCATTGGCCTCATAATAAAATGTAAATAAAGGCTGCTGAGAGCTTTAGTGTGCATCATATAAGGACACAGGCCTGGAATCTGAGAAGAGAAAAACGATGGGGCTGAAATGAACAGAATGATGCAGTATGCGCAATGAGCATACCTGAAAAATAAATCAGTAAATAAAAGCAGAAGCATTGCATACAGCCTGTTTGCACTCAGGGAAGTAATATACACCTGTAAGTAGGGCATTAATACATAAACTTGGACTTTGCTTTTTGAAATTTTTTGGTAGCCATCCCATGGCTTAAACTCAGTGTGTGATACCTTCCTCAGCTGTTTTGCTCAAGGCTGAGGCTCTACCACTGCCACAACTCCACTGCGAGCCATCAGGTCGTTCACTGAACATATGAGCCTCCCAGGCTTTCCTGCCTGGTCTGGCCTGTATCTCTTATTTGGCCTTGTCTTTCAAAGCTGAAGCTCTACCCTCTAGGCCACTGCTCCACTTCTGGTTTTCTGGTGGTTTATTGGAGACAAGAGTCCCACAGACTTTCCTGCTAGGGCTGGCTTTCAATCATGATCTCCTGAGGAGGCTTCAAGTGGTTTTCCTCAAGGATTCACCTAGGAGCCACTCCACACAAATCTTTCATCTAAATCTTGAGTGGTATTAGAGAAAAATGGAAACAGGAAGATGCTTCTAGGGTGTTCTAGATACTTAAGGTTGGAGACACAAAACACATAATTATTAGATCACTTTCTAGGCAAAAGGAGCAATGCAGACAGTATGAGCATCGTTCTAGCTTTCGGTCCTCATACCCTGAGACAGTAAATTAACTGCATCTCAATGCTAAGTGACAGAACTGGCATGTCTTGTGGACATACTCATAAATCTTGTGACACTCAATTCTCACTTTTGGTTTCAAACCTGTGACCAGAGGGGATGATGATTAGGGAAAATCCTTCTCAGAGAATGTAGCTATAAAGAACAATGGGTAGTTGACTTATAAGTCCAAACCATTGGAATGACCCTATTAAGAAGTCAGATTGTCCAGATTACAAAACGAAGAAGAAAAGAAAGAAGGTGCCAGTGTCTGCTGACTGTAATCCGTGCTCCTCAGGAAGCTAAGATGTAGAGAATCTGAGTTTGAATCCAGCCAGCATGGGAAAGTCCATGGCACTATTATTTCAAAGAGATCACAGAAAAACTTAGAAGTGGGGTTGTGACTCCAACTTAATGCACTACCCTTGAGCAAAAGGAGCTCAGGTACAAGGCCTAGGCTCATAGTTCAAACCTTGGACCTGCCCCCTCAAAAAGAACCTGCACCTCCATGTCTTTGTGTATGTATAGATATATTCCTATAAGTGAAGCTCCCGTGTAGCTATGATAAATGGCACCAAGATAGGAAATTTGTATTCAATACAATGAGTTCATAACACAGAGATTGCTTTTATGACATTACATATTCCAGGGCTCCCCTCACTGCTCCTATTGTAGCCTGAGGGTTTCTCTGCATCCCAGGCCAGCTGGAAGAAGTCATTTTCATTGTCTGGACAGGCACACAGAAGGCCTCACTCCTGTAGAGCTGTGTATCAAACAACTCCATCTGGGCCAATTAGTGAGGAGGAGTGTGGGCGGGCTCTGAAGGTCAGGAGAAAAAGTCCTCTTTGTACAACAAGCTATCTCTCTTCCCAGTGCTCTTTTTTGACAGGAAGCCTTCATTTGTACCAACTCCCATGGCAGGCAAAATTCTGTGCACTCATCTTACCTTTGTGAGACTATATTCCAGGGCTCAGATACAGTGCTCAATATAATTCAGGAGTCCTTCTGGCAGACAACTATGGCACTGAACCTAATGAAATATTCCATTGAGGGCAATGATGATGCCTTTTCTAGTTTTCTGGAAGCTTTGGAAATCCAAGCACATGTTGGATATCACAAAGCTTCCAGTCATCTAGGGCTGGTAAAGTTCATCAGATTTTGAAACCTTTGAGCTCTCCTAGTTGGGCCCTGGGTGACTAGGTTTTAGGGTTGAACACAGGGCCTGGGTGCTGGCAATGAGCTCAGAACAGAAGTCTAGTGCTTTACCATTTTGTGTCACAGCTTCACTTCTGCTTTCTCTCTCTCTCTCTCTCTCTCTCTCTCTCTCTCTCTCTCTCTCTCTCTCTCTCTCTCTCTCTGTGTGTGTGTATGCATATTATAGTCCTGGAGCTTGAACTCAGGACATGAGCACTGTACCTAGTTTCTCTTCTACAAGGATTGCCCTTTCCTACTTGAACCACAGAGGCACTTCAGGCTTTTCCCTAGTGATGTGGTCCTGAGAAATCAAGGCCAGGGTTTCATATATGCAAAGCACTATACCCCTAAGGCACATTCCCAGCCCTCTACTTCAGTTTGTTAGTGTGTATCTATTTTTTTTATTATTGCCGGTTGTAGGAGTAGAAAGCTGGGCCTCGGGCTGTCTCTGAGCTCTTCAGCTCAAATCTTGTTGTTTTACCACTTGAGCGACAGAGCCACTTCTGGTTTTCTTGCGGTTCATTGGAGCTAAGTGTCTCAAGGACTTTCTTTCCCAGGCTAGCTTTGAGCCATGATCCTCAGATCTCATCCTCCTGAGTAGCTAGGATGATCAGCATGAGCCACAAGCACCTAGCTATCACTTCAGGTTTCTTAGTGGTGAATTGGAGATAATAGTCTCATGGGACATTTTGTGTCTGAGATAGTTTGGAACCCAGATCCTCAGATCTCAGCTTCCTGAGAAGGCATGATGACAGACCTCTGCTATAGAACACTAGACCATGACACTCTGTTGCAAGAGGTTCCTTGGCTCCACGTGGTGAAGTGCTATCCATGAGCCCAAGAGGTAAGGGTCAGTGCTTAGGCCCTGAGTTCAAGGTTCATGACTGAGAAAAACAAAACAATTTTCTGCAGGAGACACCTCAATAGTCTTCAGTAATACATAATTTTGTCCCTCCCATGGGGACATATCTGATTTTCAATATTCTTATCTGCATAATCATCTCAGTTGTGGAGTTCTTACAAGGACAAGGTGAAAGAATGCACCCTTTGATGGACAAAACATATAACACTCTTTTTTTTTAATTCTGTCTTGAGGCTTGAATTCTTGGCCTGAGCTCTGTCACTCAGCTCTTAAGCTCAAGGCTAGTGTTCTACAATTTTAGCTACTGCACCACTTCTGGTTTTCTTGTGGTTTATTGGAGATAAGGTTTTCACCGACTTTCCTGCCCGGGCTGGCTTTGAACTGCAATCCTCAGATCTCAGCCTCCTGAGTAGCTAGGATGACATGCATGAGCCACCGGTGCCTGGCTCCACATAACCCTCTTTACAGGGTTCAGCACACAGCATCTTGTGAAAGACTCAGCACCCAGCACCCAATGCAGGACTCAACACACTGAAGCCGGTGAAGGACTCAGCACATTACATCCTGTGCAGGATTCAGCACACAGCACCCCGTGAGGGACTCAGAACCCCAGGAAGGACTCATCACATAGCTGTATCCCACAAGCTGTCATTAGTATTAGGGTGCTTTCATCAGTATCACGATTCTTTCAGAAACACATCACAAACTGCACAAAGTTCACATCTAATAATTTAGAGGGGTGTTTTTTGGGGGGGGAGTCACCCACAGGGATTGCACTAAAATGTTGGGGGTACTATCCTAAGATCTTTTGCTCAAGGCTAGAGCTCTACCATTTTGAGCCACAGCTCAGAGTTTCACAGACATCCTGCCAGGGCTGGGTTTTAAACCAACCAGTGTCAGGTCTCAGCCCCCAAGTATCTTGGATGACAGGGGTGAGCAAGCCAGCAGCATCTGGTTCCATGGAGCTTGGTTGCAGTGGTATACATCTGGGTATTCAGATTAGATTGCAGCTGTCAGCACCAGACACCGAGCTTGCTCTGTGATGAGGTATTTGAAGTCCTATTCTTATATAGTTGCAGTCACAACATTCAATCTTTTTTGGTGCCCGTCCTGGGTTTTGAGTAAGGCTCTACACACAGTCCCTAAGATTTTATGCTCAAAGCTAGTGCTCTACTGCTTGAGTAACAACAAAACTTCCGGATTTTTATGTGCATGTGGTAGTGAGGAATCGAATCCAGGGCTTTGTATGTGCTAGCCATCACTATATAGCACTGAGCCACAGGAGTGACGTTTATAAACAGATAAATATGTAGATTGGCATATATATGTGTCTACATATATATGTAGATGTATAAATATATGTATATGTATAAAACAAAAGAAAGATGACTGTATATTATGAAATTACATAAATTATATTACTGCCAATTATTGAAAAATTATTCCTTCGACTTTTAAGTATCATGGTTGAATACATAATAAAGTATTAATTGAAAATTAGTCAAGGTAGTATATGTATATAGTCAATGTGTATAATTTTATACTATATTCATACACTAACTACTAACTTAATTGTTACTTTTATAACATTTATATGGATGTATATTGGAATGCATTTCTTAGAATCTCCCACCAATCATTAGTGGCAGTCCCAGGATTTGACCTCCAGGCTTAAGTTGAGGTTTCAGCTATGGTTACCATAATAGCCAGCCAAACATCAGCATGTAAGGTCATGTACACTTTCTGGGCCTTGTCAATTAGACCCAGGATGGTCACAATGCAAAGCGAAAAAATGTAAAACCACCTTCTGGAACTTCTCCTTTTTATCCTTCTCCTTTTTATTTCTATTTTTTGCTAACCCCGAGATTTGAACTTGGGTCCTAGGATCCCAAGGTCAGCTGTGGCAGAGATGCCAAGACCTGAGATCAAGCCCCATGTTTGGCCAAAAAACATAATAAAATATAGCCCTGGCTTGGATTTTTTTTGGAATTTTTTGGAATTTTTCTGGCTGGCATGGGATTTGAACTCAGGGTCTGGGTAACTCTGTGGCATTGTGGGTGAAGGGGAAGCTCTCGGTCCTTGAAGACAAGAAATTCAGACCAGTTCCCAGGGCCTGAATTGAAGCCCCAGCACTGGAAAAAATGATATTCATATATGATCACTGTTTACATACATGGGTTTAGTAAGTATGACATTTATTACCCTTATTTATTTATTATTATTACACATATAACATTTCATTTATTACATCTTATCACACAGGATATATTTGCATATGGATTATACATCATACTGAGACCCAGGAATTTTTGTCAAGAAAAAGAATGTGTCGAAAGTGGTTTCTTACTCCATGAATAAATTTTTGGCCATGCTGGGATTTCAACTCACAGCCTACAATGGCCAATCCATAAATGGGGTCAAAGTCTTAGCACACCAACCTCTGGCAAACTGAGCTGCCAAGAAGTTCTAAGGACCTGTGATCAAGCCACAGTAGTGCCCTATATATATATATTGATAGATGTGTAGAAAGATCTATCTATCTCTCTATATATATTTATACACATATATACACACACACACACACACACACACACACACACACACACACACACACACATATATATATATATATATATACAGAGAGAGAGAATGTGAGGATATCATTAAATTATATAAATACACTTACCAATTATTAGTTATTAAATTATGTCTCCATTTAATGAAGTATAATGACTGAATTCTTATAAAAATTTTAATAAAAATTAGTCAATATCCTTCCATTAGGGGAATCATACGATGGTGCTAGAATGGAAGCTATAAATCCAATAATTTTTGTGTGGCATTCTAAAATAGAATCATGAATTAACTGCAAAATTAATTATTATTTTGATAGCATTCCATTAGCATTCACATAAATAAGAACTAGTCTGTCAGGATCTCTCTCCATTTGTGGGTGGTAGTCCTGTCATTCGAACTCCAACGCTAGGTAGTTTACCTCCAATGAAAACCATTGGAATAATACTGTGAAGATTTCAGATTGTCACGATGAAAAAAAGAACAACAAGAAGAAAAGAAAGCCAGGTGTCAGTGGTTCCTGCCTGTAATACTAGCTCCTCAGGAGGCTGAGATGTATAGAATGCCAATTTGAATTCAGCTTATTTCTAAGAGATCCCAGGAAAATATCCCCATGTGTTGGAGCTGTGGCTCAAGGGCAGAGGACTACCCTTGAGCAAGTGGAGATCAGGGATAGGGCCTAGGCTCATATTTCAACCTCAGACCTGCCAAAGAAAAAAAAGAAGGCAATAACTCCATGTCTCTGAGTATGGATGGATGATCTATGGATGTCACAAAGGATTTACAATATAATCAATGTGACATTACATTGTCATTATGACATCAGCTCATTGTGACATGACAAATATGTAATGACATCATACCAGAATGATATCACATTGTCATTGTGACATCATATATACATTATGAATGCCTATTATTTGATTTCATTATATTTTAAATGTGGCATGTGGGTTCATATCAAAAACATTTTGACTTCATAATCATTGTGACATCATAATTTCTTTGTGATGTAACATTGCCATTGTGATATCTCTAAACATCTGTAACAACTCAAACATGACCTTGCCTCATGTTTTGTGACATGTTGCCAGTGTGTTATATTAGGCTCATTGAGAGCTCAATCTCTTTTTGACATATTATTTCAGGTGTGATATGAAATATTAGCACTGTGCTGTGACATCATGAAAATTGTGACATCTCACTACTAGATTTAATTACCATTGTGTCACATTGTCACATCACAAATCTGCTCTGACTTCATCACATTTGTGCCAACAAATGCTTTGGAATCGTCACAATTCCATTCTAAATTTATATACTCATTGTGAGTTAATGAATCTGGACTGCCATTGTCACATCACCAATCTACTGCGACATCACAAAACTATTTTGAACTCATCTCTATTATGTCATCACCAACTAATTGTGATATAACAACACTATTATGACATTATAATTTGACATCATATTGCAATTGTGATATTACATACTTTCACCTATTATGATCTCATTACATCTTAGAAAATTCATGGCCTTTGGGATATCAAGCCCCTTCTGTGAATTGTATCATAGTGAACTTCTAGCAATTGAAATATGAAATAAGATGTCACATTACAAACTAGTTTGGACATCATTAACTCATTTTTATATCAATAATTATATCATTTTTATATCATTAACACTTTGACAACCGAAACCTGTTAGCAACTTTGGCACTTTTAACAAAAATCATGGCCTTTGCATCATTATACTTCATTTGTGTATGTTGAGACTTCACTCTCATATCCTCACCATAAATTAATGGCAATTAAATTCTGACATGCCATTGTGACATCATAAACCCTTCGTGACATCATTACCAGTGTGAAATCCGACTGTTGTTATGACACCATCAGCTCATTGTGACATCACCAAGCGACAGTAACATCATAGCATTATGACATCACATTGCCATTTTGCTGTCATAGACACATTGTAAATGTATATCCTGTGATTTCATTCTTTTTCAAATGTGGCATTATTAGTTGATATCAGAAACACATTGTTACCTCATAATCATTGTAACATTACACACTCTGTGTCACGTCATAACCAGTGTGACATCACAATGTTGTTATAACACCTTTAGCTTATGACATTATAGCACTGGCCATTATGTCATTGTGACATCATAGTCACAATATGAATGCCTAATCATTGTATTTGAAATGTGGCATGTGGGTTGATATCAGAAACTCATTGTGATGTCATAAACATTGTCACATCAAAATCCCTTTGTGACATCAATTTGGCAATGTGACATCACAATGGCAATGTAATGCTACTAAGGCATCGTGATATCACAATGGTCATGAACTCACAATGGGTTTCTGATATCAACCGACATGCCACATTAAAAATACAATGAAAAACTTAATAGGCAAGCACAACGTGTGTATGACATCAGAATGACAATGTGATGTTACAATGCTATGATGTCATTGTAGTTTTACATGTCAAAATGAGCTGATGGTGTCATAATGGCAACATGATGTCACAATTATGATGAAGTCACAAAGGATTTGTTATGTTTCAATGATATGTCTGTCAGTTGTCATTAGTTCCCCATAAGGATATGGATACAAAAAAGGTTCTGTGAGGTCACAGAGGCCATGTATGTTTTAAAGATGGTAAGAGGTCTTAATTGGAATGGCACAATGTGATTCACAAGGTCAAAATGGAAATGACATGTCCCATTGTGTTTTTGATGTCACCGTGGTGGTGATGAGATCACTACGGTTTTGTGATGTCACAGTTTGTTTGTAATATCAGAATGATATATCCAATTTCAATTACTTAGAATTCAATATGAGGATACCAGGAGATAGAAGAAGCTCCATAGTATGAGGTCATATTATGAGAAAACCCAATGGGACAGTGATTTCACAAACACAATGTGATGTCTCAACATCTTATTATAATAATGTTTTGATGTCACAATTGGTGACGCCATACTGATGAGGTGGTCGTAATAGATTGGAGATGTCCCAAGGGGTTCATGATGTCACAATGGCATATGGGATCTCAGTTGTCATTAACTCACCATGAGTATATGAGTTTGGGAAGGGATTCTGATGTCACTAATGTATATGTAGTCAAAAAGGTGAAGAACTAAAAGATCTGAGATGTCACAAAGTGACACAAAGGTTATGATGTCCAGCACTGTGATATCAATATGTTACACTGGATTTTAGATATCTCATGTCATATCTGAAATATGAGGTCAAACACAGATTTTTCTACTCACAAAAAAAGGGCCTAAGATATCACAATAGCATGTCACAAAAGTTATGAGGACAGGAGAGGTATTTGATGGCACAGTGAGTTAGTGATATAACAAAGGCAATGTGCTGTGACAAAGAGATTTTGATGTCACAAAGGTTATGAGTTCACAGTGATTTCTTGATATCAACCCACATGGCATATTTGAAATAGAACAAAATCAAAGAATAGGCATTCACAATGGGTCTATGACATCAAAATGACAAAGTGATGTCAAGACAGCAATGTTTGATAGGATATGAACTCATTACCTTGCTCATATAACTGTAATCCCTCTGTACACTATACTTATAATAAAAGACACAGAATTTTAAAAAGGAGAAAAATGGTATGGTGTCATTTGGGTTTGGTGATGTCACAATGAGATGATGGTGTTATGATGACAATGTGATTTCACAGTCATAATTATTGGAGAAAGTATTTGTGATGATACAATACTATGTGTGATCACAATTTTCATTAGTTCACTATGAGGATATGGCTACACAAAGGTCTGTCATGCCACAGAGGTTATGTGTTTCTTTAAAGGTGATAAGAGCTCACATAGCTTTGTGATGTCACAATGTGATTGTTAAAGCACAACAGCAATGTGATGTCACAATGGGGTTGTGATGTCACAGTGGTGATGAGGTCACAATGAGTTTGTGTTGTCAATATGAGTTTGTAATATCACCATGACATGTCCAATTTTAATTTCTACTAGTTCACAATGAGGTTACAATTTCAAAGAAAGAATCTTAAGCTCCAAAGACCATGAGTTTTTAGTCATAACTTGTATGATATGCAACCATTAGGATATTTTAGTCCTTCAGTACGCTTAGAATCTGTTTTCAAACTCATAATAATTCAGGTATGACATATGATATCTATCATAAATTGACTTACATAATGACCATTGTGACATCATATTGATAGACATCAAGACCAAGACCATGGTGTCACATTGTGAACTCACAAATCTGTTAGGACTTCATCACATTTGTGCCAACACATGACATTGGAGACAACACAGTCCCTTTGTGAACTCATATCTTCATTGTGAATTAATGACATTTGAGATCCAGCATACCATTGTGATATTTCCAACCAGTTGTGACACAAACAAGACCACACTAAAGCTACCAGCACGACTATGCTTATTGCATCATTATTTACCATATCTAATATGGTCACATTTGTTAGGACATAGAAAGGCTTGGAAAAAGTTATATTAAGTGAAGTAAGCCAGGCCCAAAGAAACATAGGTCCCATGGTTTCCCTTATTTGCAATAACGAGTATATGTCTGAGTCAAGCAGAAAAGGTCAGATAAGTTGATGTTACTGGAATGAACCCTAAGATAAGTATTCAAATGTTTTTCCTTTCATGCAATTTTTTCTATCATATTTATAAGATGATTTCTATGTTGCTTTGTATGTCCCTCCCCCACAGTATAACCCATACTTTCACTGTATTTGATGTGGGTATAGTTTGTGGAGGGGAAGGGAAAAAAATAACAAATCCTTTAACTAAGGATAAAGGAGGACCCACTGCAACAATGAGATGTACAAGTCATTTTGTCGAAAAAGAAACTTAAAAACTTTGGTGGGGGGTTGGAGGAGGATTGGATGGGGAGAGGGGAGGAGAATGGGAAGAGTTGGGAAGGGGAAACAACCAGGAGGCAATAATGCTTGATAAGAAATGTACTCGTTATCTTGCCCATGTAATTGTAACTTCTCTGTACGGTATTCTCACAATAAAAAAAAAAAAAAAAAGACATTACAAACCCCCTCCCAAAAAAATTGTGACAGCACAAACTTATTATAGTAGAAACACATTGTGATCTAATAGCCATTGTGGTAGCACAATCCCTTTGTGACCCCACATTTCCATAGTGATATCACTAACCCACTGTGAAATTCCAATCCTCTCATACCCAATCCAGGTATGAAATGTGATACCCAAATCCAGTGTGACATTTAGATCATAGTGACATCACACTGAAAGATGTTAAAAGCATTTTGTCACATTCTGACAACACACACCTGTTAGGACTTCATCACTTTTGTGACAACGCATGCCTTTGGAGATACCAGAGTCCCTTTATGAGCTCATATACACATTGTGAGTTAATGACAATTGAGATCACATGTGTCATTTTGATATCACCAACCCATTTTGACATCACACACCTCTTGTAAACATCACTAGTGTGGCATCACCAATTGTGATATCAAAACCTTATTAAGTTATCATATTGCAACATCACATTGCCATTATTATATCACTGTTCCATTGTGTTTTCTAAAACCTAGTATGTCTTCATAGCATTTTAATAAATTCATGGCCTTTTATACTTCAGTCTTCTTCTGTGAACTCATATCCTCATTGTATAATAGTAGCAACTGAAATTGGACATGTGATTATAAGATGTGTCTTCAAAAAACTATTTGATTTCATTACCAATTTGACATCCAAACCCATTGAGAACTTTCATTGCCATTTGACATCACTATCACATTTTGACATTCCAAACCTATTAGGACCTTTGAAGAAAACATATGGCCTTTGTGACATCACAGTCCCCTTGTGTAACTATACCCTCATTATGAACTTGCAATTGGTATCAGACATGCCATTGTAATATCACGAACCCTTTGTGGCATCACCAGTGTGACATAACGTTTTCATTATGACAGTGTCAACTACTTTCGACATCACAAAAGTACAATGACAAGATAGCATTATGAGATCACATTGTCATTGTGATGTTACAGATAGATGTGAATGCCTTTTTTTAATTGTTTTTTTTTTCCGGTTGTGGGGTTTGAACTCTGTGCTTGGTTGCTGTCATTGCTCTTCTGCTCTAGGTGAGCACTCTATCGCTTGAGCGACAGCATCACTTCTGGTTTTCTAGTCGTTTTTATTGGAGATGAGTCTCATGAACTTTCCTGCCTGAGCTGGCTTTGAACTATGATAATCAGATCTCAGCCTCCTGAGTAGCTAGGATTACAGGTGTGAGCCACCAGTGCAAGGCTATTTCATTCTATTTCAAATTTGACATGCGTGTTGATATCAGAAACATAATGTGACCTCATAACCATTGTAACATCATAAATCAGCATTGACATCAAATTGTCATTATGACACCATCAGCTCATTGTGACATCACCAAACGACAATGGCATCATAGCAGTATAAATCACAGTGACATTGTTACATCAGAGACATAACAGCATAAAGGACTATTGTATGAATTCATTCTATTTCAGAAACCCATTTTGATAATATAACCATTGTGATATCACAATACATTGTGACATCACATTGCCATTGTGATATCATTATCCTGCTGTGCCATAACAAACCAGTCCTGTCCTTATAAGTTTTGTGCCATGCTGCCCTCATTATATATTAGGCCCTTTGTGAGCTCATAATCTATTTTCAATCTCATATTTCTGGTATGACATATGATATCAGAAATCCCCTGTGACATCATATTGCCAGATTTCATGAATATTGTGTCACATTGTGACATCACAAAACAGTTAGAACAGCAGCACATTTGTGACAACACATGCCTTTGGAGACATTACAGTCCCTTTTTGCACTCATATTCATTGCCAATTAATGACAATTGAGATCTGCCATGCCACTCTGACATCATAAACCCATTGTGACATCACAAATTTATTGTGCTCATAATGAGAATGGCATCAACAACTAATTGTGGTATCAAATCATTATTTTGACATTATATTGTGGTATTGCCGTTGTGACATCATTGTTCCATTGTGTTTTTACAAAAACCTATTATGGCGACATCACATCTTAGAAAATTCATGGCCTTTGAGATTTCAAGCTTTTTCTGTGAACTCATGTACTTATGACCCCTAAGACAATGAGACAAGCCATCGAGTCACAATTATTATAATAAAACAATTTACAATAGAAAGGTGACTGTAATTACCTTATCCTGGACTGGATACCCAGGTCCAAGAGCATCCTTGACCAACAAACCTCAGAACTTCAATGGGCAGCCCCACCCTTTTTAATTGGTCTGCAAACCACCAACCAAAAAATTATGATCTCCAAAGCTCCAAACCTCAATGGGCAAGGCTTTTTACTTTTCCATTCCTCCCTCCTTCACTACAGAGCTGTCCTTCCTTCCTGGTCTTTCCCTTTATCCCTTCCACCACTTCCTTCTTCTCTTCAGGCCTCTCCACTCTCCACAGGCCTGCCCTACTCTGCCCCAGTGACCACTTGCCAACCTTCTGCTCTCCATCAACTTCCTCTCTTCTCAGGTTTTTCCCTTTATTCCATCCAGGTAGCACCCATTTTTATTTCCCCTTCCAATGCTCCGAAAATGCAAGCTATATGTAGGTTTACCTCTCTTCACTCCAACGGGTCTTCTGCACAACAGTTTTCAACCATCACTTCCCAAACTGCCCAATGCACAATCACTTCTTGACAGCTCACCATGTGAGGCTTGACACTTCACCTTTGGCGGCATTCCCCACACTCTCCCGTGGGCCAGGCCAAGAATTTACAATGATTATCAGCTCTCACAGATAATTCTGGCCCCACTGGTAATTACAGTATCCTCATAGTGAATTAGAAGAAATTGAAATTGTGTATGTCATTGTTATATTACGAACTTGATAAGACATCACTAACCCATTGTGACCCTATCACCGTGGTGACATCACAAACTCATTGGGATATCATATTGCCATTGTGCCACCATGATCACATTGTGACATCCCAAACCTATTATGACCTCAGAAACTTTGAAAGAAAGCATGGCCTTTGCGAAATCACAGGCCTTTTGGTATCCATACCCTTATTTTGAGCTAATGACAATTGAGATGAGACATGCCATTTTAACATCTAAAAACCTTTATGACATCATCACCAGTGTAATATCACATTGTCATTATGACATCAGCCCATCATGACATCAAAAAACAATGACATCATAGCATTATGATATCACATGGTCATTGTGATGCCACAGACACATTGGAATGCCTATTCTGTAATTTCATTCTATTTCAAATGTGGTTGATATCAGAAATACATTGTGACCACATAACCATTATGACATCACAATACCTTGATGACACCATATTGCAATTATGATATCACTAACCCACTGTGACATCACAAACTGTCCTATTATCATACATTTTTGACATGCTTCCAGTGTGATCTCTTTGGCCTCTCTGAGTTCATAAACTGTTCAACTCATAATACTTCAGGTATGACATGTGATATCAGAAATGTACTGTGACATCATGACCATTGTGACATCACACTGCAAGATATCATGACCACTGAGTCACATTGTGACATCACAAAGCTGTTAAGACTTATGACATTTGTGCCAACATATGCCTTTGGATACATCATTAACCCTTCTGAACTTATATATTCATTGTCAATTAGAGATCTGGCATGAGATTTTGACATCACCATCTCATTGGGAAATCACAAACCTATGTGACCTCATCACCTGTATGGCATCACCAACTATTTGTGATTTCAAAACAATACTATCCCATGTAATGGTAACATCACATTACCAATCGGATTTTCACCATTGCATTTTCAACAACCAATTATTTCCTCATAATATTTTACAAAATTCATGGCCTTTCTGACTTCTAGCTCCTTATGTGAACTAGTATCTTCATTGTGATCTAGTAGAATGAAATTGGACAAGTAATGGTGATATTACAAATTCATTGTGACACCATTATCCAAGTGTGACCTTATCACCACTGTGACATCAAAAACCCATTGTGACATCACATTGCCACAGTGATATCTCGGTCACCTTGTGACATCCCAAACCTGTTTGACCACTTAGCACTTTTGAAAAAGCACATGGTACCTGTGACATCACAGTCCCTTTGGGTAAGCATATCATCATTGTGAACAAAGGACAACTGACATCAGACATGCCATTGTAACATTACAAACACTTTGTCACATCATCTCCAGAGTGAGATCACATTGTTGTTATGATACCATCAAATCATTGTGACATCCCAAAATGACAATGACGTCATAGCATTATGACATCACATTTTCATTGTTAGGTCATAGAGACAATGTGATTGCCTATTCTGTGGTTTCAGTATATCTCTAATGTGACATATAGGTTGATTTCAGAAACGCATTGTGACCACATCACCATTGTGACATTACAATCCCTTTGTGACCTCATATTGACATTGTGATATTATTAATACAATGTAACATCACAAACCTCTCTTGTCCTCATAAATTTTGTAACAAGTGTCTACCTTGACCTGGGCTGGATGCCCACAGCTAAATGCAGCTTCAACCATGATCCCTCAGACCTCCAAAGAGCAGCCCAGTCATTTGTGATCTGGTCTGCAAACAAGCAACCCCAAAAATAATGATCTCCAAGGCTCCACGCTTCAAAGGACAAGGTTTTTTTCTTTCTCTTCATCCTCCTTCTCTACAGACATGTCCTACCTTTCAGGTCTTGTCATTTTTTTCTTCCACCATTCCCTTCTTTTCTCTTTTCTTCAGGCTGCTCTACTCTTGACAGGCCTGCCCTGCCCTGTCCCGGTGGCCAGTTGCCGTCCTTCACCTCTTGGTCTCCCTCAATTTCCTCTCCTCCCAGGTTTTTACTCTCCTGCAGTCTCTTCACTTCTTTCCTTCCAGGCCTTTCCCCCTTTTCTCTCCCCTTCTGTTTCTCTGAACATGCAGCCTATGTATAGTCTGTACCCTTCCCCCACTGCAGTATGTTTTTTGCATAACAGTTTTCAATCATCTCTTCCCAAATGTCCATGCCCAATCACTTCATGGCAGCTCAACATGTGGGGCTTGACAACCTATCTCCTTCAGCAGCATGTGTTGCCCCCTTCAGCTGCATTCATCCTCCTGTCCGGTGGTCCAGACCAGAAGGCCATGATGACTATCTGTTCCCATGGATGATAGGGGCACTGCTGGTTATTAAGTGTATCATGGTGAACAAGGAGAAATTGAAATTGGAAAAATTGTGATATTACAAACTCATGATATAACTAACCCATTGTGACCTCACCAACACTGTGACATCACAAAACCATTGTGACATCACATTGCTGTTTTTGACACCAGGATCACATTGTGACATCCCAAAACTATTACGACCTCTTATAACCTTTGAAAAAAATACATAGTCTTGTGACATCACAGTTCCTTTGTGTACCCAAATCCCCACCGTGAAATATTGACAATTGAGAATCAAACATGACATTTTAACATCAAAAAGTTTGTGAGATCATCACAATTGTGATATCACATTGTAGTTTTGAAACCATTTGCTCATTCTGAAATCACAAAACTAAAATAATATGATAGATTTATAACTTCATATTGTCATTGTGACATCATAGACACATTATGAATGCCTTTTCTGTGATTTCATTGTATTTCAAATGTGGCCAGTAGGTTGATATCATAAACAAATCATGAACTCATAACCATTGTGACATCACAATCCCTTTGTACATCACATTGTCATTGTGATATCACTAACCCACCATGACATCAGAAACCTATCCTGTCATCATAAATTTTGTGACATGCTCTAATTCTTTTAAGCTTTTTGGCCTCATGACCTGTTGTCGACCTCATTAGATTTCACATATGACATTTGCTATCATTCCCAGTGACATCATGAACATGGTGACATCACACTGCCAGATGTCATATCCATTGTGCCAAATTCTGACATCACAAACCTTTTAAGATTTCAATATATTTGTGACAACACGTACTTTTGGAAAAACTACAGTCCTTTTTGAACCCAGATACTCATTGTAAGTTAAAGACAGTTGAGAAACACTATGCCATTGTGACATGCCCCACACATTGTGACATCACCATTCTTTTGTGACCTCATCACCAATGTGGCATCATCAAAATTGTGACACCAAAATAATATTTTGACATGATGCAGTGAGTTGACATTGCCATGGTGACATCAATGTCCCATTGTGTATTCACAAACCTAATATGGCCTCATAACATTTTTAAAAATTCATGTCCATTAAGACTTCAAGCTCCTTCTGTGAACTTGTATGCACATTGTGAAATAGCAATTGAAATTGGACATGTGTTTAAGATATTACAAAATCATCTTGACATCTAAAACCTATTGTGAACTCATCACAACTGTGTATCATGAAGCTATCATGGCCCCTAAGTACCTTTGAATACACACATGACATTTGTGACATTACAGTCCCTTTGTGTACCCATATCCTCATTGTGAACACATGACAATTGTATTAATACATGCCATTATAACATCACAAACCTTTGTTACCCCATCATCAGAGTGACAAGATATATTCATTCTGACACCATTATCTCCTTGCAACATCACCAATTTACAATGACCTCATAGCATTATGACATTATATTGTCATTGTGATGTCATGATACATTGTATATGTCTATTCTATTTCCTTCTATTTCAAATGATGTGGCCTCTGGGTTGATATCAGAAAACCATTGTGATCTCATAAATACATGGCATCACAATCACTTTGGGATATCACAGTTCCATGGTGGTATCACTAACACACTGACATCACAAACTTGCCCTGTCCTCATGTCTTGTGATGTGCTGCAATTTTAATGTCTTAGGCCCTTTATGAGTTCATAATCAATTTTCAAACTTATAATATTTCAGTTATGATATGTGATATCAGAAATCCACTGTGACATCATGATCATTGTGACATCATACTGACAGACATCATAAATACTGTGTCACACTGTGACATCACAATCCTCCTAGGATTTCATCACATTTGTGACAACACATGCCTTTGGAGATAGCACAGTCCGTTTTGGAACTCATATTCTCTGTGATTTCATGATAAATGAGATCCTTTATGCCATTTGGATATCACCAAACAACTGTGACATCATAGACCTACTGTGACCCCTTACCTGTAGGTCTTCTTCAATTAATTGTGACATCAAAACCTTTTGTGATGCCACAATGTGACAAGATGATCATTACATCTGTCAGTGTGAAGTCACAATGGTCATGATGTCACAGTGGATTTCTTGTATCTAATATCATACATGAAATATGAGGTTGAAAACAAATTATGAGGGCAAAAAGTGACCCATCTAGCAGGTCCAGTTATTTTGTTAGGCTCAAGGAGGCACCTCCTAAAAACCAATGGGGGTGAGAGAGAAACGAGACCACGCACATAAAGAAAGACAAAGTCAATCTGAGTCGCGTCAAGGTCTGCTTTATTGAGCTTGGGGTAGGGTTTTTAAACCCATAGGGACAGGGGAAGGGAAAGAATGAAAAAATTTTGCAGAAGCAAGGGTGAGAAGTCCCGGGGTCAGGGATGAGTCATGCTTTTCCTTTGGCCGTTGTGCTAGTCTTTCTAAGAAATATTTATGGTTAGCCAGGCGCCGTTTGCTTAGGGCTGGAGATAAGAGAAATATTTATGGTTAGCCAAATGTTGTTTGCTTAGGGCTGGAGGAATCTTATCTTTCCATACACTTTTTTGGCTCCCAACAAAAAAAGTCTGATATCACAATGTCAGCATGTCACAAATGTTATGAGGAGAGGAGAAGTTTGTGATGTCACATTGTGCTAGTGATAACACAACGGCACTGTGATGGCACAAAGTGGTTATGATGTCAAAATGGTTATTTAGGCACAAAAATGCGTTTCTGGTAGCAACTCTCATGCCACATATGAAATACAATGAAATCACAGAATAGGCATTCACAATGTGTCTATGATGTCAAAATGAGAATTGTTGTCATAATACGATTATGTCATTGAGTTTGGTTATGTCACAATGAGATGATGTGCTTATAATGAAAATGTGATGCCACGCTTTTGAGGATGTCACAAACACTTTTTGATGTTATAATGGCATGTCTGCTTTCAATTGTCACTAGTTAACAACAAGGATATGGGTACACAATGGGACTGATGTTGAAAAGGGCATGTGATTTTTCAAAGGAGCTAAGAGTTCATAACAGATTTGAGATGTCACAATGACAATGTTGTCACCATGGGTTTGTGATGTCGTGGTGGTATGATGTCAAAATGTGTTTGTAATGTCACAACGAGTATGTAATATCACAATCAAATTTCCAATTTCAATTGCTACTAGTTCACAAGGAGGATACTGTAATAATCAGCAGGGCTCCGATAATCTACAGGCTTGGATAATTAGTGTGGCCCTAACTCCTGGCCAGCTGGAGAGGATAAAGTATGCCAACAAAGAAGTGGGGCATTCTGTGGGAGGAGCTGGGGCATTAATCATCATGTGCTGAGCTGTGAAGAAGTGATTTGGCTGTGAGCAGTTTGGGATTTGAGAGTTGAAAACTGTTAGGCAGTTGGAGTGGAGAAGGGGTACAGACTTTATATAGGCTGCTGGTTCAGAGCAATAGAGGGAGAGAGAAAAAGGGAAAAGTCCTGTAAGGAAGGAAGTGGTGTGATAACAGAAGGAGAAAGACCTAGGAGGAGAAGAAGTTGAGGAAGGGCAGGAGGTTAAAGATGGCAACTGATGACCCAGTCAAAGCAGTTCATGCCTGTGGAGAGTGAAGAGACCTGAAGAGAAGAAGGCACTGGTAGAAGGGAAAAAAAAAAGACCTCGAAGGAAGTATAGTTCTGTAGTGGAGAGACAAAAGGAAGGGTAAAAAAGGCTTTCCCTTTGATGTTTGGAGTTTTGGATTTCATAATTTTGGGGATTGGTGGTTAGGAGAACATTTATGATATTAAATGTGTCTGTATGGATTCTCTTGAACTATAGAGGTCTTAATTTTTGGAGACCCCCTATCGAGATAATCCATTTGGATGGCATCAGGTCTTGGCCTCAGGGACAAATCCCCATATGTGAGAGTGTCAGACCTCAATGTTGAGAGTCTACCTCTAGTGTTTGTCTCCGGAGGAGAATCATGGACAAAAGTCATTTAGGGACCTCTAGGGGTGTGTCTGGGCAAGCTTGCCAGCCTGTTTTGGGGATCCCCTCTGGAGGTCATCTGTTGCTTCCTTGGGAATCCATCTGGAGCCTCTTTGAGCGGTCATGCAGGCCTTCCTTGGGAAGCCATCTGGATCCTCATCAAGAGTACATCTGCAACTTCCTTGAGAAGCCATCTGAGACCTACCCTGGAGGTCATCTGGAGCCTTCTACCGGGGCCATCTTGGACTTTCTCCAGAGGTCATTTGGGGCTTCCTCAGGAGGTCATCTGAGACCTCTATAGAAGTAGTGATTGGTAAATAAGGGAAACCATGGACCTAAGTTTCTTTGGGCTTGGCTTACTTCACTTAATATGATTTTTTCCAAGTCTTTCTATTTCCTAACAAATGGGGCAAAGTCATTCTTTTTGATGGAGACATAGAATTCCATTGTGTATATATACCACATTTTCTTGATCCATTCATCTACTGAAGGGCATCTGGTTTGGGGCTTCCTTAAGAGGCAATCTAGGACCAGCTCCTGAGGTCATCTGGAGCTTCTTTTGGAGATCATCTCAGGTTACCTTGATAAGAAATCTATCACTGTCTTTGGACATCATCTGGGACTTCCTTGAGAAGCCATATAGGACCTTCTCTGGAGGACATCTGTGGCTTTCTCAAGAGGGTTATCTAGAACCTTCTCTGGTGTTCATATATGGCCTCCTTGAGTGACCATCTGGGAGCTACTCATGAGGTTATCTCAGCCTCACTGAGAGGAACTCTGGTACCTCCTTTGGAGGTCATCTGACACTTCCTTGGGAAGCCATTTGGAACATCCATGAGAGGTCATCTAGGGCTTCCTAAGGAGTACATATGTGACATCTTCCAGAGGTCATCTGCGACCTCCTCAAGAGGCAATCTAGAATGTCCTCTCTGTCATCTCGGACCTCCTATAGAGGTCAACATTGAGAGGTTTGGGGCATGTGGGTTAAGTGTCTGTGGCTATTGTACTGTGTGTGCATGCTGATAGTTCTATCTGTTTCCTGTATGCACCTCTGTTTACTCCTTTTCTCAGGATGGGAGAATAAGGTCTAAATTTGTCATATCCAAAAAATATTCTCGCCCAGGGTTACAGAACCCTTCAGAGGAAGATGCACTGATGTACTCTTTCTCCTATTCTTTGCCATCAGCACCTCTATTGTTGCGTGCTCCCATGCCAAAATTGGTTACTTATACCATCCTGAGGTGGTACAGGGTGGTATGTTACCCTTATTACCCTTGTGACAGGAACATGGAGGAGATGGTGGGCGGGCCCCCTTTTTAATAAATGGTCCCTTTACAACGAGTGACCTGTATTACTGGAAACAGCAAAATCCATCCTTTTCAGAAAACAAATAACCAGGGTCATTACCTCATTACAGACAGTAATTTTCACACTCAAGTACAACTGGGATGAGTGTCAGCAAATTTTAAAGATGCTTTTCACTTGGCAGAAAAGGGAGTGAATCCTGCTCGGTAACTTGAATGTGGTCCCTGGACCAGACAGTAGCTCCACTATTGAACCAGACCATTTGGATCAAGTCTTTCCCCAGGCTTATCCAAGCTGAGACTAACAGCAATCGAGGTATGAAAGTGCTTACCCATTATTGCCAGGTTTGGTTAGCAGGGATACCGCAGAGGCTAGAAAGCCAGAAATGTGTGTGAGATGGGAGAGTTCCCCAGTGAGTACCCTAATGCTTTTCTGAAACTTCTCCCAGACCCCTATGGGACTTATAGGTCTATAGATCTTGAAGCCCTGGAGAATCAAAGAGCCCTAAATATGGCCTTTGTTAGTCAGCCCCATATCTTAGAAGAAAGCTTCAAAAGTTATAAGGTTTTGAGGGAAAGGTGTATTTTGAGTTGAAAGTGGTTGCCCAGTGGTTGTTTGATGACGGAGGTACCCTGGAAAAAAAAGAGTAAGAAAGGGGTTTGAGTTTTGGTAGGAGCCCCAGAATAGGGATCAAGAAACCCTTGGCAAAGATAGTAAATTCATTTGCAAGTGGCAGTAGGGAATATCTAGGACTAGATCAGTGTGCTTATTGCAAGCAAAATGGGCATTGGAAAAAGGAATGCCCAAGGGGGAGAAAGATTGAAAATAACAGGTTATGTAACCCTATTAACACCTGGAAAATGTGTTTGTATCTCTGGAGAAACATGCAAAGGAGATTGAGGTTCTGAATTCTAACTGTGTTCAATTTAAAAACAGCCCTATAAACTTAAGAAGAAATGTGGCAAAGAAAAAATTCACACACTTCTATCTCAAAACACAAGTTATAAAATACTGAATCTCCAATATGTGCCAAACAAAACCCACTAAGAGCTTAAAAGCAAATAGAAGAGTACACTGGAGAAACCAGAGAATTATTGACGTGAAGAAAAGTTTTGAAGATATAAATTACAAACTTGTGAGAGTCAAAAATGAGAAGAAAATCCTCAAAAGGAAACTAGAAAACAGTCAGAATCAAATGAAATTCAAGTACATTAGCCTGGGTGAGCATGAGGCAAGTTAGTGGACCACAGGTCAGAGGCCAACAGAAGCACAAGACGGCAATGCTACCATCCTTGCTAACCACAAGTGTGGCCAAGAAGAGATCCTAATCCTTCATTAAGAAATAGTGGACATAATAAAAGAGCTGGAACTGATATAAGAATGTATTAGGCTGAAGTACATGTTGAATATGAGCTTTGAAGAGTGTCAGTAGATATTCAAAACAACAGAGAAAGAAGATAAGAGTAGTTATAGAGAAAGACGAGGAAGTGCTATGTCATAGAAGATGAGGCCAAGAAAAGTGAACAGGAAATATCAGGCTCAAGAAAGAGATTGTTACTCTACAGTAAGAGTTAAAGGACCACATGGTCTGATACAGAATGCCTGGGAGAGGAAAAGAGCATTAGGAAGAAAAACAGAAGATCTAAACAAAAAGTTGAAAGATCTGTCCCAAAAATACACTGAAGTGGAAATCTAGAAAGAGAAACTACTAGAGTAAAAGGCCAAAAAGACTGCTGAGATCTTCACCATAAATGTAATGCAGAAACATCATGTCCCAATGGAACAGATGGAGGTGGAAAAAATTACCTCTCAATAGCACCTTTTTTGAACTTAAGTGAGGAGCTGAAGATCAAGCAAAGGGGTTGTGAGAAGGAACAGCAGTTGGCCAGTCAAAGGAACTCTCCTGTGATCCTGCCAAAACACTTGAAAGTTAAGGAGCACATTGAGAAGGTGAGTGGGATCATGAAAGCAAGTTTGAGAGAAAAGGAGGAGAATAAAATGGAAGAAGTCTCCAAGGTTCAGAGTACTATACAGGAGTTAAGGAAACTAGAGACCTTAAGATACTGAGAAAGATCTGAGCTGATTAGGTAGCTTGGGAGACCACTCTAAAACCAGCGGGGTCTCTAGAGCTACTAGTTGTTAACAGTAAAGGAAGAAGCAAAAACAGTGGTAATAAGTGTGCAAATTTTGAAACTAAACTTGAGAAAAATGCATACAGGCTTAAGCTTTCTGTCAGTTTACATGTAGATATTTGCAACCTGATAAATTGCCCGAGGCCACTGCCTAAGACTGTTCTGAAAACCAGTGGGGCCTCAGCCTGACAATCCTTTGTAATGTGTGTAGGTAATTTCCAACATGTAAAAGCTGGAACATATGGAAAGAATTCATATGAGAGCAACCTCAGATGGTGAATTTGGGCAAGTGGACTTCACAGAGGTAAAGCCTGGAAAGTATGGGTATTGGTATCTATTATAATAGTGGACAGATTTTCAGGCTGAGCTGAGGCATGTAATAATTTCTTGATTTGACTTACCCTTAGCTGTGGGGTCCAAAGTTGGCCCTGCATTCATGGCCCAAGTTCTCAATTATTAACTAATGCCTTAGGAATAAATTGGAAGTTACAAACTATATATAGACCTCAGAGTTCAAGGAACTAGAAAGAATGAATATGACCTTAAAGGAAACTTTAACTAAATTAAATACAGAGACTGGCCATGGCTACATAAGTCTCCTTCACTTTGTTCTTCTTCTAGCAAGATGCAGCCCTTATGTTAAAGAATTTAATCCCTTGGAAATACTTTAGGGTAGACCACCCCCTTTGTTCTCTAATCTTGTGAAGGCTATATTAACAGAAATGTCTAACTACAAACTGCTGGCTTTACAACATATTCTTTTATGTACCTATCCTTTGGTAACCAAGGTCCACTTGCCGCCTAAGAAAAATTCCACCTGAAAAGGAGGGGCGAAAATGGCAATGGAATAGCAGGGAAACACCACAGCTCTCTCTAACCAAATAGTGTTTGGCTTTCAATGTTCTGTTCCACCAAGTGACACCCCCCCCCCAAAAAAAAAGCAATTGCTCAGAGAGATATAGGAAGTGAAAAAAGAAAAGGGAAAAACCTACACAGACAGCAAAGTGGGAAGACCCTTCCTCCCCCCCCCCTTGTAGGTGATGGGGCTCTGTGCTGAGCAGCTTAAGTTGTAGGGATTAGTGCCAGGCTGCTTAAGTATACCAGCTCTGGACCCTCTGAAGACCACACACTGGCAAGCATCCCAAGGCTCCCAGAAGACTCCCAAGGTACGATGCCAACCCAGAGAATACAAACAGAAATCTCAAAGGCAGAGCCGTCATGAAGACTTCCCTCATTGGCCCCGGCACGGCGCCTCTGCCTGGTTGGTGCAAGCAGCCCAATCCAGTCAGGAACAGCAGCAGCTGTCAGCAGTGGTGAATGACCCTAGACTCACACTGTGGTACCTCTGTCCTGCTGGTGTAAACAGCCTAGCCTAACCTGGAGCAGCAGCAGCAGCTGGCAGTGGCGGCAAACCACCAAGACTCCGGGCACAATGTCTCTTGGCACTAGCCCACCGGAACAGCCCAGACCAGCCCAGGGCGACAGCAGTGGCTGGGGAGGGGACAGCTGCAGTGAACAACTCCAGACCCATGGTGGTTTGTGCCTCTCCATACTGACCCGCATAAGCGACCCAGCCAAGCCAGAGGCAGCAGCAGGGTATAACACCTGACTCGTGGTGGAGTGCCTGGCTTGCATATGTGGCCCAGCTGATCCTGGGCAGTGGCAGCAGCTCAGGCAATGGCATCAGATGTGGCAACAACAGCGGCATCGACAGCGGCAGTAGACAACTACGGACGTGTAGAGGGGTGCGGTGTCTCTCCATACTGGCTTGCATAAGCAGCCCAGCCCAGCCCATGCTGGCAAAGGTGGTGAACAGCCCCAGACATGAGGCAGGGTGTGGTGCTGAACTACCCCAGAAAATCCTCATGAACATTCCTGCCTGGGATAGCTTTAAAACTGAATACAGAGATGTGAGACTCCTGAGTAGTTAGAATTACAGGCATTCACACCAGCAGGGTCTTATTCTTGCAAACTCCCTTACTTTTTCTCAAATAGATCATTTGTTAGTTCATACAAGGAATTGAAGCAAATACAAGAGGATCGACATAATACCCTGTATTCTATCTGACCATAATGGAATCAACTAGTTCTCAATAACAAGGCATAAAGTAGAAAAAACTTAAACATATGGAAATTAAACAACACTCTGTTGAACAATACGTGGGTTACAGAAGAAAATAAAGAAAAAATTAAAAAGTACCTACAATTCAATGAAAATGAAAATACACCACGAAGAAACCTATGGGACCCAGCGAAAGAAGTCCTGAGGGGTAAATTTATTGCTCTCAGAACGCATATCAAGATCAATAGAAAGCCTACGAATTGGGAGAAGATCTTCGCTAGCCATACAACGGACAAGGGTCTCATATCTAAAATATACTTGGAACGCAAAAAATTAAATCCCCCAATAACAAATCCTCAAAGAAACAACTGCCCAATAAATAAGTGGGCTAAAGACTTAAACAGAAACTTCCCTGAAGAGGAAAGATGGATGGCCAATAGACACATGAAGAAATGCTCAACTTCCCTAGCCATAAAAGAAATGCAAATCAAACAACATTGAGATGCCACCTCACCCCAGTTAGAATGGCTAAAATCAAGAACTCTAATAACAACAGATGCTGGAGGGGATGTGGACAGAAGGGAACCTTATTTCATTGTTGGTGGGAATGTAAACTTGTTTAACCAGTTTGGAAAGTAGTATGGAGGTTCCTGAAAAGACTCCACATAGAGCTCCCCTATGACCCAGCAATCCCAGTTCTGGGTGTTTACCCAAATGTTTACAAACAAGACCACACTAAAGCTACCAGCACGACTATGTTTATTGCAGCATTATTTACTATAGCTAAGATATGGAACCAACCCAGTTGCCCCTCAGTAGATGAATGGATCAAGAAAATGTGGTAAATATACACAATGGAATTCTATGCTTCCATCAGAAAGAATGACATTGCTCCATTTCTTAGGAAATGGAAAGACTTGGAAAAAATTATATTAAGTGATGTAAGCCAGGCCCAAAGAAACATAGGTCCCATGGTTTCCCTTATTTGCAACATCTAGTATATATCTGAGTCAAGCAGAAAAGGTCAGATAAGGTGATGTTAGGGAAATGAACCCTAAGATATGTATTCAAATGTTTTTTTCTTTCATGCGATAGTTTCTAACACATTTATAAGAATATTTCTTTGTTGCTTTGTATGTCCCTCCCCCACAGTTTAACCCCTGCTTTCACTGTATTTGATGTCGGTATAATTTGTGGAGGGGAAGGGGAAAAACAAATAATTTAAATGGAGATACATGTGGGCCCAATGCAACAATGAGATGTACAAGCCATTGTGTCGAAAACTAACTTTACACGTTTGGTGTGGGGGAGGGGGAGCGGGGAGGATTGGGTGGGGGGGCAGGGAGAGGATGGTAAGGGATGTGAAGGGGAAACAAAGGAGGAGGCTACAATTCTTGATAAGAAATGTACTCATCATCTTGCCCATGTAATTGTAACCCCTCTGTACAGTATTTTCACAATAAAAATAAATTAAAAAATTTAAAAAAAGAAAGCATAGACCAAGTAAACAATGTTATGATGTAATTAAACTGCTAGAGAAACAAGAAAAAATTGAACCTAAAGTTGCTAGACAGAAAAAGATAACTGAAATAAGAGCTGAAATTAATGAGATACAAAGAAAATTATAAATGAAATTAATAAAACAAAAAGCTGTTTTAAAAAAAATATCTCAATAAAGCTGACAGACCGCTGGCAAGAGTAATGAACAAAAGAGAGGAGACCCAAATCAATAATATCAGAGATACCACAGGAAAAATTACAACAAACATCCAAGACATCCACTCATAAAGAAATAATTACAGACTGTACTCACAAAGGAAGGAAAGCCTAGCAGAGATGGATGAATTTCTACCGAAATACAAATTGCTATCTCCTCTCTTTCCATTTCAGACAGGCTTTTCCACCATGTATGGTTGGGGCAGCAGTCCGGTAAATAAACTTCTTGTCCTGTCTGAATAGCTTGTGGTGTTCTCTTCATCCACTACCTAATGAATTCTACCTATTTAATATACCTTACATATGATGCCGTGACTCAGATGGGGTTTTTGAGTTGGAAATGTTAGAATTTCCCAACCACCCCTCTTCTGCCAACCAAACTGCTTTGAACACCACGTGAGACTTTTCACCAATACCATTGCTGGCCTTCATATCCACATCAACACCACTTCTCTACTCTGCTGAGTGCAACTACTCTCTATGGCTCTCTGTTGCTCAATCTCTGTTCAGATGTGGTGTCATGCCAGAGAGCTCCTATGGCCTTTAGCCAAATGGCTGGTAACCTCCGATGCTGAGGATGCTTGGTTTGGGTGCTTGGCCATGTCTCTCTATAGGGCTCTGGGGGAAGTAGGAATGCTGCTTCTGCCTGGTCAGCTTTCCTTCACTCTCCAGACTGACTCTCCTACCCATTCAATGGGGTGCTGCGAGTCATGCTCGAGCTGTGAAACCCCTCTGAAATGCTTCCTGTGCTCCCTGGATAGACAGAGCACCTACTATTTTTATGCTGTTCTCAGATTCTGACAATTTTTGCCTCTGCAATGGTACATGGTCAGAAGTCTGTTTACTTTCAGGCTGTCTCTGCTCTCTGCTATTCATGTTCAACTTTCTATATCTCTCCCTTTCTTTTCTAAAACATTTTGGATTGTGCCCTGAAGAATGTGACATGGCCTGGGTTCCGGGTAGCCCCTCTAAGTTCCCTCTCAAAGGCTTGTTGTCAAACATTTTAGGTTTTGAGTTTTGCCTTTTTTGTTTTGTGTTGTGTAGTTTAGTACTAAGTACGTGATTCTAAAATATTAAGCATATCTGTGCTAAGACTCTCACATTTAATGAGTTTTGTCATTGCAGAATATTTGCTCAATTCTTGATAAGGACCAGGTAAGCTCTACTTATTCTATTGATCTCCTTGTTGCTTTAATTGGAAAAAACAAAGGGCTTTTGTGGCAAAGATTACAGTTCAAAGCCAGCCTGAGCTGAAAAATCCCTCAGACTCCATCTCCCAACTAACCTGCAAAGAGCCAGGCTGGAAGCATGGCTTGAGCCTCTTATCTCTAACCAGAAAACACTGCAAGTGGTACTATAACTCAAAGTGGTAGAGTGCTAGCCTTGAGCAGAAGTGCTCCGGGACAGTGGCCAGGCCTTGAGTTCAAACCTCCTTGAATACCAACTGGGACAAACCATCTCAGCAATGAGCACGTAGACTCAGCCAGTCTGGGGAACAAGGGAACATGGAGAAGAGTAAAGAGATACTATCACATTATCCACTTTGTGCTTGTCCTTTCAAAATTAACCAGAGCCAGAAGGTCAATAGAAGTAAGAAGACTGCCCATCAAATATCCATACCTGTCTACCTTTCAACTGGGAAGGAATCTATATTCTTGCCTTTGTCACTTGACTAGGTACATTTCTACCAACATTTTCAACCTGAAGTCCTTCCTCTTGCCATTTATTTGCTCTCTAGTATTTTTTCAGTTTTTGAATGCCTCATGAGACTTCTGCAGACTTCATCCAAGAGACTTGCCTCCTCCAGATTGCATCTAAGGACTCAATGCCCAAGTGAGAGCTGTTGCCTGCTGCCTTCTCCCAGAGGGGACCACATCTCAGCCTTTTACCCCTACTGTCAATGGCCCTTGCATACACGAAGTAGCCTGAGAGAATCTTCAACCTTTTTCTTAATTATTAAAAGGCTGAAATGTAAAGTCTGAACAGGGGCACCTCCCTCCCTCTTGGCTAAGTTTCCGCCCAGTATCTGTTACATAGGTAACTGGCAGACCTGGAAGCCATCACCTTCCTTTCCTGCTAGGTAACATGCTGTGCCACCTCTGGTCATATGCCTCCCATCTGACCTTAGGAGGGTCATGGAGCCTGAGGTCACATCCAAATCCAGTGTGGCCACACCAGGGGAATCAGCACCATTAAATTATAAGACCAAGGGATCTTTGTGCCCTGGAACTGTCTACTTGCTCGAGCCTGGTTGGTGGCATAGGGAGCTTGGGAGGACCTGGGGATGGGGCCACAGGGGGTGGCTCCCCAAGGGGGCAGAGAGCATGGCCAGCACTTAGTAAGGGTACAAGCCCTGTTAGTATGGAGCATATTGGTATGGGTCAGAATCTGGGTCTTCTCATCATGACGTCTGATGGGCAAGGCCAACCCTATTTTAAATCTTGCCCTCTGATCTTCAGATCTCAGCCCCCGAGTAGATTGGATTATAGGCTTGAGCCTCTGGCACTGAGCCTCTAATTCTTTTTGGTATATTAGGGTTTGAACTCAAAGCCTTAGGCTTGCCAATCAGGTCTTCTACCATCGGAGCCAACCCTTTCTGTCTTGGGCATTTCTGAGATAGAGACTCAATATAAGATCAGATGGAGCTGGATCGAGGTCCTCCTATGACAGGCGTGCACCACCACCTGGTCCTCTGTAGCTGGGATCCTAGACATGTAGCACCATGCTCAGTCATCAGTTTAGATGGATTTCCCAAAGTCTTAGTCCAAGGCAGCCGATTCTTGACCACAGTTAAAGCTCTGGGTTGGGCCTGGAACCATCGGACCTGAGCCTCCTCACAGGACAGTTGTGAGGAAACAAGGGATCAATGCAGGGGGATTTCTGGGTCAGGACCAGGCATAGAGGGAGTGGTCATCAGATAAAGTTCTTGGCAATTCTGTGAGCATATGACAGGAAGATACCTGGAAAAGGTTCAGATGGGGCCTGTTATTTATCGTGCCACAGGTATGGGATTATGAAACAAAACATGACTCTCTTTCATCCTTACCCTATCCCCATGAGGAGGGGATCCTTCACTGTTCAGTTTGCAGCTGGGGAAAATGAGGCACAGAGAAGGTGGGTGAACTACTCATGACCCCCAGCTGACAGGAAACTCAGCCTGTCTTCTCAGCCATGCTCCCAAGGACAATGGGTGCTATTCAGTCCACTATATTGTGGTGGGAAATCAACTTATTTTCAGTCGTGGGGCTTGAAATCTGGGCCTTGGCACTGTCCCCGAGCTCCTCAGATCAAGGCTAGCACTCTACCACTTGATCCACAGCACCACTTCCGGTTTTCTGGTGGTTCTTTGGAGATAAGAGTCTCATAGACATTCCTGCCTGGGGTGGCTATGAAACATGATCCTGATATCTCAGCCTCCTGTGTAGTTACCATTATAGGCCTGTGCCACTGGTACCCAGGCTCTCTCTCTCTCTCTCAGGAACTTGTTGAATGTGTGCTGGAGGAGGTGGCCCAGTATCCCCATGTGTCTGGGACCCAAGGTGGCCCTCTTATTCCGGAGGTAGGCTGTGAGTCTGAAGCTTTCTTGCTCAGCCTGTTGAACTCGCTCCCTCAGGTAAGCCCCCCTGTGCCCAGGCTAGACCATGATGGTTATTCATTGTCAGTCCATCTGGTGAATACTTTCTCACTACCCTCTGCTAAGAAAGGAAAGTGAATGAGGAGGTGTTGCATTGTCCAACCGCACAGCCTGACCCCGGGCCTGTGGTCCTCACCCCCACCTATCTGACCAGACCCTGATTATAAGAAAATGAATTCGCTCTTTCTACTTTGCTTTGTTGAGGTGTGTCGTTTCAGGGAGTGCAGGTGGTGTGCAGAGGAAAGACCCCAGACCTAACACCTCCTGGGGGACATTTGTTCTTGTGACAGAGCCAAGTCATTGCTGTGGACAAGGTGGAAGCTGCCATCAGACTGACCAAGAACAATGCTCAAAGTAGGGAGGCTGTTGAAGTATCAAAACCACCCATGTCTGCTTCCCACTCACAGCAAGGGGGCGTGCAGTGTGGGTGCCACGGCACTGGTTCTAGAGGATTGTAAATGGATGTTGGCAGTCAGGTGCCAGTAGCTCTAGCCCATCATCCTGGCTATTGGGGAGGTTGAGGTCTCATGGTTGTGACTCAGAACCAGCCCAGGCAGGAGAGTCTGTGAGATTCTTATCTCCTATAAACCACTCCACCCATCACAAAAAGTGCCAGATGTGTTCTGTGGCTAAAGTGGTAGAGCCTCAACCTTGAGGAAAAGAAGTTCAGGGTTGACACCGATGCCCTGAATCCAAGCCTTGGGACTCACAAAAGTAAAATAAATGAATAGTGGGCACCTGTTATCTTACTACCA
Organism: Dipodomys spectabilis; assembly: GCF_019054845.1. Lineage (NCBI taxonomy): Eukaryota > Metazoa > Chordata > Mammalia > Rodentia > Heteromyidae > Dipodomys > Dipodomys spectabilis. The sequence continues at coordinate 2,089,513 of NW_024870972.1, read as the reverse complement.
AAAAGGATGGATTCATTCTTCTCTCTGGTACTTGTAGCCAAAGGTAAGGGGCTTCCCTTGATATTTCCCTAAACCTCTCCTTCTCTCTATTACCTCTCTTGGCTTCAGTTGCAGGATAGAATTCTGATCATCCGAATTGATGTGACCTTACATACCCTCCACTACACGCCTTCCTTGGGGTGATGATCCTGGATGTACTCACCACTGGGATAATGAAGCACTGGAGAGATGGGGATAGGTATCCCTGAAACTCATACTCTCACACACACATATTCCTGTAAGCCAACTCAAACTAGCCTTTTCCAAAGACATTTTATCTCCTTGGATTAACTGACCTATGAGAGGAACTTTATCTCCTGTGACAATTTTAGCTAGGGCTTGCTAGTTGACACAAGATAAACAGAAACTCAAAGGAAAGGCTCTGATGCCTGTCACTTCTGGTTCAGGCTCACTCCTGACATCCTGGCTACTTCGGAGGCAAAGTTCTGAGGATCAAAGATAGATTGAAGCCATCAATAAGCTGGAAAGCCAGTGAGATTTTATTCTCCATAGAACCATCAGAACATTAGAGGTGGAGCTGTGGCTCCACCAGCCTTGAGCATGAAAACCCAGAGAGACAGCTGCCACATCCTCAGTTCAAGCCCACACAAAGAAATGACCAAATTTGTTGCCCCCAGACTGCCTGGGCCTCGTGTGCCCTCTCATGGAGTGTGATATATCACTGGTCCCTGGTTCCTTCTGGACAATTCCAGATGCCCACAATACAGAGGCACACACTTGAGATTCCAGGGCCAGGGAACTGGGGGATGAGAGAATGGTATGGCCAGTACCTCAATGTTCTGGGGCATTAGCCTTGACCTGGCTATGTCCCCTTTGTGTAAGTTTACTTCTTTGTGGCTGGCCACACACCAGCCACTTGTGCTGTGAAAGTGGCTGGAGCAGAAGTGAGATCTAGGATGACCAAAATCTGTATTTATGGCCTGATTACTGTGGGGTTGTCTTTAAAAATATCTTAGAGCTGGAACTAAGAGATTCCACTGTCCCTGAGATTCCTTTGCTTAAATCTAACACTTGAACCATAGCTTATTTTTCATCTTTTTTAGTAGTTTAGTAGACAGAAGTGTCTCACATACTTTCCTGCCTGTGCTGGCTTCAAGTTGCCATCCTAAGATCTCAGCCTCTTGAGTAGCTAGGATTGCTGGTATGAGCCACTGGCATCTGCTAAAGATGTGTGTGTGTGTGTGTGTGTGTGTGTGTGTGTGTGTGTGTGTGTGTGTGTGTGTGTGTGTGTATTAGGGCTTGAACTCAGAGACTAGGTGGTATCCTTTAGCTTGTTTGCACATGGTTGGTGCTGTAACACTTGAAATACAGTAGCTCTGCTTCCCAACTTTTTGGTGATTCATTGAAGATAAGAGTCTGCCCAGGCTAGCTTTGAATCTAAATTGATTCTCAGGTCTCAACTTTGAGTAGCTAGGATTATAGGCATGAGCTACTGTCATCCAGCTGCAAGGATGTCTTTTCATACTCTCATCTGTTCTAACAGCTGTCTACTTGCCCTTGCCTAGATCTATGACCTCCACATAAGCTCCCACCAGGCCCTGATTTTATGGAGAACATAAAGCTCAAACGTGATCCCATTTCTTTATCCTCAGGAAAGGAGGTTATATTTCTTCTGAAGCCTGGGGTTGGAGGGGGTAGATGGATGCTCGGCTGGGAGAGAGGTAGTCTGTGTTAGCCAAGAAGGAAAGTGTGACCAGATGCTAATAGTTCATGCTCTCATATTCCTAGCTCCTCAGGAAGCTGAGATCTGAGGATTGCCATTCAGAATCAGCCCAGCTAGAAAAGTCTGTGAGACTCTCTTCTGCAAATAACCACAAGAAGGCTGGAAGAAAAACTGTGGCTCAAGTGGTAGAGTACTAGACTGAATGAAAAAAAGTGAGGGACAGAAACCAGGCCCTGAGTTCAAGCCCTAGTACTAAGATGCGTAAGCCCACATGCACACTCGCACACACACACACACACACACACACACACACACACACACACACACTGGATGGTGGTAATGATGAGCTGAGCTGAACTAGAACTGGGGGCAGTCCTGAGGCATAGTCACAGTAAACTCTCAAGGCAGATCAAGTGGTTTCTCCCTAAGTTCTTCTTGGGCTGAGGGGTCTGGACCATGCCAATATGTTCCATGGAACCTGCCCCTCCATCCATGAACGGGGCCACAGGACCACGGGAAGGACACTAGGGACGCTCCTCTGTAATCAGCCCAGGATTGCTGACCTTCATCTGCCCCAACCTCCTCCCCAGATCACTGGTGAGGAAAGCAGGGCTCTGAGCCCTGGGACACCTGGGATAGCGACTGCTACAAGCAGCAGCCAGCTGGCTGTGGATTCCTGAGCTTACAAGCCTTTCATGAGCTCAACTCAACACCTGCCCAAGGTGTGCCTGACAAATTCACACTTTTCTGATACCTGCATGAGCGGGTGGTACCTGGTGTGACATCTTGCATCTCCTGCCCCTGCTGGCCCAGAACCGTGGTCTGAGACATCAAATTACTGCTCAGATCCACCTTGCACCCAGGACAGATGCCATTCTGATGATCTCCATGGCCCAAGGCTTGACCCTTCTCTGATACTGTGGCTGCTCTGTAGGTAATGGCCTCCAAAGAGGCTGCTCTCAAGACTTATAGGACATCTAGACATTGGGAGACCTTCAGGGGCCCACTGGAAAATTCCCTGCCTAGAGCCACAGAGTGAGGTCCAAGCAGTCCAGGTGTTGGTCATGGAGCTTGAACTCTGGGCCAGGGTACTGCCCCCCAGCACTTCAGGTTACCACGTGAGCTACAGAGCCAGGTTTTCTGGAGGTTCCTTGGAGATCAGTGTCCCACGGACTTTCCTGTCCGGGCTGGCTTTGAACCGCTATCCTCACATCTCAGCCTTCTGAGGAGCTAGGAGTGAGCTACCGGTGCCCGGCTAATCTGACCTTTTACCACAGTGGACTAGGAGCTCCTGAAAGCTTTTCTTTATTTTTTTTCTGTGCCAGTATTTGATCCTGAACTCAGTGTCTGGACTCTGGTCTCTTAACTTCTTATCTCAAGGTTAGCACTCAACCACTTGAGCCACAGCTCCATTTCTGGCTTTTGGTAGTTCATCAATAACTTTCCTCCTCTAACCTGGCTTGACCCATGATCTCTATCTCAGTCTCCTGAGGAGGTGGGATTATAGGCAGGAGCCCCTGGCTCCTGGGTTTCTTTTCTTCTTGTTGTTCTTTTTTGTATTCATAACAATCTGAAATCTTCACAGTGTCATTCCAATGGTTTGAATTCAAAGTAAACTACCTAGTCCTTTATGATGTTTTGTTTGCTGAGTCCTTTACAGGGTGCATTTTTTCATCTGGTTCTTATAAGAGTTCCACAAGTAAGATGATTGTGCAGATGAGAAACTTTAGGCTCAGATATATCCCCATATCAAGGCCAAAATTATGTTTGTACCTAACTCTAGTGAGTTTTCTCCTACAGACAATTGTTTGGGTTTATTTTTCTTGGTCATGAACTTTGAATTCAGGGCCTAGCCACTGACCCTTCCCTGTTGGGCTCATGGCTGGCTCTCTACCACGTGGAGCCAAGAAACCCTTTTAAACAGAGTGTTACAGTCTAGGTATCTGTAGCTTAGGTCTGTCATCCTGTCTACTCAGGAAGCTGAGACCTGACGATCTGGGTTCCAAACTATCCCATACACAAAAGGTCCTAAGAGACTACTGTCTCCTATTCACCACTTAAAAACATGAAGTGGAAGCTGGGCGCCAGTGACTTGTACCTGTCATCCTCGCTACTCAGGAGCCTGAGAGCTGATGATCACAGCCCAAAGCCAGGCTGGACAGGAAATTCCTTGAAAGGCTTCTCTCCAGTGAACTACCAAAAACCTGCAGGGGTGCTGTAGCTCAACTTAAAGAGCTCTTTGCTTTAGCTGAAGAGCTCAAGGACAGAACCCAGGCCTAGACCTCAATTCCTCCAACTTCCAAGAGAAGAAAGAAATAAACCTGAAGTTGAGGGCTGGCAATGTGTCTAAGGGGTAGAGTGCTTTGCATGTATGAATCCCTGGGTTTGATTCCTTAGTACCACATCACTAGAAAAAAGTCTGAAGTGGCTGTGTAGCTTAAGTGGTAGAGTGCTATCCTTGTACCGGAGAAACTCAGGTACAGTGTTCAGGCCTTGAGTTCAAGCTTCAGGACAAGTGTATGCACACACACACACACACACACACACACACACACACACACACACACACAGATACCAGAAGTGAAGCTGTGAAACCAACTGTTAAAGCACTGAGCTCCTGTTCTGAGCTCATGGTCAGCACCCAGGCCCTGTGTTCAACCCTGAAACCTAACCACCAAGGGTCTAACTAGGAGAGGTCAAAGGTTTCAAAACCTGATGAGCTTCACCAGCCCTAAATGACAGGAAGCATTGTGATATTAAACATATGCTTAGATTTAGCAAGCTTCCAGAAACCTAGGAATACACCATTGCAAATAATAAATCATTTTATTAGGTTCACCTCCCTTGTTGTCTGCCAGAAGGACCCTTGAATTAATTGTAGCAGGTTATTTCAACACTAGAACATAGTCTAACAAAAAGACAGGATGAGTGCAGGGAACTTGGCCTGCCATGGGAGGTGGCACAAATGAAGGCTTCCTGTCAAAACAACACTAGGGAGAAGAGATAGCTTGGGGTACAAAGAAGCCTTTTTCTCCTGGCCTTCAGAGCCTGCCCACACTCCACCTCACTAATTGGCCTCGATGGAGTTGCTTGTTACACAACTGTACAAGAGTGAGGCCTTTTGTCTTCCTGTTCCAACGATGAGGCAAACTTTCTTCAGCAGTCCCTGGTGTCGAGAAAACCTCAGGCTACAATGGAACAGTGAGGGGAGCTGCGGAACATGCACTGTCTTGAAAGCACTGTCTCTGCTATGAAATCATTCTATTCAAAGCAAATTTCCTTGATGGGTGCCTTTCATCTTAGGGACTCTGGACTTTCACCAATAAAAATACATCCAACATACATGGGGAGACATGGAGTCACTTGATTTTTTTGTTATTTGTTTTTAGGCAGGTCCGGGGGTTGTTTTATGAGCCTAGGCATTGTGCCTGAGCTCTTTTTCCTCAAGGGTAGAGCTCTGCCCTTGAGACACAGCTCCACTCATGGCGATTTTTTATTCCTTTGGTCACTTCGAATAAGAGTGCTGTGGACTTCATGTCCCGGCTGAATTCAAACTGGCATTCTCCACCTCACATACTCCTGAAGAGCTAGGATCACAGGCAGGAGTAAATAACACCTGGCTTTCTTTTCTTCTTGTTCTTTTTTTCATTGTGACAAACTGAAATATTCACAGTGTCATTTTAATGGTTTGCATTTCGAAGTAAACTACCCAGGCCTGGAGTTTGATTGCCAGGACTGCCACCTACAAATGGAGGGAGATCTTGAGAAAATCTTTCCTATTCATGTGAATGCTTAATGGAATGTTATAAAAGTAACAATTAAATTTGCAATTAGTTCATGATTCTCTTATAGAATGCCACACGAAAAATATTTGATTATGTCTTCCATTCTAGCTCCTTTGTATGATTCTCCCAATTAAAGAATACTGACTACTTTTACATTAATGCTACTTCATTAAATGGAGGCATAATTTAATAATAATTCATAAATATATAATTTAATATCCTCACATTTTCTCTCTCATATATATTGCAAACTACACATCTATCTCTCTATCTATCTATCTAACTCTCACTTTCTCTCTGTCTGTCTATCTATCTGTATCCACATCTTTATCTCTATCTATCAGCCATTACTATGGCTTGTTCCACAGAACTTGCTGGCAGCTAGGTTTGCCAAAGACTTTTGTAGTACAACTGACTCTTTCATGAATTGAGCATTGTGGGCTGTGAATTCAAATCTCAGCATTGCCAGAAGTTATATGTGGAGTCAGAAGCCAATTTTGACACATGTTTTTCCTTCTCTGTGAAAGTCCTGGATCTCAGTATGATCTATAATCTTTATGCAAATACATCCATGTGATAAGATGTAATAAATGAAATAAATATTATATGTGTAATAATAATAAATAAAATAAAAAATAAGGGTAATAAATGTCATATGGAATAAACCCATGTATATAAATAGATCTCATATACGAATATTTTTTTTCAGTGCGGGGGCTTGAATTCAGTGCCTGGAAACTCTGCTGAAATTCTTGTCTTCAACGACGATGAGCTTACTCTCCCCAACAGTGCCACAGAGTTACCCAGACCTTGAGTTCAAATCCCAGGCCTGCCAGAAAAATGGTGCAAATTCCAAGCCAGAGTCTTGACTTTTTTGGCCAGGACTGGGGCTTGAACTCAACTCGTGACTACTCTGCCTCAGCTTCGATCATCCTTGGCTGGGGTGCAGCCTCTGGACCCACAGCTCATCCTGAGATCCTAGGACGAGTGTTCAAATCTTGGGACTGGCAAAAAAGAAGTGTTGGGAAGGAAGCTCAGTAATAGAGTGGTTGCCTTGCATCCATAAGGCCCTGGGTTCGATTCTTCAGCACCACATAAGCAGAAAAAAGTCAGAAGTAGCACTATGGCTTAAGTGGTAGAGTGATAGCTTTGAGGTGAAGAGTTGAGGTACAACACCAGAGCCAGTGTTCTGGCCCCAAATCCCAAAAAGAAAAAAAAGAAAAAAACAGAGGAGGGGAAAAAAGGAGAAGTACAAAACTGGGAAGTTCCAGAAGGTGGTAGTACATTGTTTTATCCTTTGCATTGCAACCATCCTGGGTCTAAATGACAGGGCCCAGAAAATGTACATGACCTTGCACTGCTGAAGTTTGGTGGGCTGTCAGGGAAGCCATATCCCAAACCAGCAACCTAGGCCTGGGGTGCGAATCCCAGGACTGCCACCTATGAATGGAGGGAGATCCTAAGAAACACATTCCGATATACATCCATATGAATGGAATGTTGTAAAGTAATAATTACATTAGTAGTTAGTATATGATTATATTATAAAATTATACACAATAATTATAGTACATTGACTAATTTTCAATTAATATTTTGTTATGTATTTAACCATAATATTTAAATGAATGAAGGAAAAACTTATTGATAATTGGTAGTAATATAGTATATATAATTAGATAATATACAGAAATCTGTTTTGTTTTATACATATATATATATATATATATATACTTATGTATATATTTGTTACAATCTACATATCTATTTCTACATTTGTCATTACTTGGCTCAGTGGCAGAGGGTTTGCCTCATATGTATGAAGCCCTGGGTTCAATACTACACTACCACATGCACAGAAAAATCTGGAAGTCTCATGCTACTTGATTTAAAACAAATACACATTAAAACGGTTAAAATCAAATGGCAATTTATTCTTTTTTTTCTTTTTTTTATTGTGAAAATACTGTACAGAGGGGTTACAATTACATGGGCAAGATAGTGAGTACATTTATTATCAAGCATTGTAGCCTGCTTCTTTGTTTACCCTTCCCATCACTTCCCATCCTCCCCCCCCAACACCCAATCCTCCCCCCACAAGTTGTAAAGTTAGTTTTTGATATGACAACTTGTACTTCTCATTGTTGCAACAGGTCGACCTGTATCCTTATTTAAATGTCTTGTTTTTCCATTTCCCCTACACAAATTATAACGGCATCAAATACAGTGAAAGCAGGGGTTATACTGTTGGAGAGGGACATACAAAACAACAAAGAAATAATCTTATGATTGAGTTAGAAACAAATGCATGAAGGAAAAAAACATATAAGATACATATCTTAGGGTTCATTTTCCTAACATCACCTTATCTGAACTTTTCTGCTTGACTCATACATATACTAGATATTGCAAATAAGAGAAATCATGGGACCTATGTTTCTTTGGGCTTGGCTTACTTCACTTAATATAATTTTTTCGAAGTCTTTCCATTTCCTAACAAATGGGGCAATGTGATTCTTTCTGATGGAGGTATACAATTCCATTACGTATATATACCACATTATCTTGATCCATTCTTCTACTGAAGGGCATCTGGGTTGGTTCCATAAGGTAGTTACAGTAAATAATGCTGCAATAAACATAGTTGTGCTGGTAGCTTTAGTGTGGTCTTGTTTGTAAACATTTGGGTAAATGCCCAAAAGTGGGATTGCTGGGTCATAAGGGAGCTCTATGTGGAGTCTTTTGAGGAACTTTCATACTACTGTCCAAAGTGGTTGAACAAGTTTACGCTCCCATCAACATCCCCTCCAGCATCTGTTGTTGTTAGAGTTCTTGATTCTTGCCATTCTAACTGGGGTGAGGTGCTATCTCAATGTTGTTTTGATTTGCATTTCTTTTATGGCTAGGGAGGTTGAGCATTTCTTCATCTGTCTATTGGCCATACTTCTTCCTTCTTCAGAGAAGTTTCTCTTTAAGTCATTAGCCCACTTATTTATTGGGCAGTTGTCTCTTCTAGGATTTGTTGTTGGGGGATTTAATTTTTTGAGTTCCAAGTATATGAGACCCTTGTCCTTTGTATGGCTAGTGAAGATCTCCTCCGGAACCGGAGGCTTTCTATTGATCTTGCTAGCTATGTCCTTTCTCATGCAGAAGCTCTGCAACTTCATGCAATCCCATTTGTCCAACCTTTCTTTGATTTGTTGTGTTTCCGGGTCTCTATTAAGAAAATTTCGATCTGAGCCAAGGAGACCTAGGTTTCTCCTATTCCATCCTGTAAGGTTTTCAGAGTGTCTGCTTTGACTCCAAGGACTTTGATCCATTTGGAGTTGATTCTGGTGCAGGATGTTATATAAGCATCTAGCTTTAGTTTTCTACAAGTAGTTAACCAATTTTGCCAGCACCATTTACTGAAGAGGCTGTCTTTCTTCCATTCTATTTTTTTTAGCTGCCTTACCAAAGATTAGATGGCTAGTCTGTAGGTTCATTTCTGTGTTTTCATTTCTATTCCATTGGTCCTGAGGTCTCTTCTTGTGCCAGTACCAAGCTGTTTTGATAACTATGGCCATATAGTAGAGTTTGAAAATTGGTATTGATATTCCCCCAGCAGTGCTCTTTCCGTTGAGGAGCGTTTTTGCTATTCGGGGTCTTTTATTGTTCCATATGAATTTTTGGATTGCTTCTTCTATTTCCTTGAAAAATGAGGTTGGAATTTTGATAGGTATCGCGTTGAATTTGTAGATAGCCTTGGGAAGTATTTCCATTTTCATGATGCTCCAATCCAGGAGCATGGGAGTTTTTGCCATTTTCTAAGTTGTGATTCGATTTCCTTTTTCAATTTTTTAAGTTTTCATCTTAGAGGTCCTTCACTTCTTAAGTTAATTCCTAGGTATTTTATTTTTTTGTGGGGATATTACAAATGGAGTTGCTTTCCTAATTTCAGCCACACTTTTCTCATTGTTCGCATACAAAAAAGCCATTGATTTTTGAGTGTTAATTTTATACCCTACTACTTTGCCAAAATTTTGAATCAGCTTGAGTAATTTGGGAGTGGAGTTTATGGGATTCTTTAAATAAAAGATCATGTCATCTGCAAAGAGGGAGAGTTTTATTTCTTCTTTCCCTATTTGGATCCCCTTTATGTCTGCACCTTGTCTTATTGCTGTAGCTAGGAATTCTAATACTAGGTTGAAGAGAAGTGGAGAGTGTGGACATCCTTGTCTTGTTCCTGAGTAAAGAGGAAATGGCTTTAGTTTTTCACCATTGAGTATAAAGCTGGCTGTAGGTTTGTCATATACACCTTTATTGTATTGAGGAATGTTCCATGGATTCCTAATTTTGCCAAAACCTTCATCATAAAGGGGTGTTGGATCTTGTCGAATGCTTTTTCTGCATCTATTGAGATAACCATGTGGTTCTTATCATTGCTCCAGTTGATGTGATGAATAATATTGATTGATTTGCCTATTTTGAACCAGCTTTGCATCCCTGAAATGAATCTTGTTTGATCGTGGTGTATGATTTTTTGGATGAATTGTTGAAGTTGATTGGGCAAAATTCTGTTGAAAAGTTTTGCATCAATGTTCATCAAAGAAATGGGTCTATAGTTCTCTTTCTTTGATGAATCCCTGCCTGGTTTTGGGATCAGGGTTATGATGGCTTCATAGAATGTGTTCCATAGAGAACTTTCTATTTCAATTTCATTGAAGAGTTGGAGGAGTATTGGTGTGAGCTCTGCTTTGAAGGCCTTGTAGAATTCCGCTGTAAAACCATCTGGTCCTGGACTTTTCTTAGCTGGGAGGTCTCTTATTGCTGTTTCTATTTCAATGCTTTATGTGGGCCTGTTAAGATGGTTTAACTCATATTGGTTTAGTTTTGACATGTCAATATTTGCTAGGAAAAGGTCCATTTCTGCCAAGTTCTCAAACTTATTAGCATAAAGTTTTGAGAAGTTATTCCTTTAAAGTGTTCTGAATCTTGATTGTTTCCGTGGTGATGTTTCCATTCTCATCTCCGAGTTGATTTATTTGGGTGTGTTCTCTTTTTCTGATAAGATTTGCTAAGGGTTTGTCAATTTTGTTAATTTTTTCGAAGAACCAACTCTTTGTTTTGTTGATTCTTACTATAGTTTATTTGGATTCTAATTCATTTAATTCTGATTTAATTTTAATTATTTCTTTCTGTCTATTGGATTGGGGTTTATCTTGCTGCTCTTTGTCAAGGAGGCTCAGAAGTCTCATGAAATTGTTGGTTTCAGATCTCTCTAATTTGTTGATGTAGGAATTCAGAGCTATAAACATGCCTCTGAGGACTTCCTGTCCTGTGTCCCAGAAGCGCTGGTAATTTTTGTGCTTGTTTTTGTTGAATAGCATAAACATTTGAATTTCCTTTCTGATCTTTTCCATGATCCACTCGTGATTCAGCAGTGTGTTGTTCAGCCTCCATGTGTTACAGGACTATCTTTGGTGGCTTTTGTTGTTGAGTTTTAATTTTATTCCCTTGTGGTCCGAGAGAATGCAAGGTATAACTTCAATGTTTCTGAATTTGGACAAGTTTGCTTTGTGGTCTAAAATGTGGTCTATTTTAGAAAATGTTCCCTGTGCTGCTGAGAAAAACGTGTATTCTGATGCTGCTGGGTGAAATATTCGTTAGATGTCTGTTAAATCTAGTTGATCTATGCAGTTGTTTAGATCTGCAGTTTCTCTGTTGAGTTTTTGCCGAGTTGATCTATCTAGTGGGGAGAATGGTGGGTTAAAATCCCCAACTATTGATGTCTTTGGATCCATGTGGGATTTGAGGGAATGTAGTGTTTCTTGGAAAATTTGGGTGCTCCGTTGTTTGGCGAATAGATATTAAGAATTGTAGTATCCTTCTGAAGGGGAGATCTCTTAATTAGTATGTAGCGACCTTCTTTTTCTCTTCTCACAAATTTTAATTTGAAGTCTATTTTATCTGATATTAGGATTGCAACTCCCGCCTGTTTATGGGGGCCGTTTGCTTGGTAGATTTTGTTCCAGCTTTTAACATTGAAAATGTGTTTGTTTTTATGGGCAAGATGTGACTCCTGAAGGCACCAGAAAGAAGGACCTTGTTTTTTAATCCAACTAGACAGTCTATGTCACTTCATTGGACAGTTGAGTCTGTTAATGTTAAGAGATAGGACTGAGAGGTATTTGGGAGTTCCTACAATGATATCAATCTTCTTGGGGGCTGTGAAAACTGGGTTCTTCCTATGGTTCTTGGAGTCTCAGTTTGGGTGCAGTTTCTTGACCTTTATTGTGGTCTTCTTGGTTTTCTATGTGTAGAACCTCATTAAGAATCTTGTGTGGGGCTGGTTTGGTGGAGATGTATTGTTTCAATTTTTCTTTGCTATGGAAGGTTTTTATTTGGCCTTCAGTTATGAAGGAGAGTTTAGCTGGATACAGTATTCTCGGTTGATAGTTGTTTGTTTTTAGGGCATGGCATATACCATTCAAGGCTCTTCTTGCTTTGATTGTCACTTCTGAGAAATCTGAGGTGATTCTAATTGGTTTCCCTTTATAGGTGATTAATCTTTTCTCCTTGACAGCTTTAAGGGTCTTTTCCTTGGTCTGAGTTGATCCTGTGTGGATTATAATGTGATGGTGAGATGCCCTATTCTGGTCTGGTCTATTTGGAGTTCTAAAAGCTTCTTGTATTTGAATAGGCCTATCTTTTTGCATGTTTGGGAAGTTCTCTGCTAGGATCCTGTTAAACAAATTTCCTAGACCATTAACTTCTGTTTCTAGGTGCTCCTCTACACCCATTATCCTTAGATTAGGCCTTCTGATGGTGTTTTCCAAGTGTTGGATAGATCTCTCATATTTCTTGGATTTCTCTTGGATGGTTGTATGTTCTTTCTCTACAATGTCTAGGCTGTCTTCAATCCTCAAGATTCGATCTTCTGCATGGTCTAACCTGCTGTCGAGACTTTCTACTTTGTTTTTTATTTCTTTTCCTTCTAGTTGGTCAGCTTTGATGGCTTCAAATTCTTTGTTGAAGCTTTTTTTTAGATCTTGTATGAACTTCTTTACTTAATTTGGTTATCACTGTTTATTCTCAAATCACTTAGTTGATTGGTTATGGTTTCCTTGGACTCCCATTCCTTCTGTTGGGTTCCATTCAGCATTCCCTTTGTGGTCTCCCTGACTTCCTTCAGCTCTTTGTTAATGGATTCCATGAATGCCTTTAGTGATCTTTGTGTATTTTCATCCTGCTCTCTCAATTCTTATATTCCTCTTTGATTAGCTTCCTCCCGTTCTTGAGATTCTTATAGTTCTCTTTGAGTGTTCTTAAGCTGCTGTGTTAAGTGTGTACACAATGGGGGATAAGGTCTAATAATCGACTACGGGTTTATCTGAGCATGTGCAGAAAAGCAATTAAGTCACATAAAGAATGAAAGAGAAGAACAGGTGAAAAGGATAAGAAAGAAAGAAAAAAAGATCAGAAGTTCAGTATAGCTAAACAAAAATCAAGACAAAACAAAAAAAAACAATAAAAGAGGAATAAAAATGCACACACACTTATACCCCTAAAATAAAATTCTAAGAGGAAAAAAAAATTACTAGAAAACAATTTTTTTCAAAAAAGGTAAAAATTAAATTAAAAAAAACATTTTTAGAAAAAAAATTTTTATAAAAGATACAACAACAACAAAAAATCTTCTTTGATTTTTTGGAGATGGGTGGGAAAAATCCTGTGTCTCCCTTGTGTCCATAACCAGCCTCTTGTTGGAGTCTCTGGTCTGCTTGTGTTCCTGTGGCTTGGTTGGTTACTTAGTCAGTTTCTTTGAACAGGCAGAAAAATGCTCTGCGATCCTCCTCCCAGGTGAGTTCAATGGGTGGAAGATGGCTTTTTCCTCGAGTTTGGAGATGCTGTGATGATGCTAGGTTCTGGGTAGAATTGAGGCCTTTCAGCAAGCATTAGCTTTTCCTGAGGGCTGGTTTGTGAGAAACTCATAGAGTCCAGCCTGGAGCCATTCTCTGGGTTTCTGTTTACTGAATTTCAGTTGATTGTCGAGGCTGCTAAAGGGAGGGGCAGGCTCTGGCTCTGATTACCAGGTGAAGAAAGCCACTCCTGGTGCTGGCACCCGAGCTAGGTGACTTTTCCCTGGGTGGAGTTGAGTCTGGCAGGTGAGGTAAGGCTCTTGTGACCTGCTAGATGACCCTAGATTTATTCCAGGGCCTGAGTTGGAGCTAGAAGCTCCTCCGAGCTTTGTCAGTATCCAAGACGGAGATCTCCGGTACTGGGGGTGGGGAGGGGTGGCCTTCCCTCCTCTGCTCCCTGCGAAGGAGTGAGGACATCAGGCTTCTACTCACGCCGCCTTGGTTCCTGGGTTGTCTCTGGTCTGAGAACTGCAGGATAAAGATGTCTGCTCCTATCGGTTCCTGTTGGTGTTGAGTGGAATCCACTCGCCCACCACGTCTGGCTCCTTCATCCCGGACTCTCTGTGATTCAGGTATCACGCCTGCTGTCGCTTCCGCCACTGCTGCCGCGGCTGTGGTGGCTGCGGGCAAGTGCCCAGGGCTGTCTCCTTGTCTGTATTTTCTCTCTCTGGCCTCACTCTCTGTCCTGTGAAGGCACACTTGTTGTGATTCTCTGGCTTAGGACTGTTCCCTCGAACTCTAAAACTGCTTTCTATGCCAGAGCTTGTTTAGCCTACAGCTTCTCTTCCGCCATCTTCCTGGAACTTCCTGGCAGTTTATTCTTAATGCAAGAATTACAATCACAATTCACCAAACAACAGAGCACCCAAATTTATGCAAGAAACACTATTTTCCCTCAAATCACAATAGCTCTAAAGACTTGAATTGTTGGGGACGTTAACACACCACTTTCCCCACAGGACAGATATACTCAGAAAAACTCAACAGAGAAAACACAGATCTGAACAACTGCATAGATCAACTAGATTTAACAGACATCTATGGAATATTCCAACCAGCAGCATCAGAATATACGTTTTTCTCAGCAGCACAAGGAATACTTTCCAAAATAGAACACATTTTAGGCCACAAAGCAAACTTGTCCAAATTCAGAAACATTGAAGTTATACCTTGCATTCTCTCGGACCACAAGGGAATAAAATTAGAACTCAACACCGAAAGCCACCAGAGATAGTCCACTAACACATGAAGGCTGAACAAAACACTGCTGAATCATGAGTGGGTCATAGAAAAGAACAGAAAGGAAATTCACATATTCATGATATTCAACAAAAATGAACACGCAAATTACCAACTTCTCTGGGACACAGCAAAGGCAATACTCAGGGGCAAGTTTATAGCTCTGAATTCTTAAATGAACAAATTGGAGAGATTTGAAACCAACAATTTCATGAGACATCTGAGCCTCCTTGAAAAAGAGGAGCAAGATAAACCCCAATCCAGTAGACAGAAATAAATAAATAAAATTAAAGCAGAATTAAATGAATTAGAATCCAAAAAATATAGAAAGAATCAACAAATCAAAGAGTTGCTTGTTCAAAAAAATTAGTAAAATTGTCAGGCCCTTAGCAAACCTTATCAGAAAAAGAAGAGAACACACCCAAATAAATAAAGGCAGAGATGAGAATGGAAACATCTCCACAGAAAAAAACAAGATACAGAACATTATAAGGGAATACTTCTCAAAACTTAATGCTAATAATTTTGAAAACTTAGCAGAAATGGAACTTTTCCTAGTAAATACTGA
Source organism: Dipodomys spectabilis (assembly GCF_019054845.1). Classification (NCBI taxonomy): domain Eukaryota; kingdom Metazoa; phylum Chordata; class Mammalia; order Rodentia; family Heteromyidae; genus Dipodomys; species Dipodomys spectabilis. The sequence goes on along the minus strand of NW_024870972.1, from coordinate 2,074,297 downwards.
CATGCCAAAATAAACCAAGATGAGTTAAACCATTTTAACAGGCCCATATCAAGCATTGACATAGAAACAGCAATAAGAGACTTCCCATCTAAAAAAAGCCCAGGACCAGATGGTTTTACAGGGGAATTTTACAAGGCCTTCAAAACAGAGCCCAGAGCCCACACCAATACTTCTCCAACTCTTCAATAAGTTGAAAGAGAAAGTTCACTACTGAAATCATTCTATGAAACTATGATAGCCCTCATCCCCAAACCAGGCAGGGACTCATCAAAGAAAGAGAACTGTAGACCCATTTCTTTGATGATCATTGATGCAAAACCTCTCAACAAAATTTTGACCAATCGACTTCAACAATTCATCCAAAAAAATATCATACACCACGATAAAAAAGGTTTCATTTCAGGGATGCAAAGCTGGTTCAGTATACACAAATCAGTTAATTCATCACATCAACAAGAGCAAGGATAAGAAACATATGGTTATCTCAATAGATGCAGAAAAAGCATTTGACAAAATCCAACATCCATTCATGATGAAGGTTTTGGAAAAATTAGGAATCCATGAAACATTCCTCAATACAATAAAGGCTGTATTTCACAAACCTACAGCCACCATTATACTTAATGGTGAAAAACTAAAGCCATTTCCTTTTAACTCAGGAAGGAGACAAGGATGTCCCCTCTCCACTTCTCTTCAATCTAGTATTAGAATGCCTAGCTACAACAATACGACAAGATGAAAACATAAAGGGGATCCAAATAGGGAAAGAAGTAAAACTCTCCCTCTTTGCAGATGACATGATATTGTATGTAAAAAATGCCAAAGACTGTACTCCAAAATTACTCAAGCTGATTCAAAACTTTGTCAAAGTAGCTGGGTATAAAATTAACCCTCAAAAATCCATGGCTTTTCTGTATGCCAACAATGAGAAAAGTGTGGCTGAAATTAGGAAAGCAATTCCATTCGTAATAGCCCCACAAAAAATAAAATACCTAGGAATTAACTTAACCAAACAAGTGAAGGACCTCAATGATGAAAACTTTAAAAGCTTGAAAAAGGAAATCAAAACAGAACTTAGAAGTGCAAAAACTCCCATGCTCCTGGATTGGAAAGATCAACATCTTGAAAATGGCAATACTTCCCAAGGCTATCTACAAATTCAATGCAAAACCTATCAATATTCCAACCTCATTCTTCAAGGAAATAGAAGAGGCAATCCAAAAAGTCATATGGAATAATAAAAGACCCCAAATAGATAAAACTATCCTCAACAGAAAGAACAGTGCTGGAGGAATATCAATACCAAATTTCAAACTCAACTATAAAGCCATAGTAATCAAAACAGCTTGTTACTGGCACAAGAACAGACCTCAGGACCAATGAAACAGAATTGAAACTCAGAAATGAACTTACAGTCCTATAGCCCTCTAATCTTCAATATGGGAGCTAAAAAAAAACAGAATGGAAGAACGACAGCCTCTTCAGTTAATGGTGTTGGCTTGGTTAACTACTTGTAGAAAACTAAAGCTAGATCGTTATATATTACCCTGCACCAAAATCAACTCCAATGGAGCAAAGACCTCGGAGTCAAAGACACTGAAAACATTACAGGATCGAATAAGAAAAACCCTTTTTCTCCTTCGCTCAGGCTGAAATTTTCTTAATATAGACCCAGAAACACAACAAATTAAAGAAAGGTTGGACAAATGGGATTGCATGAAATTGCAGAGCTTCTGTATGACAAAGGACATCGCTAGCAATATCAATAGAAAGCCCATGGATTGGGGGAAGATCTTCACTAGCCATACAACGGACAGGGGTCTCATATTTAAAACATACCTGGAACTGAAAACATTAAATCCCCAACCACAAATCTTCAAAGAAACAACTGCCCAATAAATAAGTGGGCTAAAGACTTAAACAGAAATTCTCTGAAGAGGAATGAAAGATGGCCAATATATACTTTAAGAAATGCTCAACCTCCCTAGCCATAAAAGAAATGCAAATCAAAACAACATTGAGATATCACCTCGTCCCAGGTAGAATGGCTATAATCAAGAACTCTAATAACAACACATGCTGGAGGAGATGTGAACAGAAGGGAACCCTACTGCATTGTTGGTGGGAGTGTAAACTTGTTCAACCTCTTTGGAAAGGAATATGGAGGTTCCTCAAAAGACTCCAAATAGAGTTCCCCTATGACCCTGCAATCCCACTTTTGGGCATTTACACAAATATTCACAAACAAGATCACACTAAAGGTACCAGCAGGATATGTTTATTGCAGAATTATTTACCATAGTTAAGATATGGAGCAACCCTGATGCCCCTCAGTAGATTAATGGATCATGAAAATGTGGTATATATATATATATATATATATATATATATATATATATATATATATATATATACACACACACACACACAAAGGAATTCTATGCGTCCATCATAAAGAATGACATTGCCCCATTTGTGAGGAAATGGAAAGACTTGGAAAAAATTATATTAAGTGAAGTAAACCAGGCCCAAAGAAACATAGGTCCCATGGTTTTCCTTTTTTCCAATAAATAGTATATGTCTGAATCAAGCAGAATAGCTCAGATATATTGATGTTAGGGAAATGTACCCTAAGATATGTACTCAAATGCTGTTTTCTTTCATGCGATTGTTTCTAACACATTTATAAGATGATATCTTTGTTGCTTTGTATGTCCCTCCCCCATGGTATAACCCCTACTTTCACTGTATTTGATGTTGTTATAATTTGTGGAGGGTAAGGGCAAAAACAAATCGTTTAAATAGGGATACAGGTGGACCCATTGCAACAATGAGATGTACAAGTCGTTATGTCGAAAACGAACTTTCCAACTTTGGTGTGGGGTGATTGTAGGCTTGGGTAGAGGGATAGGGGGAGGATGGGATAGGAAGGGGAAACAAAGGAGCAGGCTACAATGCTTGATAAGAAATGTACTCATTATCTTGCTCATGTAATTGTAACCCCCTTGTACAATATTTTCACAATAAAAACAAATAATAATCTAGAAAAAAAAAAAGAATTACAATCACCATTACTAGACCAAGAAGCTAGGCTTAACACCTTTATAACTTTTAAAAACATCCTAATTGTAGAACATCATTGAAAGCAAGTTCCATTATACAAATAAACTTTTTAACCCTCCTTTGAAGGCCTTTTTAATTGTAATTTTAACACATACAAGGGGCAGTTTTAGCAATAATAATCAGATCATCACATCACTCATTTTAACCATCATGTTTTCAGTGTCTATCTGCAGGGAAAAAAGACAGAACAAAGATGGGCCACTCAGCCCCTCCTATGGAATGGGCACACACCCAATCTGACTCTTTAAGGTTAGATGAACTGCGTTTGTGCCAGCTTGCCCTCCTTTACCATGTGTGGACTCCTCCCAGGGCCAGTCCCACCATCTATGAAGCCCCCCCCCCCAGGGTCGGTCCCACCATGCATGACCCGCTTAACTGCACTTCTGCCTGCTCATCTTCACCCCTAAATGCAGATCTTAGGTGGTCTTCTAAGTTTTCCCATTTTTGGTAGGGGAGGTTTGAATAAAATACTGCTTTAGATAGACAGAATGGGTCATGTTTTGTAACAGTGCTAAATTGACCTTTACATTTAAATTTTTAATATTTATCCTGAAATTTTAGCCAAGGGAAATAAATCCCAAACTGCCAAAACATTTTAAAATATTAAATTTTAAAATAACAGATTTTCTAATTTCTGCATTAAAGAATCCTTAAAAAGCCATTTAAAGCAATGTGAAAGATTTTTTAATTTTTAGTAATGTCTAAATCCCTTAACCTTTTACATTTTAAACTTAAACTCACCCAATTTTTACAGCATGTTGACAATTTTTATCTTGAACATGTTTACAAGCACATAGAAAACACACACATCTTAAAGCGTGCAAAAATCAAAATCAGTTGTACATAGATTTTTTTCAAAGTTTTTTAACAAAAATTTAATACAGTATTTTTTTTTTAACTAAGTACGTTTGTTAAGCTTCATTTTCCCAGGGCTTGGTTGTTTAGCAAGGCAATTCACCAACGGATCTTTTGAATTCTTTCTGTTGCAGAAGGGCTGGTTGACGGGGTCACCTGAAACTAAACTGGCCTGAATTTTATCCAATATTAGACAAGAGCACTTTACAAATTGTTACATTGTCAGGACTCGCTGAAAAGTCCAAACCAGGTGCTTAGCCTTCCATACCCTCCGCTCAGGCAGCCTCCACAAGGAGAAAATGCATCCCAAGGCCTGAAAGGAACCAGACTAGTCCAGTAACCTTTCACACCTCACAGTGAGGGGAGCATAACAGGTCTGTGGCTGAGCCCAGCCAGAGGCTGGAACTTTTATTTCCCCAGAGTTGTTCAAATAAATAACAAAAATATAAATAAACACAAAAACCAAGAATCCACACTTAAAACAGGTACCAATTCTAAAACAGAACTAGACAACAAAGGCTGAATTGGGGACTAATGGACCCTCAGTTCAACCCTACCAGAACTGCTCCATTCTCACTCAGCAAGCTGAAATCAGAGTCTGCTGAGTGAGCTGGCCACCTTCACCCAGAATTTCCCCACCCCAAAAATAGAATAGAAACGACACCAAAGTAAACAAGACAGACAAGTGGCCACAAAGACAAAATCAGATCTCCTTGAATTTGGCAACATCTCACCACTAGAGGATTTCTTTCTTTCTTTTTTTTTTTTAGATAACTGCAAATGTTGACCCAGGGCCCTTCCAAGATGGAGGAGAACTCCCAATCATCTTGGGGCAAGGGAAAAATGACCCTGGAAGCTATCCCCTCAGACTGACAGTCTCCCCCCCATACTCAGAACCTCTGGGCCAAGTCCCGAGGCTAAGATTTTGCTGGTGGCACTTGGTGGTCAGTGGCAGATTCAACTGGCTTAGAGTTTTCCCTGCAGGCCCCTTTCAAAGTTATTGCTAGATCCTGCAGGTTCTCCCTTCCCCCACTGCCTCCTCTTCTACAGAATAAGTTAACCCTTGATGTCATCCTAAAATTCCAAAAGTATTAAAATGGGAGAGCGGCTGAGGTGAAAGGAGCCTCTGGCCCCCACTTTTGTGGGGGCTCCAGGATGCTCACTGATCTGAAAATGAAATAAAATGAATCAGGAAAGGAAAGAAAGAGAGGCGCTGAATTAAAATGGCAATGGCAACTACAAATGAGACAAAGAGAGCATGCATGTTGATCTCAAGCTCGAATCCACCCCTAAACCACGGTGGTGGAGGCCAGACGAGTTCCTGTCCCAAAGGATGGCAGAGGCCGGTGAGTCAATACCCAGGAGGTGGATAATCTACCCTTAACCCAGAGTGGCAGAGGCCGGACAAGTCATGGTCCAAAAGACGACAGAGTCCAGAGAGACCCCACTGGGGAGGGCTTCCCCAAGGGCCCAGGAAATGTCTTCCACCGGCCTGCTGGTTACCTTGTAGCACATCCGCCAACATTTCTTGCCAGCTCCAAAACCCTACTTGCAAGTCAAACATAAAACACTCAACATAAAGCAGCTGCACCCCCTCTTACCAGCTAGCTGGATGACTCGCTGATCAGGTATTTGGGTGGCTTATGAGGGGGCTATCCCAGAGGAGCTCCCACATAAAGTGCCCAGTTTTTGGACGCCCCCTCTCAGAACACCAGAGACCATGATCAATGCAAACAGCAAAGAGTCCTTTATTGCAAGCTGGAGTTTGGTCCTCTGTGCACTTGGTAACCGGTGATGCTAAGAGGCCCCAAGCATAAAATTGGCACAGCTTTTATATTATCAAACAAACAAGTTTAGGGGGTTTCCACACAAGCAAGTTCACAAGTTCAGGGGGTTTAAGTCCACCCTGATCGCACTTCCCTTTTTCAGCTGGAACACCTGGGCAACTGTTCTGATTTTTAAGGGTGGGTAGGGTTGGTGGCAACCTGCGGTTTTTCTGAGAACTATTTTTCTCTTTGGCAGCACAGCTCTCTTTGGGGGTTACTTTGTGGGCAGCACAGCTCAGGGGGCTTGATCTTAAAATGGAATTACTTTAGTTCTTCAGTTAGGTCCTGAGTTCAAGCACCAGGAATGGTGTATGCACACACACACACACACACACACACACACACACACACACACACACACACACCCCACATGGAGGCACCTTTGCCAAAAATGTATCATTCCATTATGTTCAGCTCCCTAATTGTCTGCCAGAAGGACTCTTGAATTAATTGTAGCAGTTTGTTTCAACACTGAAACATAGTCTTACAAAGACAGCATGAATGCAGGTAACTTGGCCTGCCACAAAAGGTGGCACAAATAAAGGCTTCCTGTCAAAACAGACCACTGGGGAGAGAGATAGCTTGGGGTACAAACAAGCCTTTTTCTCCTGACTTTCAGAACCTGAGCACGTTCATCCTCATTAATTGGCCTGGATGAATTGTTTGTTATGCAGCTTTACAGGAGTGAAGCTTTTTGTATGCCTGTTCCAACAATGAAGCCGACTTCCTCCGGCAGCCTGGGGTATGGAGACTCAGCAGGCTACACTGGGAACAATGAGGGAGCCCCGGAACATGGATTGTCTTGAAAGCACTCTCTGTGCTATGAAATCATTCTATTCAAAGCAAATTTCCTAGCTGGGTGCCTTTCTTCATAGCAACTCTGGATCTTCACTGATACAAATACATGCATACATACACAGACACATGGAGTTGCTGGCTCTTTTTTTTTTTTGTGGCAGGTACTGAGGCTTGAACTGTGAGCCTAGACATTTTCCCTGAGCTCCATTTGCTCAAGGAAACATTTTAGTGTGTATTAAACCATGATTTACCCTAGGCTGGGGTACAGCTTGTACACCCACAGATGATCCAGGGATCCTAGGACCAGAATTCAACTCCCAGCACTGGCAAAAATACATTAAACCAACAAAAATGGAGGAGGAAAAACCAGAAAATATTACACAACAGTTTTTACCTTTATTTCCTTAGCACTGTGACCCTCCTGAGCCTCAATGACTTGGCTTGAAAATTGTATGTGACCTTGCATGGATGATGGCTGGGGGGCTGTCAGTGAAGCTTGAGGCAAACCCAGACACCTAGGCCCTGAGATCAATCATAAGACTGCCACCTACACACAGCTGAAGATCCTAGGAAACTCGTGCCTATCTATAGGAACACTAATAGAATATTTGACATATACTAATTGAATTACTAACTAGCTAGTCATTCTAATATAAGATTGTATGCAATAAATATAGGTTATTGATTAATTAGTACTTTATTAATTCTTCTACCATGATAATTGGAAGCATAATTTTATACCAAATAATTGGTAGTAATAGAATATATAAAAATAAGTTGCAGACATCACTCTTTATATTGGGTTATACACTAGAATCTACATAAATGTCTATCTGTGTCTCTCTGTATATATTTATAGATGCATATACATATGTAAATACATACACACATGCACACACACACACACACACAAACAAACACACACACACTGCAATCTAAACATCTACCTGTTTATATATTGGTCATTCCTATGGCTTGATCTCAGGTCCTCAAATTGGCCTGCCAACTTCATTTGCATCAAACTGGTGTGCTAACATGTAACCATTCATGAAGTGGGCCTGCTAGGCCCTGAGTTCAAGTCAGAGAATTGCCAAAAACTTAATCCTGTTGGAAAAGCCAATTGTTCTACTTGTTTTCCGTATCTGTGAAAGTCCTGGGTCTCAGGAATGATGTAGAATACATAGGAAAACCTATGTCTTATGTAATAGGATGCAAAATGTTATATGTGTAATCATACTCACTCTCAAATACATAAGAAATAAAACACAAAATAAAATGAATACACTAACTGCAATATGCAATAAACACGTGTATGTAAATATAAATCATGTATTTCAAATATATACGAATATTATATATATATTATTTTTTCAAGTGCTAGGATTTGAATTCAGGCCCTGGGAACAGGCCTGACTTTCTTGTCTTCCAGCACGGTGATCTTCCCATCCCCCACAGTGCTACAGATTTACTCACACCCTGAGTTCAAATCCCAGGCCTGGCAAAAACAATGGCCTGAATTCCAAGCCAAGGAGCCACATAATATTTTAAATATTTTTAATGTATATATGTATGTATGCATGTATGTATGTATGTATGTATGTATTTTTATTTTTCAAGCACAGAGCTTGATCTCAGGTAGTGGCAATTCTGTCTCAGCATTGATCACTCTAGGCTGGGGTGCAACCACTGGACTCACAGACAAACCTGGGTTCCTGGGCCTCAAATGCTGAGAGGAAAACAATAATAAATAATGCGACACAGAAAAATAAAAACTGGCAACTTCCTAGTTTTACATTTGTTTTCTTTGCAAAGTGACCATCCTGGGTCTGAATGACACGGCTGCAAAATGTTGGTAACCTGGCATTTCTGAAGGCTGGTGGGCTACCAGGGAAGCCTTAGGCCAACACGGCAACATAGGCCATGTGTTTGAAGTACAGTCCTGACCCCTACCAATGGAGAGAGATCCTAAGAGTCTTGTTCCTATTCATAGGATTAGCGATGGAAGATTATGAATGGCAAAGTTGAATTAGTTGTTTCTGAATACTACTATACAATTAGATGGAGGGATTTTAGGAGACCAATGGATTTTAATGAATATTTTTGATACATTCAAAGAATACTATTAATTACATGAATGCAATAGTTTTGGGACAGTGGTTGATTTTTTAATAATTCATTAAGGATGAAAACAAGAATATTAATTACATGGATGCATAATAAATACCCAAGAATTGGTAGGAATGCAGTGCATATACCTGAATAATGTATAGACATCACTGGCACTCTATAAAGATCTATATTTATTTGTGTACTGCCATCTGCATGTCAATCTGTTCTTATTTTGTCAACCCCTGGGCTCGATCTCAGGTGCTAGAAATACTTGTCAGCTCAATATGTCCCAAGCTGGTGTGCTGACACTCACCCATTCATGAATTGGGACTTATAGGCTGTGATTTCTAATGCCAGCACTCACAAAAATTGAATCGTGGAGTAAGAATCCCACGGTGACACATGTTTTCTGATTCTTTGAAAGTCCTGAATGTAAGGTATGAAGTTTCATACACAGGCAAATCTATATCTTATGTAATATATGTAGTAAATATCTCATGTGTAATAATAATCAATAAAATAAATGGTAAATAAATTAATAAAACAAAAAATAAAATGAATAACTACACTAAGTGAAATATGTGTTCAGCATATGGGGCTCGATATCAGGGCCTGGGAACAGCCTGGCAGCTGAATAGGCTAGAGGCTTCTGTGCTGACAGTCACCCATTCATGAATTGAGCCTTCTAGGCCCTGAATTTAGATCCCAGTACTGCCAAAAATGTAATCGAGGAGGAAGAAGCCGAGCGTGACAGATGTTTTCTTTTTCTTTGAAAGTGCTCAGTGACAGGATGTATAATTCAGATGCAAATATATATGCTATGTAATAGGATGTCATAAATGTAAAAAATGTCATTGGTGGAAGAATTGTCACTACAATAAATGAAAAACAGATTGAATTAGTAGTGAATCATTCTAGGATAAAATTAGACACACTAGTTATAGGAGGTGGATTAAGTTTAATATTTTATTAAGCATTAATAGAATAAAAATTGCATGGAAACATAAATGCCTAATAATTGGTAGTAACACATGATGTATAATTTAATTATATAGACATCTGTCGCATTCTATAAAATATGTAATTTATATACAGATGTATGTACATATAATTTTAATTAATGCTTTATTAATTGCTGAGACACATGATTAAATGGAGACATAACTTAATACCTAAAAATTGGTAGTAATATTGTCTATAAATTAATAATGTACAGACATCTTTTGTGTATATAAAATCATATACAGCAACCTCTATCTATTTATAACTCTTTCACTCCTGGGGCTCTTTGGTTGAGTGCTTGACTAGTAAGCACGAAGCCCTGGGTTCGAGCCCTCAGTGCCACATAAAAAGAAAACCTAGAAGTTCAGCTGTCTTTCAATCAACTGAGTGCTAGCCTTGAGCACAAACGCTTAGGGACAGTGTCAAAGCCCTTACTCAAGTCGCTGGACTGTAAAAAAAAAAAGGTAGAGCATACTCACTGCAACTATAGAAGGACAGGACATCAAATACCTCATCACAGAGAAAGCCAGGAGTCTGACTAGGTGCTGACAGCTGTCACCTAACCTGACTTAGCCAGATGTAAACTGCTGTATCCCAGCTCCATGGGTTACCCCCATCATCCTGGCTTACCCTGGCTTACCCCCGACATCTTGGCTGCTTGGGGGCTTTAAATCCTGGCAGGAAGTCTGCTAGAATCTTTGAAATATGGCTTGAAATGGTAGAGCACTAGCCTTGAGCAAATGTTAGTAGAAAAGTATCCCCATGTTTTGAGCTCAAGCCCCATAAGTAACCTCCCCCAAAATAAAAACACCCCACTAAACTATTAGTTATGAAATGTTCCTCAAAGAATGTGAAACCACCTTAATTCTAATGATAGCTTGTGGAACAGAGCTTTGTGCTGAGTCTTTCATAGGGTGATCTGTGCTGAGTCCTGCACAAGATGGAGTGTGCTGAGTCCTGCAATGGGTGCTGGATGCTGAGACTTTCACAGGATGCTGTGTGCTGAGTCATGCAAGAGTGCCATGTGCTGTGTCTTTCACAGGGTTCATTCTTTCAACTTGTCCTTGTAAGAGCTCCACAACTGAGATGATTATGCAGACAAGAATATTGAGGCTCAGATAGGTCCCCGTGGCAGGGACTAAATTATGTATTACTGAAGACTAGTGAGTTGTGTCCTGCAGACAATTGTTTTGTTTTGTATTTTCTCAGTCATGAACCTTGAACTAGGGGCCTAGGCACTGACCCTTACCTCTTGGGTTCATGGCTAACACTCCACCATGTGTAGCCAAGGAACCCGTTGCACCAGAAGCCATGGCCTAGGGTTCTATAGCTGAAGTCTGTCATCCTGCCTTCTCAGGATGCTGAGATCTGAGGACCTGGGTTCCAAACTATCCCAGGCAAAAAGGTCCTATGAGACTATCTTCAATTCACCACTAAGAAACCTGAAGTGGAAGCTGTGTGCTTGACGCTCATGTTTGTCATCCTAGCTACTCAGGAGGATGAGACCTGAGGTTCAAAGCTAGCCTGGGCAGGAAAGTCCTTGAGACACTTTGCTCCAATGGACCACCAGAAAAGCTGAAATGGCGCTTTGGCTCAAGTAGTAGAGCACAAGACTTGAGCTGAAGAGCTCAAGGACAGCACCCATGCCTAGACATCAACTCCTACAACAATAAAAAATGACAGAAAGAAACAAACACACCTGAAATAGAGGGCTGGGAATGTGCCTTAGGGATAGAGTGCTTTGCATATATGAAACCCTGGGTTTGATTTCTCAGGACCACATCAATAAAAGAAAGCCTGAAATGGTTCTGTGGCTCATGTAGGAGAGTGCTATCCTTGTACAAGAGAATCTAGGTACAGTGTTCAGGTCCTGAGTTCAACTTCCAAGAATGGTATATGGGCCCACACACGCGTGTGCACACACACACACACACAGACTAGGAGTGATGCTGTTACACAAAATGGCAAGGTACCGGGCTTCTTCACTGAGATCATGGTCAGCAAGTTAGCTCCGTGTTCCCAAAAGATAGCCACCCTGGGCACAACTAGGAGAGGGCAAAAGTTTCAAAACCTGATGAGATTCACCAGCCCTAGAAGACAGGAAGCTTTGTGATGTCAGATATGTGCTTGGATTTCCCAAGCTTGCGAAAAACTAGGAGAGGCATCATAGGCCCAACATCGCCCTCAATGAAACATTTCATAAGCTTCAGTGCCCTAGTTGTCTGCCAGAAGGACTTTTGAATTATATTGAGAACTGTATCTGAACACTGGTATATAGTCTCACAAAGGCAGGATAAGTGCACAGAACTTGGCCTGTCATGGGAGATGGCACAAATGAAAGCTTCCTGTCAAAACAGAGCACTGGGGAGAGAGATAGTTGCGAGTACATAGTGACCTTTCTCTCCTGACCTTCGGAGCCCGCCTGCACTCCTCCTCACTATCTGACCCGGATGGAGTTGTTTGTTACACAGCAGTACAGGAATGAGGCCTCTTTTCTGCCTGTCCAGGAAATGAGAGAGATTTCGTCCACAAGGCCTGGGATACAGAGAAATCCACAGGTTATACTGGGACCAGTGAAAAGAGCCCTGGAACATGCAGTGTCATGAAAGCAGTCTCTGTTATGAAATCATTTTATTGAATACAAATTTCCTAGCTTGGTGCCATTCATCATAGCTACTCTGGAGCTTCACCTATAGGAATACGTCCATACATACACAAAGATATGGAGGTACAGGCTCTTTGATGGGACAGTTCCTGGGGTTGAACTATGAGTCTAGGCATTGTCCCTGAGCTCCTTTTGCTCAAGGATAGTGCATTAACCTTGAATCACAGCCCCACTTTGGTTTTTTTCTGTGATCTCTTAGAAATAACAGTGTCATGTACTTTCCTATGCTGGCTGGATTCAAACTAAGATTCTCTACATCTCAGCCTCCTAAGGAGCTGGGATTACAGTCAGCAGCCACTGGTACCTTCTTTCTTCTTCATTTCTTAATCTGGACAATCTGACTTCTTAACAGGGTCATTCCAATGTCTTGAATTTATAAGTTAACTACCCAATGATCTTTATGGCTGTTTTCACTGAGAAGGATTTTCTTGCCTCATCTTCCCCTCTGGTCACAGGTTTGAAGCCAAAAGTGAGAAACGAGTGTCACAGGAATTGGGAGAAAATATCCACAGGACATGCCAGTTCTGTCACTTAGCATTGAGCTGCAGTGAATTTACTGTCTCAGGATGAGAGGACTGAAAGCTGCAATGATTCTCATAATGTCTGCATTGTTCCTTTTGCACATAAAATGATCTAATAATTATGTGTTGTGTGTCTCCAACATTAAGTATCTAGAACACACTAGAAGCATCTTCATGTATCTCTTTTCCTCTAGTGCCTCTCGAGATTTACAATGAGGTTTTGTGTGGAGCACCCTCTGTGTATCCTTGAGAAAAGCTGCTTGAAGCCTCTTCGGGAAATCGCCATTCAAAGTCAGCCTGAGCAGGAAGTCTGTGAGACTCTTATCTCCAATAAACCACCAGAAAACTGGAAGTGGAGCAGTGGTCCAGAGGAAAGAGCTCCAGCTTTGAGAGAGAAAGCCAAGCAGGAAACACAGGCTAGAACAGGCAGGAAAGCCTGGGAGGTGCTTATGTCCAATTAATGACCAGATGGCTGGAAGTGAAGCTGTGGTGGCGGTAACACCTCAGCCTTGGGAAAAACAGCCAAGGAACGCATCGGGCCCTGAGTTTAAGCCCTGGGATGACCACAAAAAAATTTTCAAAAAGAGAAGGCCAAGTTTATTTATCAACGCCTTACCTACTTATGTGTGTATATTATCTCCCTGAGTGCAAACAGACTGTATGCATTGCTTCTTCTTTTATTTACTCGTTCATTTTTTCAAATATGCTCCTAGTGCATACTGCACCATTTTCTTCATTTCAGACCCATGGCTTTTCTCTTCCAGGTTTCCAGTCCTGTGTCATTATATGATGAACACTGCAGCTCTCAGCAGCCTTTATTTACATTAATTATTAGGCCAATGCAGGACCAGTCACAAATCAGGCAGGGGAAAAGAAGATCAGGTTTTGTAGAAGTAACCAGTATTCAGAAAATTAAACTAGGGGACTTAAAATGGTAGCATACTTATGTAAAAACTACCATTAAGGAAAAGATGAAGGGGCTGGGAATGTGGATTAGTGAGAAAGTGCTTGCCTAGCATGCACGAAGCACTGGGTACGATTCCTCGGTATCACATACAAAGAAAAAGCCAGAATTAGTGCTGTGGCTTAAGTAGTAGAGTGCTACAGACAGTGCCCAGACCTTGAGTTCAATACAAAAACTGGCAAAGAGATACCTAAGTAGGTAGGTAGGTAGATTAGGTAGATAGATAGATAGATAGATAGATAGATAGATAGATAGATAGATAGATAGATAGATAGATAGATAGATAGATAGATAGATAGATAGATAGATAGATAGATAGATAGATAGATAGATAGATAGATAGATAGAAAGTTGATAGATAAATCTGGTCTTGGATGTCAGGAGGAAGGAAGGGAACACTTCCCATTCATGAGGCCTTCTGCAGTGTGCTAGGTCACCAGCATCACCTTCACACAATGACAGAGCAGGAAGACTGTCTCTTTCCCACTTCTAAGGTAGCCAAAGGCCCCAGAGCCACGAGGGCAGAGCTAGGTTCTAACTCAGGGGCTTGGAGACAGAAGAGAAACAGCCCTGCCTCTAGTTGGTCTGGGGATTTGCATTAATTAAGTGCAGAATGAAGGAAGGAGAATGGACTGGCAGAGGTAGAAGGGCTTCAAATCTGACAGATGGAGAGTCAAAAACCCACTCCCTAAGACCAGAGAGCAGGGTTTTTCTACTCTGTTCCTCCCCTCTCCCTCACTAAACTGGCTCTCTATTGGTAACCTAAAGATAGCCTGAGGCTCCCTTCACCTGAAGGAGGAAGGTTAATTAGTCATTATTTGAAGAGGCTGATAGAAGCCTGACCCTGGTGTAACTCTAACAAATATTTCAGGTTTCCCTTCATTGCTGGTTGTTCCTGGAATGAATGAAGTGGTTTGGCAGCTCACTTCCCTGTTGAGTGTGTACATTCTGCCTCCTAATCCTGCAGGGCTAGGTCTCTGCACCTAGCCTGGCTTTTGCAACTGTTTTCTTTCCTTCAAATACAGTGTTACACTGGATTTCATCCTGCTAACAGGGTAGGGCTTGGATTCTGAGAACTTCATTTGAACCCCGGATGGGTCATTGATGTTTCTTGCCTTCTTCTATAGCTCAGAAACTCTAAGAACATTTAGAGTGCAAGTAAATTCTCATCACCAAGGGAAACACAAGAAGCTCTTGTACATCTGACCTTTCAGAAGTGGAAGTCAGAGTGTCAAAGACTTCCCTGCCCTGATTGGCTTCACCCTGTGTTCCTGAGACCTTAGCCTCCGGAGCTAGGTTGATGGGAGCGAGCTACTGGAGCTCTGGTAGGTTCAGAACTGTAATGACATTGACAATAGAAGTCAAATGCTTATTGCAAAGTGTTTGGGAAGCATATTATGCCTTTCAACAATGGACCATTCAGAACCCTGTAGGACACAAGGTTACAATGCTAGAGTCTGAGAGGCTGGGTATATGGATCTGCTACACTTGAACCTGGAGATCTAACTGCAATTCTAGTGTACATCAGTGTTCATTTTCCAGAGAATGTTCTCCTCATTAATAAATAGGAAAAGTACTTTGATTAACCCTCACTTTTTTTTCCAGGTGTATGTCTCGAACTCAAGCCTGGGCACTGTCCCTGATCCCTTCAGCTCAAGGCTAACACTCTACCACTTTAGCCACAGCGCCACATAGGGTCTTTTGGTGGTTCACTGGAGATAAGAGTCTAACAGGCTTTCCTTGCCTAGGTTGTCTTTGAACTCTGGTCTTCCGCTCTCAGTCTACTGAAAAGCTAGGGTTCCAGCTGTGAGCCACTGTCATCTGGCCTATTGTTTTTGACACTTCTGGGGCTTTATCTTAGGGCCTGGGTACGGTCCCTGAGCTTCTTTTTCTCAAGTCTAGCCACTTGAGCCACTCCACAGCTTCTGGCTTTTTCTGATTATGTGGCAATGAGGATTCAAACCCTGACATTCATGCATGTTGAGCAAGCTCTTTACCACTAAACCACATTTCTACCCCACCCTTCCAATTTTATCCCTCACCTGCCTATCCTCAAGAAAAGGTTTCTGAATATAAACGTTCTAAAGAGATCCCAATGGGAAGATGTCCAAAGATAAGACAAAGCTCATACTTGGGGCAGACTATAAACATGTGAAGACTGTGACAAATGCTTCCATTTAATTATGTACTGTGTTTCAACACTTAATAAAATATTAATGAAAAATGAGTCAATATCTTAAATTATTGTGTTTAATTTTAAAATATATGTGCAAAATGTAAAAAAATTATGTGTATAATAATACTAACACCAACGGCAGGAGATCACAAGAGACTCATTCCTATTCATAGGAATACTGATTAAAAGTGTAGTTCATGCACCAGTCTAGTCTAAAATTGGATGCAATAGTAGTAGAATGCTGATTGATCTTAATTAATACTTTATTAATCATGAAAAGAATAATATTCCTTCAATGGAGGTATAATAAAGATCTAACATTTAGTAGGAAAGTTGTAGGTGTCATTTAATCATAGATAGACAGCCCTGGCACTCTTTACCAATATATATTTATTTATATATCACCATCTGCCTATCCATGTATCACTGTTTTGGCCAAACCTGGGGGTCGATCTGGGAACCACCTGACAGCCTCATTGGCTAGAGGCTGCCATGCTCAAACTCACTCATTCTTGAATTGAGCCTGCTAGGCACTGAATTCAGATCCTAGCACTGCCAGGCTTGATGAAGAACACATCTAAAATCTAGATGCTTTGTGATAGGATGTAAACAATGTAATAAATGGTATATGTATCATCAGAGTCAATAAAATAAATGGTAAATAAATGAATAAAACAAGAAATAAAATAAATAACCACAGCAAACACAATATGGACTGAACATCTGTACGGAATTATAAATCCTAACATTAAAATGTATGTAAGATGAAGTTGTCCAGGTCTGAGGCTTGAATTCAGCCCCCCTCCCTACAAGGAGGGAATGGCGGGAGACCCTGAGATACTTGTTTCTGAACCTAGGAGGAGTCATGGAAAGCGATCGATCTCATCCCTGAATGAGTACTTCCTGCATGATGGGAGTAGGAAATGATAGGCAAGACTCATGGAGTATTGATTATTTGTAAAGAAGAGTTGATGAAGCATGATAATTATCATCACAGTCATGAAAAGGAGGCATCCAGAAAGATCCAAGAAATGGTAGTCACACAGAATGGATTCTATTACAGGTCACCATCTCTCCTACTCTACACAAATATGTACTTATTTGCGTACTACCTTCAGCTTATGAATGGATGACTATTATGCAACCCAGTTTCCCCCCGCCAGGGGGACCTCAATCTCAGTTCCTGGGAATGGCCTAGGTCCTTCGTGGCTCACAGGCTGTTGTGCTCATGTGGACCCATTCGCCAGTTGGGCCTGCTAGGTCTGGAGTTCACATCCCATCCCTGCCAAAAGATTCATCTAGATGTCCAAAGCCAATCTTTGCACATGTTTTTCTTTTCTGTGCAAGTCTTGGGTCTCAGCTAGGATTGAGAATAAATGGGCCACCCTGTGGCAATGGGAATAAGTTGTTATCCATGTCAGTCCAGGTATACTTGTCATCATATACTCAAGAAAATACACAATATATCCATGAATAGCATACAAAATAAAGAGAATAACTACACTCAATGCACAATGAAGTCCACACACGGATGTGAATATACATCCATTGTTTCAATGATGCATTGAGGACTATTGAGGCCTCCCTGGGGCTCGATCTCAGTTCCAGGGAATGACCCAGCTCCTTAGTGGGTCACAGTCTGGTGTGATCACGTGAACCCATTGGGCAGTTGGGCCTCCTAGGCTCTGAGTTCGATTCCCAGCACTGCCAAAATTTCACCCTGATGTGAAAGGCCAGTTGTTGCACCTGTTTTTCTAGGCTGTGAAAGTTCTGTGTCTCAGCTAGGATGGAGAATGTATAGGCAAGTCTATACTCATGGGAATAGTTTGTCATCCAGTTCACCAGAGTTATATCTGTCATCCTATACTCAAGAAAATACATAATACATCAATGAATAAGACACAAAATAAAGAGAATGACTACACCAAACACAAGATGCCACCCACCAATGTTTAGAAATATAGATCCTCTGTTTAATTATGAATTTATGGCTGTATTGGCACCCACCAGGGCTGGAAATCAGGTCCTGGGAATGGCCTAGCTCCTTAGTGGCTCACAGGCTGGTGTTGTCAACATGTCCCTTTCACTCATTGGGCCTGCTTGCCCTTGAGTTCAAATCCCAGCACTGCCAAAATATTCAACCTGATGTGAGAATCCAATTGATCCACCTTTTTTCCTGTCCTGCGAAAGTCCTGGGTCTCAGCACAGATGGAGAATGCTATATAGGCACCTCTATAGCCATGGAAATAGGTTTTCATCCATGTCAGCACAGTTATATCTGTCACCATACTCAATAAAATACACAATATATCCATGAATAAGACACAAATTAAAAAGAATAACTACAATGAACTCAAGATGCATACCACTCCTGTAGGTAAAGAGAGATCTTATGTTTAAAAAAGGTGGGCTTATTATTTTGTCCAGTGCTGGGCCTTCAAATCAGGCCCTGGTACAGGCCTGACATTCTAGTCTTCAAGGATGGTGAGCTTCAATTCTCCCACAGTGAAACAGAGCTACCTAGACCTGAGTTCAAATCCCCGCACTGACAAAAGATTCATTCTGATGTCAGAAGCCAGTTGTTACACACGTTTTCCTCTCCTGTGAAAGAAGAGGATGGAGAATGCATAGGCAACCCTACAACCATGGCAACAGGTTGTCGTCCATGTCAGCACAGTTATACCTGTCACCATACTTAGTAAAATAAACAATACCTCCATGAATTAGAGACAAAATAAGGAGAAGTGCACCAAACACAAGATGCTGTCCACACATGTATTTATGAACATATGAAATTATGAATTTATAGTGGACCACCCTGGAGATCAATATCAGATCCTGGGAATAACCTAGCTCTTTGGTTGCTCACAGGTTGGTGTGTTCACCTTGATTTATTGGCCAATTGGCCCTTCTAGGCCCTGAGTTCAGATCCCAGCAATATTAACAAGTGGATCATCAAGTAAGAAGCCGAGGGTGAAACTTGCTTTCCTTTTCTCTGAGAATTCTAGGTGTCAAGCATGATGGAGTACATTTCAACAAACCTAGTGCTCTGTGATAGGATGTCATCAATGTAATAAACGAAATGGGTTTCATATAGTAAAATCAATGGTAAATAAATGAATAAAACAAAAAATACAAGGAACAACCACACCAAACATGTATGGACTGAACATCTATAGGTAAGTATAAATCCTATCTTTACAATGTATATAAATAGTATGTTTTCCAGGGATGGGGTTTGAATTCAGGACTAGTGAACAGGCTTGATTTTCTTATCCTCAAGTACGGTGATCTTCCCCTTCATCCACATTGCTGCAGATTTACCCAGATCCTTAGTTCAAATCCAACACCTGGCAGAAAAAATAGCGGGAATTGCAAGCCAGGGAACTAATTTTATAAAACTTTTTCTCAGCACTGGGCTTGAACTCAGGTCGTGGTAACTCTGCCTCAGCTTCGATCACCCTAGGCTGGGGTGCAGCCACGGGACTCACAGCTGATCCTGGGATCCTCGACCCCCAGGCCTTTCAGGGAAAACAATGTACAGAAAAACTGTGGCCTTTTTAGGTTTTCTTCCTTTGCACGTGACCCTCCTGAGTCTGAATTACACTGTTGCAAAAAGTACTACACCTTGCATTGCTGAAGGCTGGCAGACTATTGGGGAAGCCATAGGCTCACATGGCAATATAGGCCCTGACCAACCAATGGCAGGAGATACTAAGAAATAGGTTTCCAACCATAGGAATAACAATGGAATGTTGTCAATGTCACAGAATGAGTTGTTCGTGAATAGTGCTCCATAAAATTAGACAGCATGATTTCAGGAGGCTGATTGATTTTATTTAATATTTATGAAGCATTAAAAGATTATTATTACTTACAGGAACACAAAGATTTCACGACACTGATTTCTTTTAAGAAAGAAAACAATTACATTACTTACATGGACACATAATAAATACCCAAGAATTGGTAAGAATGTAGTCTATAAAACTAAATAATGTATAGACATCTCTGGCACTCTATAAAGATATGTATTTATTAGCTTACTGCCATCTGCATGTCAATCTGTTCTTATTTTGTTAACTCCTGGGCTCAATCTCAGGTCCTGGGCACAGTTTGTCAGCTCAATTTGCCCCAGGAGGACATGCTGACACATAATTTCATTATGTGTCCATTTTATGAATGTGATTGTTTAAATGCTTAATAAAGTATTAACTTAAATTGATTAGTGTCCTATAATATATTTGTGTATAATTTTATCATAGAATCATTCAAGAAATACCCATTCAATCATGACATACATAATATTCCATTGGGTATCATATAGATAGAAACAAGTTTCTTAGGATCTCCTGCCATTTGGAGGTGGAAGGATCAGGATTCAAACTGTGGGCTCCAGCTCCCACCACATCAACCCGAGAATAGGGTACTCACCAGTCTGTCCAAGAACATCAGAAAGACCAATGATTAGGCAGGCACCAGTGGCTCTCAGCAGTCCTCCTTGATACTTACAAGGCTGTGAAAGGAGGATCATGGTCAAATTCACTCAAGCCAAGAAAGTCCTTGAGACCCCTTTCCAACTTCAGTGCCAACATGTCAAGTGTGGAGGGCCAGCCTTGAGCAAAAGCAGCTCACAGACTGTGTCCAGATCTTTAGTTCAAGCTCCAGGATTGGCAACAAACAGACATACACAACAAACTGTGCATCCATCCAGCTAAAGCAGGTTACCCTCTTGTCCCCAACTGCATTGGACAGAGTTCCCTGGGAAAAAGGCTAGGGTAGCCACTGTCATCTTGCTCTGCCCATACTGCCTGCATCACAGGATTCCGGCCACACCCCTATTCTTTCATGTTCCTTTCTGACCAATGGGATACAAGAATGGTGGCCACGCCCACATTCCATGCTGCTGGGTAGCACCAGGATTCCCTCTGTTTGTTTACAACACTACCAGAAGTTGAGGAAGGTAGAGGTGGTTGAGTGATCAGCAAGAGACTGGAGTATAGTAGGAAATTGATGCTCCCACCAGCGCCCCAGCTCCCTCCCCCCTTTTTGCGGTGCTGGGTTTCAAACCTCAGGCAATGGCACACTACCAGCAGGCATAAGGCCCCACCCAGGTCCCTGACTCTGGTCCTCTGCTCTGGGCCCATGTGCCCACAATGCCACCTCCATCGCTGCTCTTCCCACCTGGAATGGCTGCCAACATCTTCTCCAAGCAGCAGAGGTGAGTGGCTGCCCCAACACCACCCCTGCCCCTGGTCAGACACTCCACTGGGGGCACCATGACCCCCTGCTTGTTTCCTCTCCCTGGCTATGAGGAGCCAACTTTCTGTCTTGGGCATTTCTGAGAAAGAGACTCAATAGAGACTCAGGCTGTGCTGGATCAGGGTCCTCCTATCTGTGACAGGTATGCTCCATCAAGCATGGTCCTCTGTAGTTGGGATGGTAGACGTGTAGCGCCATGCTCAGTTATTGGTTTAGATAGATTATCCCAAACTTTTAGTCCATGCCAGCAGATTCTTGACCACAGGTGAAGTTCTTGATAGTGCCGAAACCATCGGACCTCAGTCACCTCACAGGACAGTGAGGAAACAAGTGATTTATACAGAGGGATCTGTGGAGCATGGCTAGGCACAGAGGGAGCATCCTTCAGATAAGGTTCTCGGCAATTCTGTGAGCATATGACAGGAAGATACCTGGAAAGGGCTCAGGTGGGATCTGTTATTAATTGTGCAACAGGTATGGGATTATGAAACAAAACATGGCTCTCATCATTACCCTATCCCCATGAGGAAGGGGATCCTTCACTCTGTTAAGTTTTGCAGCTGAGGAAACAGATGCACGGAGAAGCTGGGTGACCTGCTTATGACCTCAAGGTCACAGGAAGCTCAGCCTGACTTCTCTACCATGCTCCCTGGGTGCTATTCAGTCCACTTCATGTGGTGGGAATCCACTTCTTCTCAGTTGTGGGTCTTGAACTCTAGGCCTGGACGCTGTTCCCGAGCTCTTCAGCTCAAGGCTAGTGCTCTACCACTTGAGCGCACTTCTGGTTTTCTGGTGGTTGTATGAAGATAAGAATCTCACAGACGTTCCTGGCTAGACTGGCTATGAACCCTGATCCTCATATCTCAGCCTCTTGTGTAGCTAAGATTAGAGTTCTGAGCCACCAGCACCCAACTTAAGCACAATGCTGATTTTCTTTCTTCGTCTCTCTCATAGTAACTGGCTGAATGTTTTCTGGATGAGGTGGCCCAGTGTCCCTATGTGGCTAGAACCCAAGGTAGCCTTCTCATTCAGGAGGTGGGCAGTGGGTCAGGAGCTGTCTAGCTCAGACTGTTGAAACAGTTCCATGACGTAAGCCCCTCTGTGCCCTGTCTAGACCATGACGGTTATTCATTTTCCATCCAACCTTCCTGGACTTATTGTATTGTATTGTTTTTTACATCATTTTCTAGCACCTGGCAAAAATTATGATAAAGTTATGGAATGAAAATGTAATGCCATCTTAAGAAAGTCACTTAGGGCTCTGTGAATGTGGCTTCATGGCACGGTGATTGCCTAGCATGCATGAAACCATGGGTTCAATACCCCAGTACCACATAAACAAAAAAAAACACGGGAGGTGGTGCTGTGCCTCAAGTGGTAGAATGCTAGCCTTGAGCAAAAAAAAGAAAGACAGAAAGAAAGACAGAAAGACAGAAAGAAAGACAGAAGGAAAGAAAGAAAGAAAGAAAGAAAGAAGGAAAGAAAGAAAGAAAGAAAGAAAGAAAGAAAGAAAGAAAGAAAGAAAGAAAGAAAGAAAGAAAGAAAGAAAGAAAGAAAGAAAGAAAGAAAGAAAGAAAGAAAGAGAGAAAGGAGGAAAGGAAGGAAGGAAGGAAGGAAGGAAGGGAGGGAGGAAGGAAGGGAGGGAGGGAGGGAAGGAGGGAGGAAGGGAGGGAGGGAGGGAGGAAGGGAGAAAGGAAGGAAGGAAGGAAGGAAGGAAGGAAGAAAGGAAGAAAGAAAGCCCTGGGTTTCCCTTATTCGCAATAACTAGTGTATGTCTGAGTCAAGCAGAAAAGATCAGATAAGTTGCTGTTAGGGAAATGAACCCTATGATATGTATTTAAATGTTTTTTTCTTTCACGTGATTGTTTCTAACACATTAATAAAATTATTTCTTTGTTGTTTTGTATGTCCCTCACCCAGAGTATAATCCTTGCTTTCACTGTACTTGATAATGGTATAATTTGTGGAGGGGAAGGGAAAAAAATCATCATTTAAATAGGGATACAGGTGGACCCATTGCAACAATGAGATATGCAAGTCGTTATGTCTAAAACAAACTTTACAACTTTGGTGGCGGTTGGGAAGGAGGATTGGGTCCGGGGGCAGGTGGAGGATGGGAGAGGGTGGGAAGGGGAACCAAAGGAGGAGGATACAATGCTTGATAAGAAATGTACTCATCTTCCCCATGTAATTATAACCTTTCTGTACAGAATGTTCACAATATAAAAAGAAAAAAATTAGTAAATGCAAAATAAAGAATCCATACTTTGAATATATAATTGCTCCTTACAAACTGACACCTGACAATAGTCTCTAATTCATGTATTTTACTTATAATAATGTGTTAAAAAAAAAAGTTTTGGTTATTAGGTCACAGCAATTAATGCCAGGAATGTGCTTAGATGTCAGGTGAAGATTAATTCTGGAAATTCAAAGATTCCAGGATTTTGTGTGGTCACTGCTAATCACAAAGAGAAGGGTAATCTAAGTGACATTTGGAAACCTTTATGGTCAATGACTGCAACAAAAAGGCAGAGGCTAATTAACAGTTGTGACACAAGAGAAAAAATAACTCCAGATGGAAGGAATGAATGATAGTAACTAAGGTATACCAGAAATTGTTCTACAAAACAATTTTGGTTATTGAAAAACTAGTTTTCAACTAGGCTTATTCCTCATTGCCTTTAGCATTGTAAATCTCTTAGGCTAGTTCTTAATCTCTGTGTGATAAATGTATCTCTCTCTATGCTGTTCTTTCATACTCGATATGCTTTGCTTTCTAAAAATATGTCTTTCTATATTTCTCTATGAACATTTCCTGATACTAAATACACCTATACAGGTGGTAGAGGATGCTAATGGAGGGGTCCCATAGCTAATGGGGCATTAATGTAACAGAATGGAAAAGGAGGACATATTTATTGCTACCTCAAATTTTCTGAAAAACTGCAATGGCATCATTGGGTTCAAATTTCCATTGTTTGTCTACATAGTGTCATTCAGTGCACATAAATGCAAATATGAGCCAGGTGCTGGTGGTTCACCCCTGTTATCCTAGCTACTCAGGATGTTGAGACCAGAGGATTGTGGTTGAAAGCCAGCCTGGTCAGGAAAGCCCATGAGACCCTTATCTTCAATTAAACACCAGAAACCAGGAAGTGGTGCTGTAGCAAAAGTAGTAGAGCACTCAACTTGACCTGAAGAGCTGAGGGACAGCGCCCAGGATCAGAGTTCAAGCCCCACGACTAACAAATAAAGTGAAATATGACTTTGTTTCCCCCAAAGGAATGACAAGATTAATAATCTTCCCAAGCAGAAAAATAAATTCCAAAATGATTCAATAAACCTACTTTTTCTAAGTTATTTACTTTATGGCTTCTTTGCTGGACATATTCTCTACTTTTAAAAATTGTCAAATATTAGCTTTACAAACTTCATCAAATATTAGATGTTTCAAAAGAGAAGTCTATTCAGTTGATGTCACTTAGCTTTCTTACTATCTTAGTTCAAAGCTAACCCAGGCAGGATAGTCTGTCACACTCATTTCTAATGAACCACCAAAAAAGAACAAGTAGAGTTTTGGCTCAAGCAGTTGAGTACTAGCTTTGGGGGCAGATGGGCAGGAAAGAAAACTGTTCAGGGACAGGGTCCAGCATCTGGGTTCAAGCCCCAGAACCAGCACAAACTAAACAAACAATCAAACTACAAAAAAAAAAAAAAAACAGATATTTCTTTGGGACTCTCCTTAAAGGAGTACTCATTTGACAAGAGGCTCCTTTTGGTGATCATACTCACTGGATCCTGCTTTTTTGGAATCCTTATTGCTCTGGAGAACTCAGGACCAGACTAAACAAATTGATAATTGACTCCTACAAATAGAGATTCATCTCAGGGGTGAAATATCCATCCATAAGGCACTTTAAAACCTCCATGTCTTTGTTTCTTTGCAGTAGAACACTTTTAAAACAACGTTATTTCCTTTTATTCTATGATGGCTTTCAAATGGCACATTATTTCTTTTTGTAATACTCTCAACTATAACTTTACAGAAAAGTTTTATATGAGTAAAGAACATACTCAAAAAAGTCCAGGACAGAGTTTCCTTCAAGCCTGGGGATTCTTTTCTTGTACAGTAGAAAGGAAAGCACAAGTTAACTTGAACTTTGTCATTCCTCAATGTTCCATTCCTCTCCTGGGATCAGTTTCCATATCCAGTTACCATTACTTCAAGTAATAATCGATGGTGCTGCTTGAGGTATAATGAATGTTTTCTGGCTTCACTGAAATAACACAAGGACACCTTTGGAACTGAGGTAACATGTGTTTCAGAGAAAACAGTAAAGAGAAAATATGAAATTTATATTGCTTATAAGTATATTATCCATGAGTATATTGAGTTCAAACTTTGTAAGGTCTCTGTAAATTAAAGTGAATTTTAAATGGGAAGAAGGTTCTCAGATCATTCTTTTTGTGAGTGTATGTACAGCACATTATTTCCCAGTTGTATATGAGTTAACATTAAGGGAAACTATAGCAATAAGAGGAGAAAGAGAAGTTCTGTGTTAAAATATATGGGTTCAATACACTATAGAAGACTCTACAAATAAGACAACATTGAAACAATAAAGCCAAGTCCAGTATGCAGATTTATGGGAGTGATATAGAGAAAGCATTACTCCTAGCTGGAACACGAAGTATGAGGCCACTCCCTTCCTAAATCACGCTTGCTAATCACACAACTCTGTAGAAAGTAGAATGGAAGTATAATTCTGGTTCCAAGGCAAGTCAGATATAAGAGCATGGACTTAACTGGAAAAAAAAATCCATCTTGAGAGAACAGGGCTTATACTAGTAATGAACTGCTGGCTAAGATGATATTTCTTTTTCTTTCCTTATATATTTATTGTTGTTGGTGGTGGTCTTTGCACTTGAACTCTGGGCCTGGGCACTGTTCCTCTGCTATTCAGCTCAAGGCTAATGTTCTACCATTTGATCCACAGTGCCACTTCCAGTTTTCTTGTAGTTAATTGCAGAAAAGTGTCTCCGAAACTTTCCTACCCGGGCTGGCTTTGAACCCCAATCTTCAGATCTCACCACCACTCAGCTTACTATCACATTTCTAACAGTGTACACTCAGGATATGTAATGGGTATATTCATCTATCTTTATATGAATTCTTGAGTTAAAAAACTGGGCTAGAGCATAGACTTACACTCACAAAAATGATTATAGCTTAAAAGTTGATACTCCTAGAGAAATAAAACCTAAGAATGTAAAGGAGTCTGGCAAGTTCCGTTTGCATCCAGCTAGGGAAGAACAGTCTTTGCAACAGTACCTATAATTGAGGAGCCAAAAGCTGGATTGGAAGAATGGCTCAGGTGATGGAGTACCAGTCATGAGCAAGATTGATGAATAAGAGCTTGAGGCTTTTTCATACATACATACAAACATGCACATACACACTGAGGCACTTATATGTGCACACACAAATACACAAATGAAACGACTCTCATAAAATGTAGAAAAGTTAGAAAACAATAGAAAATATGTCCTGAGTAAGACTAGAATCATGTGATAATTTTTAATATAAGAAAGTCCTCAAATTACTTTTTTCAAAAATGTTTGAGAATATTACATAGGTAGGGACCAGAGATAGTAAGAGAATCAAGTAATCATTATTAAAGTTATTGGATCCATTGAGGAATGAATCAGAGACCCCGCAGGTGCATGTGAAAATGTTCATATCCTGTGTCAAATGTTAGAAAATGTTTGAAAATAGTACAGGAACAGTCTGCGCAGTGTAGGGGGTAATATCACTGGAGAAATTCAGAATTGCTAATCTGTAACTAGATTAAATAAAACAAGAAACTATGGCAGGGCAATGTGATATAAGCCTAGAATTCTAGCACTCAGACTAAAACAGATTAGAGAGTAGAATTACATAGTGATACCTTCCCAGGTAGTATAATTTTGTCTTAACAAAACAAACCAAACAAGAAAGGAATACAGAGTTGGAAGGTTGGGCTAATTTTGTCATTTTTGAGAAGTCAAGTTACCTATTGAAATGCAACTCATATATAATCCTCACTTGTGTTTTAAATTCTCTCTCCATTACAGAACATTCTTAGATGCAAAATGACTCATGAATACCTTCCAAAATTTGAGAAAGTAAGTAATCATCATTCTGTTGGATTCCAAAGAAATAATGAAGGATTACAAAAGCTTAAGCCAGAGAAATAGCAAAGTTTGTCTAATGTAGGACTTTGTAAATGTTGCTAAATTAGAATTGAGATTTAAAATAAATATTTTGGTTTTGTTTGTAATTTCATATTCTATTGGATACTACAAAATTCTTTTCTTTTTTGTCAGTCGTGTAGCCTGAGCTCTGGGGCTGCACACTGTCCTTCAGCTATTCAGCTCAAGGCTAGTGCTCTACCACTTGAGCCACAACACCACTTGCTGGTTTTTTCGCTTATGTGGTGCCGAGGAGTCGAACCCAGGGCCTCATGCATGTAAGGCAAGCAGTCTACCACTAAGCCACATTCCCAGCCCCAAAATTATTTTGAAGTAGAGGGTTTAATTGACAAATTCACAAATGATTCTTGCAGTCTACTTGCCTAGAATATTCTTTCAAGAGAGATAAAATTAGAAATTAGTTAATAGATAATTCCAACAATTCATGTATAAAATGATAATGTGAATAATGTAGACAGAGTTGCCAAGAAATGGATGATATTAATTTATAAATTTAGAAAAAGCAATTTTTTGAGGCTTTGGTATAACATAGTATGAGGAGAATAATTGTGTGACATCTTCTTTCTTCTACCTATGTAACACAGGAAGCAATTTCCTTAATTATGTGCCTCTGTATACAATGAGAAAAAATGCTAGGTTTGGGGTTTATTTTCATTTTTGTTTTTGTATTATTGGTTTGTCCTAGTGCTTGAACTCTGGGCCTGAACTCTGTCTCTGAGCCTGTTTATGCTCAAGGCTTGTGCCCTACCACTTCAATCTCAGTGCCACTTCTGTCTGGCTTTTGCTGAGAAGTTTATTGGAGATAAGCATCTAAGGAACCTTCCTGCCTGGGTGGGCTTTGAACTGTAACATTGCACTCTTAGCATCCTGAATATCTTTGATAGTTAAAAAAGTATAAATATGAATAATATTTGCAAATGTTCTGATCTCAAGAATACCAGTGGGGGAAAATGATGCAACCCAGTTTATTGTGGTGTTCTTTCCAGAACCTAGAAGGCATCACATTAGCAGAGGTGTAGTATTTTTTCACAATAGAGATAAGCTATTCGTGATGTAAATTAAGGGAACTTTGAGGTGTACCCTACACCTTGGAAACTGTTGGGCTAGGATGACTTTATGGCATAAATCTTCTGATTAATGGTCATAGAAATAATAGCTTACTCTGATCAAGAATTGCTTACTCTTGAAGAATTCATTATTACAGATGCTTCATAGTTTTATCCTTTTCCAGAATGTGGCTATTTTTCTGTTTACTTCTCAATCTGTAGCAACCCATTGGAATATGAATCTATTGCAGAATTACATAACATGCAAGCAGGTACTGTTTTGAAGCTCTCAGGTAGGAATGTTCAGAATTTGAAAATGAGTAGTTATTAGTCATAGGAATTTTGAAGAACACATATATTCTGTCCTCTTAACAACTTATTTACTTTTAAAAGTTATGGGTTTCAATAGAATGAAACTGTTTTCTGTTTTAGTATGAGAAAGTTTAAATTTATTCTTTTTTCAAAGTATTGGCAAGTATATTGTGAAAATATTGTCTAGGTAGATAACATTCAAGTTGATGGCCCTTTGATTAAAAAGGGGTAATTAATTCATATTTAATGCCAAATAGTATTGATTTTTAAAAGTTACTAAAAATAATAATATTTACTATACCAATATAGTGAAATT
Organism: Dipodomys spectabilis; assembly: GCF_019054845.1. Taxonomy (NCBI): domain Eukaryota; kingdom Metazoa; phylum Chordata; class Mammalia; order Rodentia; family Heteromyidae; genus Dipodomys; species Dipodomys spectabilis. Next base: position 2,045,067 of record NW_024870972.1, on the reverse strand, counting down.
TTATTTCGGGTAGCTTATTTATTTAATTTAATTTTCTTGTCAAAGTTATGTAAAGTGGAGTAACAGAAATTGTAAGGTAGTGAATACATAATGTTTCAAACTTGTTATCCCCTTTCTCATTTTTCTCACAGTTTTCCTTCACCACAATACCCCTCACAAGTTGTTATGTACATTTCCATCATATTGTCTTGTGAGCATTGCTATTGTATTGGTTTGCCCTTTGTCCTGTTTCTCGCCATTTTGTTGTTCCTATTCCCTTCCCTAATTAAGGTAAATGTATACCAATACACAGGGTATCAAAATCAAATACAGCAGGGAATAAACCATAGGGAAAAATGCCAAAAGAAAATAGAAATCACATAGTACATTAAAAACAACAACCACAAATAAAAATCTCTGTTTCCATACCTTGGATTTCATTTTGCTTAGCATCAGCATATATGGTCATATATATAGCATAACAAAGGCCCTGGAAAATAATAGTTGCATGGACACCATATTATGAAAACTACATGTTAACTGTTTTTGATGGTAAAGGTTGAATTAGGATTCTGTTAAAGGAATTTCAAAAGAGTTTTAAAGTTATGACAGGTAAATTTTAATTGTTCAAAATTTTTAACAAGTTAGCCTATTAAAATTTTTTTTAAATTGCCTGGGATAATAGGCTTTCATGCAAAGAAATCCATGGAGACTTAGCTGAGAGGGGCAATGTGGGTGAAGATGGCTCTTTTTCACACGAAACAAACAAACCTCACAAACCTTGCTGTAAATCCTGTAGGTTACCTTGAGAATTGTCTTTACCCAAGAAATAAACTCTTACTGTGTGAAACAAGGTTGTAGTGGAATTTAAATTCAAACTTCTTTAAAAATAGACATCAAAATTATGATTTGACCTTTACTAACCAAACAGTAATTATCTGAAAAAGATAATTGGGGTCAAACTATTTAGGGAGAAAGTTCCCTCCAAAATGAAAGAAGGTATTGGGTTTACACTTTCCTGTTTATAATACATTCTACAATGTCTTTGCACATAAAGCACTGAAACACAGAAAAAAATCTGATTGAATACTACAAACCAATGATTTCACATTTCTAAGTGGCTCAAAAATATAATATCATTATTAACATGAGACAGTGAAGACTTCTCTTATTACATAAGCCAAAAAGTTTTGGGATCAGAAAAGAAGAGCAAATGGAAATAGTAAGAAAACAGAGTTCTTAGAAGCCCTAGCTAAGCGTATTGGCTTCAGCAGTGGAGGGAGGCCAAAACTTTTTAAAATAGATTGTCTTAATATTTTTGCTACCTAAAGTGGTTTTACAGAGCCTATTTGGCTCACTTCAATGCATACTAGATCGAATGAAGATATAAAAATAAATTCCACATCCAAATAAAACAGTTTTAAAAGAGAAACCATGAAGACGTAGCAGTGGGGGAGGCCTTATTGTCCTTCCACTTCACTAGACTTTAAGCCAAGAAGCTGTGATTAATTGGAAATCAGGTAAGAGCTAAGAGGAGGATATAGAAATAGGACATTGAAGTATTGTCCTTTGTAACAGACACTGTCATCCAAGGTATGGGTGATTTAACTCTATTCTTCTCCACACATCTTGTTTGTTTGTTTTTTTGGGTTTTGTTGGGGGGGGGGGTCTGGTCGTGGAGCCTGAACTCTGGGCCTGGGCGCTGCCCCTCAGCTCTTCAGCTCAAGGCTAGCACTCTACCACTTGAGCCACAGCGCCACTTCCGGCTTTTTTTCTTATGTAGTGCTGAGGAATTGAACCCAGGGCCTCGAGCATGCAAAGCAAGCATTCTACCACTGAGCCAACTTCCCAGCCCCTCCATAAATCTTGTTAAGCAAATGCAAGACCAAGAGAAAAATAATCTATTGAAGTAATTTTGCAAAGAATAACTTCACTGTTCCTGATATGGTATCTAACAAGAGTCTTAAGTGAGAAGATAAAAGTGAAGTATTCTTCGGTTTCCTCTAAGCATCTTGTTAGCAAACTATATCTTTAAGGTTAGAAGTAATTGAACCAAAAAGTGGTGGAGTACTTATTTTTGTGGGCACTTTAGACACAAGAAGACTTTCAAGGTAAAAGAACAAAAAAGTATAGCTAAATATTTGTGATCACAGCTTCTTGGACTGGTTTTGTGGAGACAACGTTTTACATGAGAGTTTGTCCTCATTATCATAGATGTTGGGTTTTCGTGGCAACCAAATACAAGAGGGAAGTTTAATGGACTCGCTTGGACAAGTAAACAGCATAATAGAAAAAATGGCAAATACTATTTAGTGAATTACACTGACCGATTACTTTGCCAGAACAAAGAAGGAAAGATATAATTCAAAATCACTTGACTGAAAAGTATGAAAAAGAGTAGTAAAGAGTGATGAGAGAAAACATAGAGGACTGTTTTCTCTCCAATGGAGTAATGGGTTTTGTTCTTGTTTCTTCCATTCTATATTCACCAGCTATCAAGTGTATCTCAGGACTGGAATATCCAGTTCAGACAAAGAGATCTCCCATTAGAAAATATTTGCTGCAGATGTAGGTGATTTGTAACGTTAGACAATCTATTTAAGTCTGTTCAAAATTCTCCCCTACCCCAAACTGCCCTCTTTGAACAGTTGGTTTGTTTTTCCCATAATGCTTTTGATTAACTATTTAAAATTTTGAGAGGTCATATTCATACTCTCTAGAGATTGCCGTTTGGTTGTGATTTTTGTGTGTTTGGTATTTGTTGTGTTTTTAACTGAATTTCAAAAGGTTGTGGTAGTGTGTTACAATTAAATATGTCCTTGTAATTGTCCAGTGCTCCTGGATCAGAGTCACTCCTTCTATCATTCTCAACCAACCTCTTCTCCAAGATTTATTTCAGATTTACCACTTCCTTTATCACATGTGTACATTGAGTATTCTAGTTGTACTTGCCACTTTTTCATTTTTCATTCATTCTAGGTTTTTACTAATATTCTTCTCTGGTTTCAACTTCTTGATAGTCATTCTTTTAAACTGTCTGTTCATACTTTGACAGGTTTATGTACATTCCATGGCATTTCAATCCTGCATATACTTGAACTGATATCAGCTTATATTTCCATAATTAATTCATCTGCAATAACAATTTGCAAGACTGGAGACGTGAAGCACCTAGACATGATTTTATTCTTATCCATTTAGAAGATTAATCTCTAGTCAACAAGAAAGTTTAAAAATGGCTTAGAATGTTTTCCTAAATAGCAGTTTTTATAAATGGCTTCGTACAATGGTTTGTGATTATTTTATTTTACATGGGATAATATTTTCTACTACCTATAACTTTTGGGAAAAGAAGAAAACTAAAATTTATTACTGTGGAGGAATATGATAGAAATAGAAGACAGATTTTATGTTTGTCACATTTCTGATGAGTACCCATATTCAAAACTTGAAGTCATCTTTCTTAAGGAAAACATCAATCAACATGATAAGGCATATATCCGTGATCTTTGAAAATGTACCTTATTATTTGATGAAACTTACTTTATTAGCTAATGTTTAGGCTTGAAATATGGGAGGCTGATCTATGTAACACATTTCTGGAAGGCATCTACTGAACAACACAAATGGAGGGGGCTACTATTTCTATAATTTAAGGAATGGTTGAACCTGTTTGGTATTAGTGCTGGATAATAAATCAACTCTATTGTAACTTGTTCCTTCCACTTGAAAAACTTGTAATGTCACTAAGTATCATCTACTCGTCAAATGTTATTTTGGAGAATGTGTCTTTAAAAAGTTTATTTGAGGGGATGGGAAGGTGGCTCAGTGGTAAAGCACTTGCTTGCATGCATGAGGTCCTGTGTTCAATTCCCCAGCATCACATGACCAAAAAAAAATCTGGAAGTTGTGCTGTGACTCAAGTGGTAGAGTCCTAGCCTTAAGCTGAAGAGCTGAGGGACAGCGCCCATGCCCAGAGATCAGGCCCCACACCCGGACCCCCTAAAAAATTATTTGAAAAGGAATGTATTTTCAGGAGATTAAATATAGGTTACCATTGATTTGAGAATGACAACCTTTTTATACTACATAACCAAGTTTTACTGAAGTACCAGTGTTTTGAAGCACTAAGGATCTTCTCAATTAATGTTTTTCTGAATGATATTTGACTTCTAATTCAAGTTTTCCGAGCCTTGGTCGAGAAATTATGGATCTATCATTCCAGGAACTATTTTTTGCCCTACTTATACTAGACTGAAATCTTTCATTAATCATTAGGAGAGGGGTATTAAAAATATTCTTGTGACATTTGTGATCATGTTCACTCATATGGGCTAGTCATCTGTAAATTGAAAGTGTGAATTACAGTAGTTTCTCTCAGATTTTGTGATCTCATCTTTCAATTTTAAGTTGCCTTGCATGTTACAATTGCTTACTGCTAAACCCTGTGTAATTGGGGCACTAAATTATTATAGGAAATGAGAAGTTAAGATGAGTCTTCAATTACTTTCTGTTGGCATGTTGCATGGGCCTAGGTGGGAAGACTTGCCCTTGTTATCTGATGATGCAGATAACTGGGACCTGGGATCCTAGGATGCGTGGGTCCTGTAGAATAATAATACCTTTTGGACATCATATCAGCAAAATTTGAGTATGATCAGAAATATTTAGAAAATCATTCTGGGCCAACGAGTTAAAACAATATCCAGAGCAGCAGAGTAAAATCCCTTGCAGATTAGAGGAAAACAACATTGTTTTTACCATGTGAATTCAGTAGACTAAGAACACTTAGAAGGTATCACAAGTTTATACCGAAGATATTGATACTTCTTATATTCTAATATATATTCTAAACCTAATTATTTATATTCCAATTTATTTATTGTAATAAATATCAATTTATTTGTCAAATTATCGATTAATTCTAGTAAGTTTCATTGTGTGAAACATAAAATTAGCACATATAAATATAAAATATATAACTATATGTAATATAAGGAAATGTTTTTCATTGTTCTGTTGTGGTTAGGGTATCAAAGGCAACTCTGTTTTACAGTATTATTCCATTATCTCTACCCCAGAGTTTGGTAGAGTTAGACCTAAAGCTTTACCATTTGTAGATTTACAGCCTAGAGGCAAGAGGAAACACTGTGATTAAAACATTACCAATTTAAGGCCTAATATCAAGGAGAAAAATATGGACTTCCCCTGGAGCTATGGAAATATTTGGTGATAGAAATTCAATAGTGTAAGTTCCTGCCTGGTTGGATGGTCAGGACATTAGGTAATCATGCATAAGAACAATTATTTTTCACCTTCTTGGCTTTAGCTACTTTTGAAATGGTAGGTATAATAAACAATTATATTATGATAAAATACTTTCTAGTCAGAACTGTTTATTTCTCTATGATCCCTTGTAACTAAGATTAGTTTTGTTCCAGTAAGATAATCTTTGCTGTCAGGGTAAGATATGCTGTTTTGTCTGTTACTGCATGGAAGAAGGGTAAAGGGTCAGTAGACATTTGTGCCAGTAAGACCTCATTTGGGAAATTTTAAGCTGCAAAAGTTTAGAAGTAGCAGTTCAGCAAGGCTTACTTTGAATCCATTAGCTCCACAAAGCTAACTCAGTTGATAAATAAGTACTTGAAAAGCCATCTCTTTGAACCTAGCCATAAAGGCTTCAAAGTATGATCAAATTTAAAATGAAAAAGACTTAAAATAGTCATTGGCAAAAAAATGCAAGTTTGAGCAATCTACCAAACAATATGTTTTTCCACTATACACAGAATTTCAGAGAAATAAGATCAATAACATTGTTAGTAACAATAAGGTTTCCTTGCTACAAATAGGCAACCAAGGATATATGCCTGTTAACAACTTAAATTTACAGGATACTACATGCTTCAGCAGCACGTATACATAAATTACAACAATATAGAGATTAACATGCCACTTGGACAAGGATGATATGAAAATATGCTAATTATTCCATATTTTTCATTCTTCAGTTGCTAGAAATGAAAAACAGTTTTTAAAAAGTTGATTACAAAAATACAAGTGTAACAACATATGTGATTCATATAATTAAAAGTTAGTTTGACATCAGTGTATTAAATCTTCAATTTAGAAAGGTCTTTACATAGCATAACCTTTACAAAACTTTTGAAATTAGATAACATTTTAATTTTATCCCAAAGAAATAAAATACTATAAGGACCTAGGAGAAAGAAGAATCTTAAACTGTTTTTATATGGAATGCAATCTGTAAGGACACATTTATTAATGAATTTATATAATATATAACAATGTAGTATTCAAAGCATTATATCTAGGAGAGAATGAAATAGATTATGGACATTTTACAAACAGAATACAGAATATGTTAAAATATACTTTCTTCAGACAAGCACCGGAAATGTCTTTAGGTTCTGTACTACTCATTTCAACAGATACATTAAAATTATTTCTGATTTAAAAAATCACAAGCTCTACAGAAATCATTATAGATGTATACAAACAACTCTTGAATATATTTTGACATCAAAGTCAGGCAATTCATTTGGAAGAATACCATGGAATCCATGAATTTTTAAAGTAAGATATTTTGTACAGAGACAAAGGATGGACTGGCATTTTTGAAATTTAAGTAACTTAACCAAATCATTAAGACGTAGGAGAACAATTTGTACAGCCTTTCACAACTTCAAAGAGGTAGTCATACATACTTATCTTTTGGCAGTATCAAATGCAGTTTCTTCCAAGTTGTTCTTCAGACCTGGTTTAATATAATGGTTCAAAAGAAGGAGATCAAACGTATCTTTGCTGTTTCTATTCCCAGCAGCAAGATGCAAGGGGGTCAAGAGGCCTTTCGTTTAGACATTGGTATCTGCATCATGATGAAGTAAGAAAGAAGCCACACTGGTATTATTCCACGTATAAGCACTGTGCAGGTGTGTCCAGCCATTCACAGTTATTGCGTGAATATCTGCCTCGAGCCACCAACTCATGGACAATGTGTGAGTGTCAACTGTAGGTTTCCTGATGAAGAGCGGTATACTCATCGTCATCCCTAGTATTTACACGAGTGGCCTTTTTGGAAAGGTTTCACCACACTGTAGAAAGCCGATTAATTTCGGCAACCCAAAGAAGAAATTTGCTTGGATCCTTCTCCATTTTTTTCTTGCAAATGATACCATTCCTCACTTTTTCATCTTCTTCCTTGTCTTCATCAGAATTGCCTAACCAGAGACTTTGAGTACCACTCGGAATGAGGTGTCCATGTATTGCCCCAGTAGTTGACGTTGGTTGAACTGTTCAGAAAAATCCAGTGAATTTTCTGCATCTTTTTTTTTCACCATGACTTATTTTCTCTTTTTCCATTTTTACTATTCTAAATTATTCTAACTGGAGAGTAGAGAATTGATAGAAAGCAGAGGAAAGATTTTCCTCCGTATTAAAAGGTACAGAATGAAAATGAGGACCAGTGGTGTCTCCATGTGCAGCTTATTCTAGGAATGAAAACATAGGAAATAATACTTTCTATGTAAATGATTTGGGAAATGGCAGAGCAGAAAGTGAAATGATGCAACCAAAAATATAACAACAAAGTAAATTAGGATAATTATGGAACAATCATATGAGAACCATGAATGAGAGAGAGGAAGAGAGAGACAGATGTTCAATGAACTAACTAGCCACAAAATCCATGCCTCTGATCAATTTATAGAGCAAACAATTTTATTTTTAAAAGAGATGGAAATAGAATTTATAGTGTGTCTCTTTATGATGTGCAATGTGATGGATTGATATACATTGTGCTGATCACTTTTCTGTTAATGTGAGGAACATACCTGCAAAGAACATTTCTGAGGAGGAAACTATTATATTGACTCATGGTTTAAGAGAACACAGTTTAAGATAAAATGTCTCCATTGTTTTTAATTATATTTTTATTATCTTAAATAATTGTACAAGAGAATTTCCATTCAACAAATCAGTTTTTAAGTACAATGGATCTTTACATAACTTCTCCACACCCTTCCAAATCTCACCCCACTTTAATTTTTTCTACTTTCATTCTATCTGTATTGAATATTATGCCTTCACGCTCTTCCTCCATAACTGTTTTTATTCCTTCCCTTTGAATTCCCATCACATCTTAAGTGATAGTTTCCTGGTATTCATTTTGTTGGATTAAAAATTCAATTTTATAAGAAAATACACCTTTGAAATTCTCCTCTGCAAATAGCATGCTTTGGTTAATATTGTTGTGAAAACTTGCATAAAGTTCTATCTTCCAAATATGAGACAGAACATGGGTCCTTTGTGTGTGTGTCTCTGACTTAGTTTACTTAACATATTTTTAGATCTATCATTTCTTTGCAAATAATGTAACAGTCTTCATAATGGATGGGTGCAATCCAATTGTGTACATGTGCCACACTTTCTCTAACCATCCCTCTGCCAAAGGGAATCTGGGCTATTTCCATCAGTTTTCTATGGTGAATAGTGCAGCAGTGAACATGGTTGTGAAAGTGATTTTACTGTAACCTTTTGGAAGAATTCATCACTATCTTTCTGGAAACAACCCTCTAGCCAGTTTTCCAGAATAAGCACATCCCTCTCTTCATCTCCATTAGAACGTATTGCAAATCCTTAAAAACACACTACCCCCTACAGGTCACAACAAGCTAAAACCACACTGTATCCATATTTTTTCAATACTTTTTTTCATAATTGTACATATAATTTAGTGAGAACCTTCTATGTACTTTTCTAATGTGGGAATGAGGGACATGACAATAGAGTAAAGGTAAGAAATATGCAATTTAATAAGCTATTATCATACTTAAAATCATTTTCAGCTCTAACTCATAGCCTCACATACTATTATTTTAATCTTTATTTGATTACTTCATCTATCCTCTAACTTATAACAGGTGAGATAAATACAATGGCAGAAACTGTGGTTTGATTTTGACACTCATGTGTGAGGATGCACAATATGGGCAAATAGATGGATTGGATTTAATAGCTATTATCCATTTTGTTAAAGTAGAGATGATTTTGCCAAACTGATTCTCACAATTCATATTACATTCACAACAAGAAACCTGTGACAATTCTCTTTGTTTTGCTCCTTATTAACTTTTGTTTCCATTTTATTTTATTTTTATTTATTTATTTTTGGTCTGTCGTGGGGCTTGAACTTGGGACCTGGGCGCTCTCCCTCAACTCTTCAGCTCAAGGCTAGCACTCTACCAATTGGGCCACAGTGCCCCTTCCGGTTTTTGAGTGGTTTATTGGAGATAAGAATCTCTCCAACTTTCCTTTCCTGTCTGCTTTGACTTGCAATTCTCAGATCTCTGCCTCCTGAGTAGCTAGGATTACAGGCATGAGCCACCGGCGCCCGGCTACCATTTTATTTTATAATGAAGGATGATTTCACAACTCTATTGTAGATACAAAAATATGCTAAAATATTTCTATCCGTATGCATTGATATATACACACACACATATATTACACAGGTTATAAGGATAATTTATAACTTCTGTAACTGCACAATTTACTAAATTATTAAAATCATTGATGACTCATGGCTGGAATTCTGGTTACTCAGAGGGTGAGATCTGACGATTGTGGTTTGAAGCCATCCTGAGCAGGAAAGTCCATGAGCCTCTTATCTCCAAACAACCAACAGAAAATCAGAATTGGAACTGTGGCTGAAAGTGGTAGAGTGGTAGCCTTGAGAGAAAAAGCTCAGGGACATCATCTAGGCTCTTAGTTCAAGAAGTACAATCTACCCCCAAAAATCTATTTAATTTACCCCTGTGTAAGTAGAGTATTTCCATCACCCAAGTGCAAATCCATACTCATTAGCAAGGTAACTTTTTTGTCTGAAGTACCACAAAACATTATCACTTAAGTAGAAAGTATTGCAATGTGGGTTCATTCTATCTCTCTCATGGATTTTTCTCCACTCAAATACTCAAATCTTACCATTATTCCAATTATTTAAAATCATAGTTTTTTTTCTTTAATACCCTAATATTAGAGTTTGAATTGAGTGTCTTGTGCCCCCAAAATGGTTCTTCTTACCATTTTGTCATGTCCTCAGACTTAAATTATCCTGATGATTTTTCAGATAGAATCTGGCTTCCTACTTGTATCTGATTTGGGGCTCAGTACACTTTATGTTATTCTTCCTGGAATTTAAAATAACAGGTGCGTGGCATTGTGTAGAGATCTTTCTGTCCAGGAAGTGGCGCTGTAGCTCAAGTGGTAGAGCGCTGGCCTTGAGTTGAAGAGCTGAGGGAAAACGCCCAGGCCCAGAGTTCAAGCCCCACGACCGACAAAAAAACAAACCAAAAAAAAAAAAAAAAACAAAACTATATACAGATCTTTCTGTCCAGTCTGGGCTTTAAGCATTATCCTTACAACAGTTCACTCCCATGTATTAAGGATATTCATAAGATTGTCATAGTTGATTTTTTTTATATTTGCATTTCCTGCAGGTTCTTGAGTACTGAATTAATTTGTGTTTTCTTGGGTTGTTTTGTTTCATTTGAATATATGGATTATTGTTCTTCACTTTTCCTTTTGTTTCTTTCACTCATGTTCTTACCTGAAGCGCTGAGAAACTAATTTTTCTTTCTCAAGATAGTCAAGATGAATATTATTTATTCCAAAAAAAATTCAGTAATATTTAAACACCTCATACCTATGAATAATATACAAATGCTAAGTTCTGAGAAGGGTCTTTTTATTTGCCCAGCAGTCTTTGGCATACACAGACAGATCATGAATTTTATGAAGTTAGTAAAACTACAGATGTTCGCCAGGCGGAGAAAAACCTATTATTAATTGTTTGACAGGGTTATGTTGCTTCATGCAGGATTACACAAAATCATGTTCCTAGGAGGAACCTAAAAATCATCTAATACAACAGACTTGAGAGAGATGAATTGACTTCCTGAATAATTTACTTTTGGGTCAAATAAAAGCAGGCTTCCAAAAAGAGAGTAGACTTTAGAGAAACATGAGTTGTATGTAAATAGGTGGTTAGCTGATTTTGTTAATTTGTGAACTAATACAGGGAAATAAAGTACAGCAAGGTTAAAATGAAAGAACTTCACATAGAAATACTCATTTGTGTGTGTTTGTGTGCATGTGTGTGGACGCTCGTGCGAGTCTGCGCACACACATGTGCATGTGCTCATGCATACATTCATTATTCTTGAGGCTTCATACTGTGCAAGCATTATTCCTCAGCTTCTCTGTCTAAAGGTAATGGTCTACCACTTGAGCCACTGTTCCACTTCTGGTTTTTTGGAGATAATCGCATGTATTTTCATGATTTGACTGGCTTTGAACAGTGGCCTTCAGATCTCAGCTTATCGAGTAGCTACCTAAGCTGATTCAGCCTCTGAGTAGCTAGTTAAAATTCTGTCTGTCCTCTATGCTTCATTGCTCTTTTATTTTTTTCCTGAGGTAATCACAAGTCATATATATGTCTAGTTACTTTAGAAAATACTCTTACTGCTTGGCACCATGGGCTCCCACCTCTACTCGTAACTACTGAGGAGGCTTGAGAATAGAACCAGGCCGAAAGTTTAGTGGACCTCCTTCTCAATCTATAGCTGGGTGCATTGGATCATTTCCACCACACTGCACTATCTACAGTCTAAGATTGGAAGGACTGCGGAATCCAGGCCAGGCAAGGTAGGAAGCTAGACAAGTTGGTCTGCAACTCTGATTCCATTGATGATGGGAAGGCTAAAATGACAGATCAGATGCATGTTCTTGTGGAAAGGGAACCCCTATCCTAAAATTAACCACTGGTATGACGCCTGCCTAGCATGAGCAATAACTCAAGTCGAAATCCCCACAGTTTCTCACAACCAAAATAAGTATATACATTAACATACAAAAACTTAGTAGAATCTGTTCTTTGCTCTAATATCAGCTTTATCCTATTATCATATGATGTGACAGAATAGGTTCTTTATTAAATTTAAGATATATTTTAAGTTCTGAGTATTAAGCTTAAGATATATTTAAGACCTAGAAAATTCTTTCACACATATTAAGTGCAAATGTATGGCAAATTCTCTCATTTCTTACATATTTGACTATCACTATAAATTCAGCTTATGATTATTATGAATAGTAACATATTCTGATTAATTACTTTACTTTGTAACAGTTTTTACACTTTTTGCTTCTCTACTGAAGTTTAATTATTAAAGTAGCATCATCAAAATATATTCCTTGGGTACTTAGGGCAGTTTTTTACAAAAGTTTTAACCAATGGCTTATAAGAATTCTTATTGGTATATTGTTTGGTTTATTTTTAATTTCAATTTAATTTTATTGTAAAGGTGATGTACAGAGGGGTTACAGTTACATAAATAAGTACATTTCTTTTTTTAATTTTTTTTTAATTTTTTTTATTTTATTTGAGAGCATACTGTACAGAGGGGTTACAATTACATGGGCAGGATAATGCATACATTTCTTACCAAGCATTGCAGCCTCCTCCTTTGTTTACCCTTCACCTCCCTTCCCAGCTTATGGAAGGAACGTTGTTATCTCTTCCATTGATTTTTTTTTGTATGCTCAAAAAAAGAACTATTGATGCTTTTGCTGTTGCTATTGATCAATGAGTGCTTTTGCTTTCTTTGTTCATGCATTTTTATAAGAAAATATGTATGCAGAGGGTTTACAGTTACTTTAGTCATCTAAAAAGTACATTTCATTTTATTTTCTAAATTTCAAATTTTGAACTTAAATATTTTCTTCTGTTTCTTCAGGGTAATTCTTTTTTCAGAGTTGTAGGACTAGTTAATATAATTTTGCATTGATTTTTACACATGTAAATTATTCAGACACATATATTTTGTTTTTAAAATATTTATAAAGTGAATATTTAAAAATTATTTTTTGAATTTTTATACGGTTGGTAAATTTAAAAAATTTATTTCTTATAGATGTAAACATATTTGTCCAGGTAGCAAATACTGTATTTTTAAGAAGCACATACTTTATTAAGAAAAGTTTCATTACCTGGTGATTTTTGGAAATATTTTTACTTAACTTAAAAAAAAATGTTTGAGCTGGGCATGGTGATTTGTGGCTGCTATTTTCTAGCTATGGTGGGAAATGTAAATAGGGTTTGTAATTCGGGAGGGACTGAGCAATTATAATACCTTATTATAAAAATATTCAGAGAGAAATGATTAGAGATATAGCCACCCCTAGCGAGATATAGAGCACCTGGTTATAATATTCTAAATCTTGATTTAAAACACCACTAGCATCAATTTTTTGTCAAAATGAAAGGATACATGTGTCAAAATGTTTATTATTTAAAACTTATTTGAAAAGGTTCTCATGTCTTCTATTGCTTAATTTTCAGTTTACTTAATCTATAAGAATCTATTGTGATTATTTTATTTCTACTAAACTTTTAAATAGGACGAGAAATATTATTATTTCATATATTAACCTACATTTTCAATTTGTGATAATTTCCTCTGTTTAATATGATAATATCAATATTCCAAATGTGTGTATGTGGTGTGTGTGTGTGTGTGTGTGTGTGTGTGTGTTCTTGTGGTTTTTGTGTGTGTGCTTTGTAATGCTTAAGAGATCACACCATTGCTTCACATATGCTAGGCCAGTGTTTAACCACTGAGCTATACTGTGTAGTTATAATCCAAATAGTGTTTTAAATTTTGACTTTTAAATTTTCATTCCTAGTATGTTTTTTTCAAAATTATATATGACAAAATGTGATCCATCTTCTATCCATGTTAGCAATTTTTATTGTTATTTAGAATATTTCCACTGCCTTTCCACTCCCAAACTCTTGTGTTTTTAATTGATAAAGGTTTTACTGCTTCTTTTCTCTCTTCATTCTTTTTCCCTTTAGAGTTGACCTATTCTTTCTCTTCCCCAGATGTCAGGCCACATTGAGGCTCCTGCTACCCACAGCCTTCCTCCTAGCACAGTCACCAACAGGGCAGTGCCCCCAGGATCCAACAGAGACTTCTGACTTGGGTAAATAAAGAGGCTGTGCTTGAGTCGCCCACATTCAGCAGTCAGCAGTCCGGGCACATGGGCATCTACTAAGGCCACCCAGTAGCTATGGGGACTCTGACCTCAAGAAAGAGGCAGGCACACCCATGCAGGCTGACTTTGTAGACAGCTCCTCTTCCAGGTGCAGCATGGTGACCTTTGAAGCAGAACATGACTGTGCGCACACTAGTAGATCACAGTACACAATAAAACAACTTGGTAAGCAATGGTCCTGTGCTCAGAGAGCTGGAAACAGAGGCAGGAAATCAGAAAGAGAGAGAGAAAGAGAGAAAGAGACAGAGAGAGAGAGAGACAGAGAGAGAGAGAAAACTCAAAGCTAGCTCTTATTTGTACCGGTTTTGATATCCTTGCTGAGAAATGCATATTTTCACCAAGAAATAAAAAGGAAAACTCCTAACTCTAACTCTGATGGAGTAGCTGAGATCAATCTAGACTTCCTACCATAAACAATCACAAAAGTGGAAGTTATGTGAAAAATATATGTATATAAATGTATATATAATATAAATATTTAGGCATATATATGTATATTCAAATATACAATGTGAATATGTATTGTATGTACAATGTATAATGTATATATGTATAACATACAGGGATAAAAAAACGAAATACATAGTATTTGAAGGAATAATGACCAAATCCTTCCCAAATTTGATTGAAAGCATGAACCCTTCTATCCAGGAATCTAGCAGCTTAAAGAAGACAATTAACATAATTACACAGGTCCACACTAAGACACATTCTAATTAAACAAAGACAGGAAACCTCCCAAAGCACAGAGACACAACTCATCACACAAGGGATCTTCAATCATATTATGACAAATTTCTAATCAAACACTAGATTAAATATTAGACAGCAAGGGCAACACATTTAAGGTGTTAAAAGTACATATCTAATACCAACCTTTCTAACAAATATATATATATGTATATATACTTCCCCCAAATGTGAGAGAGATGAGCTAAGTGCCTAATGATGGCTCAGGCATATAACCTTAACTACTCAGGAAGGTGAATTGTGAGGATTGTGGCTCAAAGACAGCCTGGGCCTTGTAACCTCAGAAGCAAATTGTAGGAGAGCTGTCCTTGAGTAGGACGGAGGTCTTCTTGCCATGTCATTGCTGGAACAAATATAGGATAAGGTGGCCATCAAGCATGGAGGCTATTGGCCAGTGTCTCCACAGAAGCAATTTATGAGATTCAGGAGTCCTCTACAAGATCAGAGGACTTTGACCACTGTCCTAGTAGTTTCAGGAATGGCATAACAATGACCAGAGCAACCTCAAGCCCACATGGAGTCCTTAGCAACAGTCTTTGAAGCTTATGGGCTAGAGTATCAATGCTGGCAAGCTATGATTGGTCCACTTTTTCTCTGACTTCACTGGCCCAGACTGTGATTGGTCCATTTCTTCTATGATGTCACTGTGATGGGCTGCGATATCTCCCTTTTGAGAGGTCATGCAGTGTATATAGGAAGCCACTGTGCTCCAACCTATGTGAGTTAACACCTCTAGGAGCTCTTGATTGGTGACATGCTGGACTGACTCAAAGCAAAATTCATGATTTTTCTGATTTGGTGGGGGGGGGGGTGAGTTGTCTTTTGGTTTTGGTATTTCTTTTTATTTTTTCTGTGTTTCCATTATTTTATTTAGTTAATTTTAGGTAGACTTGCTACCTGCCATCATAGCAGAAGGATGGAAGAATACAAAGAATCATCCTCCATATCCTTGAATGAAGAGATCATCAGTCAATACCAGATGAAAGAGCTCATTGACCATGGTACCAATGGACAAGTGAAGCTGGCTATCCACACCTCACACACATGGAAGTGGCAGTTAAAATACTCCTGAAGGGATGAAAGGTTAAAGTTTGAGGCAGTGACCACTTGTTGTTTGTTTCTGTCTAGCAAAGCAACACGTGGTGGTAATCTGAACACCTGGTTGATTGTGTGCCTTTATAAGACCTGCAAATACTTAGCTCAGGGCTCTCCTCCTAGGCTCCGCTGTACCGAAGTGTAGGACGAGGCCCAAGATGCAGCCCGTTTAAATAAAACAGCTGTAGAGTCTGACATTCAGTGGTCTTTTTGCTGGGGGGGGGTTCCTGCAACCATGGCATAACATATTAGTGGGGGCTGGTTCGGGATACCCCCGAAAGACCCCGGAGACCTCAGACTCCAAAGATAAAACAGCGCTGTCTTGGTTAATTTGCCTTGTCCTTTCGTTTGTCTGTTTTACTTTCATTTTCCCTTGTGAGGATGGCCCCTCCAATTCGTAAAGGGTTGTCAAAGTGGACCCGCTTGCACAACAACACTGGAGGAACTGGGAGATGTCCCAGATCCTCTTGTGGAGAGGGGATAACCCTGCTGTTAGGAGCAGGGGTCCTTGGAACCCCACCATGTGGAGTGGGGGGGTCCTTGGAACCCCGCCGACTGGGGCGGGGGTACTTGGAACCCTGCCGTGTGAGGCAGGGGTCCTTGGAACCCTGCTGTGTGGGGCGGGGGGGGATGGGGAGGGGTCCTTGGAACCCCGCCGTGTGAATTGTGGGGCGAGAGTTGGTTTGGTGTTGGGCCGGAACTGACCAAGAGAGCCTTCTAACCGAAGCCCAACTCGCCCACTGTGGGTCTGCTCCTTCTGCTGTGGGGCATGGGTATGGAACGCCTCCATGACAGGATTCAGTGGACCAATTTGGGAGATCTCCACTTTGTAAGCTTTTTTTTTGTAACTGTCAGGCCTGCATGTGTTTTGTTTGTACTGTTTATTGTTTTATGGACTGTATGACTGACAGGACTGGAAACCATGGGCAACACTCCATCTAGCCCCCTAGACTTACAAAAAGAAACTAAGAAAGAGGAAAAGAAAGTGTACCCCTGGTTTTTCAGGGAGATAACTTGGAAGAAGAAATGTTTCCTCCCCCATACAACCCTTCCCAGGTTCCTTTTGCAGAACCTGAGAATGATCAAGAGGAGTAGGGAGCTATAGAACACTTGGCACCTGCCCTTCAAGTTTCTGAGGGGCGAGTCACTCAACGCCGCAGTGGGATCAACCCCCCATCTAATGCAGCTGTTTTTTTCCCTACGTGCCATAGGTACTGTGGATGTGGATGGTCAACAGCAACCCAATAGTGTCCATTTTCTACCAATGCTCTATACAATTGGTGCATCCAAAATGCCCCCTTTTCTGAGAAACCCTAGGATTTAATTCGTTTGCTTGAAACTATTCTCTTTACTCATCAGCCCACTTGGGATGATTACAGTCAGCTTTTACAAGTTCTTTTTACCACTGAATTGAGAGACCATATCTGAGAAGTGGCCCAGAAACATATCTGTGGCCCCACGGGAGTGCCCATCACGGATCCTGCCCTGATCGCTGCCTATTTTCCTGAGATCCGACCAACATGGGACTACAAGACAGTTGAAGGTAGGGAGCATCTCCTCATCTACCGCCAGGCTCTGTTGGTAGGTCTCAAGGTGGCGGCTTGCCAACCTACTAATATGGCCAAGGTTTATGACAGGGAGTAAGTGAAAGTCCAGCAGCATATCTTGAGCGGCTCTTGGAAGCTTTTAGTCAATATACTCCATATGATCTTGAGACCCAGAAGTCAGCTCAGATTATTATGTTTGCCTATATAAATCAAGCTGCACCAGACATAAAGTTGCAGGCTCTAGACAGCCTTGGTGAAAAGTCTATAATTAGGGATCTAGTAGCCGCGGCAGGAAAGGTTTACAATAAGAGAGACAGAGGAGCAAAGACAGGAAAGGAAGGACAGAGAACGTAAAATGGAGCATGAAAAGAGAAACCGGGCCAATGAAAAGAGGCCAGATTTGTTGGACTCACCACTATTGCATGCTGAGCATACCTGGTTCACAGATGGCAGTAGTTTCATTCGAGATGGAAAAAGGTATACGGGCCCAGCAGTCACCATGGACACTGTGATAGCGTGGGTAGAAGCACTCCACCAGGGACCATCTGCACAAAGAGCAGAGCTAGTGGCACTAACAAAAGCCCTACAAATGGTAAAAGGGAAGAGACTAAACATTTACACAGACAGTCGGTATGCTTTTGCCACCATGCATGTCCATGGAGCCATTTACCAAGAGAGGGGGATGCTGACAGCTGAGGGAAAGACTATTAAAAACAATAAAATTTAAGCCTCATCCGGGCCAAATGGGAAACAGCAAATATTGCCATTATGCACTGCCCAGGCTATCAAAAGGGTACTGATTCAATAACCAAAGGAAATAACTTGGCTGATCAAGCAGCTAAGGAGGCTGCCCTCCAGCCCAGAGCGTAAGTACTGACTCTAGTAGACCCAGGGCCACGAGCTTTGCCTCCTGAGCCTCAGTATTCCCAAGAAGACTTGGAGTGGATAAAGAAAATTCCCATGGCCTATAAACCCCCTGGCAGAGAAGGAAAAAAAGACTAGTGGAAAACTGGTGAGGGAAAACTTACCTTGCCACAAAGATTGGGCAAGGGGATTCTTAAGAGAATCCATCGGGTCTCTCACATGGGAACCTGAAGAATGCAGGACTTGCTCTGACACTCAGAAGTAAAAATTAGGCAAGGGAAAAACTCTTGAGGACATTGTGAAAAATTGTAAAGCCTGTCAACTCACCAATGCCCCCAATCAGCCGGTTACTAAAGGAGCTTGCCTCCATGGAGATAGGCCCGGTGTGTATTGGGAAATAGACTTCACAGAAATTAAAACTGGAAAATTTGGATATAAAAATTTGCTAGTTTTTGTAGAAACCTTTTCTGTATGGGTTGAAGCCTACCCAACAAAGCATGAGACAACAAATGTCGTGGCTAAGAAGATCCTGGAAGAAATTCTACCCAGGTATGGCTTCCCATCCCCCAATAGGTCAGACAATGGACTGGCCTTAGTCTCAAAAGTCAGCGAATAGCTCCGACATTGGGGATGGATTGGAAAGTGCACTGTGCTTATAGACCCCAGAGTTCAGGGCATGTATGAATCAGACTCTATAAGAGACCTTAACTAAATTGGCCTTGGAGACTGGTGTAGACGGGGTATCGCTCCTTCCTTTTGCCTTGTTTAGAATAAGAAATTCACCCTATCGGCTTGTCTTTAATTGCTTGCTGATTTGGATGATACTGAATTTCTGTGTAAGCTTGACTATTTAAAGCTGGTGCATAAGAGTATGTGGCCCCAGCTTAGAGAATTATATGATTCTGCTTCTATTCCTATCCCACATTTGTTTAAACCATGGGACTGGGTGTTTGTTCGAAGGCACAACTTGCGATCTCAGGAAACACGATTGAAGGGACCTTACATGGTGCTACTGGCTACACCAACTGCCCTTAAAGTGGACGGCATTGCTGCTTAGATCCACTGCTCCCATGCCAGACCAGCTGACCCCTTTGCCCTGGATGACCATCAGGAAACATGGGAAGTCTCCAAGCATCCGACCCAACCACTCCGCATACGCAAGAAAAGATAAATGGACTGATTGTTATTGGTATACTCGTTCAAGATCAAGAGCTGTTGAAGTTTAGTTTTGGGCCAGAGCCACAAGATTGTGGCTCAGGACCATAAATCAAGCGCGGGGGGAGGGGGGGGATTGAAAGGCTAAAGTTTGAGACAGTGACCACTTGTTGCTTGTGTCTGTCTAGCAAAGCAACATGTGGTGGTAATCCAAACACTTGGTTGATTGTGTGTCTTTATAAGACCTGCAAATCCTTAGCTCGGGGCTCTCCTCCTAGGCTCCGCTGTGTCAGAGTGTAGGATGAGGCCCAAGCTGCAGCCCATTTAAATAAAACAGCTGTAGAGTCTGACTCTCAGTGGTCTTCTTGTGGGGCGGGGGGGGGGGGAGGAGGAGGTCCTGCAACCATGGCATAACAGCGAGAGTCTTCCAGTCATGAATTAAAGAATGAAGTGGACATTTTTAAGAAGGTATGGCACAAACACACCATCAGGTTGTACCAGGTGATGGAGAAGGAAGAGTATATGTATCTCATCAATGGAACTGGCCAGTAGGGGATACCTTCTGGCGTGGATCTCAAAATCCTGCCGCCTATATGAGGATGAAACCAAGAGGCTCTTCACACAAATTGTAAGTGCTGTTCACTACCCATACCAGAACAGAATCACACTCCAACAATATCCTGTTGAATACCAAAGGCAATATCAAAGTCAGTGGTTTTATCTGAGCATCTGGTTCACCCTGGGGCAGTTGCTATCAAATATATGTGCTGCTGTGCTATTCCACCCCCCTAAATTTTCCTGGAAGAAAGAAATGATGGCCTGGTGCCAGTGTCTCACTCCTGTGATCCTAGCTATTCAAGTGGCTGAGGTCTGAGGATCATGGTTCAAAGCCAGCCCAGGCTGGCTCTATCCTCTGACCTGACTCATACTGATACCAAAGACTAATTTGGGGTGGTTATGGCAGTGGATAGAGATGGCTAGCAAATAGTTACAACTCTTCTCAGAATAAGCTGCTGAATGTGGACCCAGGAACAGAGCAGTTCCAGACAAAGGGGAGGAGAACCCTAAGAGATATCAAAGATAAATTCACTTGAAAGCCAGAAGGCCCTGTTATTGAGATGGGAGAGATTTGTAGGTGGTGTACTAAAAAAAAGAGTTGTAAGTGGGATCCACGAATTGAGATCAAAACACTGTTTGCCTAGCAAAACCCTCAGTCCAGCCAAGAATACAAGTGCATCAACTGCCATAGAGTTCCTCAGGAGGGATTCCAGCCACTGAGCACCTTGTACTGCAGTGTAAACTGAAAGTTGTAGTTATCAAAGCATGTAATTTTTGTGCATACAAAAACTACTTTAATTACATTTCAACTACACCCTAGTCATTAAAATTTTTGTTTGATTTATTTTATTCTATGTTATTTAAAATGTAGTCTCATTATGTAGCCAAGTGTGACCTTAACTTCATAATTCTACTGCTTAATCTCCCAAGTGTTGTGATTACACGTGTGTCCCTCTTTGTTGTCCATCATATTTTATCTGCATGTTTCCTTAACTTTAATACTTTATTTTATCCCTTGGCAGTACTGCGGTTTTGATTCAGAGGCTGGTGCTGGGCAACCTAGTGCTCTACCACTTGACCTCTGCGCCTGGCCTTACTCTTCATTTTACTTTAGATGAGCTCTTATTGTATTATTTATTGTATTGTATTGTATGTGCTTGGGTCAGAATCAGACTGTGATTGTAATGTATGTTCCTGCTGAGAAGCTTTTTTGTCCTTTTATATTTCTTGTAAATATAATTTTTCTTCTTAATAAAAAGAAGGTACACAGAGGTGTTACATATATATAAGTCATTTTAAAATTCAAAACCTTATTTTAGAAGAGTAAAAATGCATATAATCACTAAATTTTATCTCTAGAAAAAATGGCTACTAGATTAAATGTTTTTGGAGGCTAGGTCAGTGACATTTGGTATTGTTCTCACTTCAGCTCTAGACAATGCTACATAGGTCCAGGGCTGCGTGGCCTAAATAAAAGCAAGTAAAAAGTAAAAAAAAAATGATTTTTTAGGGCACATCTGTGGAAGGTTTGAAATACATTTGAAATACATTTTATTGACCATTTGTACATTTCTGTGATGATGAAAAGTGATATAGCAATTATGGTACAATAATTGACCCATTCTTCTAACATAACATAGCATTACCACATTACCCAGCAATTCCATTGCTCATTGCGTAATCCAAAGAACTGAAAAGAAAAAACTAATAGCTCATATGCCAATAATAACAGCAAAGTTCACAATAGTCAGAAGCTGGAATTACCTGGAGTGTCTATCAGATATACAGGTTTACAAAATATGAGGTAAGCATTAATGGATTATGACATCCACAAAAATGCTGCATTTAATATATATCTGTCACGGATGGACACAAAAAATAATCTACTATTTATGTGAAACATTTACTAAACCATTTTATAAGAGAAAATGGAAGATTAAAATTTCTGGGGAAGGTCATTGGGGTGATTATTACTCAATGATTGTGTGGATTCCATCAGTATCAACAAGATAGTGCACAAATAGAGGTAATGGTGTGCATATAATTAATGTCACTGAATTTTATACGTGCCTAACAAGCATGAGGCCCTGCGTTCCTCCCAGCACATCCAAAAAATGCTAAATCTTCTTTCTGTTACCTACCTTGAGTGGTAGGTGCTTTTCTAATGTTTTGATTGTATCCCTCAGAGGATCTCTAGTGGATCTCTGATGTTTAGTCATGCTTTACAGACAATCCATTATTTTAATATTAATTTTAAATTTTAAAGGAAACCTCATATATTAAAATGAGGGCAATGCCTGCAGATCTAATTCAAGAGGCTAAAACAGGAAGACCCTTACACAGTCTAGGCTGCATAGAGAGGTCATGTCTAAATTTCCATGGTTACTGCTGAAACTGGAGGGACAATTATTTGTAAGTAATTGCAAGTGATAGATAACTGAGAGATAAGTTTCTGATCACATTATATTTTGGTCATGTCAGCTTGTATTTAATATTTAAATGAATTTTTAAATTTTTCCTTTTTCCCTTACTCTCAGCATGTCATTTTGAAACTTTATACTATGTTCTCATTTGCTACATTTAAAAAGAAACATAGTTTTCCTTTGTATCATATTAAACATGGTTTTTGATTATTTTCTATATTATACAACTACTATTATTTACTTTTGAAAATGTTAGGGAAATGAACCCGAAGATATGTATTCAAATGTGTTTTTTTTTTCATGCGATTGTTTCTAACACATTTATAAGATTATTTCTTTGTTGCTTTGTATGTCCCTCCCCCACAGTATAACTCCTGCTTTCACTGTATTTGATGTTGGTATAATTTGTGGAGGGGAAGGGGAAAAACAAATCGTTTAAATAGGGATACAGGTGGACCCATTGCAACAATGAGATGTACAAGTCGTTACATCGAAAAATGAACTTTACAACTTTGGTGCGGGGGAATGGGGGTAGCGGGGAGGATTGGGTGGGTGAGTGGGAGAGGATGGGAAGGGATAGGAAGGGGAAACAAAGGAGGAGACTACAATGCTTGATAAGAAATGTACTCATTATCTTGCCCATGTAATTGTAACCACTCTGTATAGTATGTTCACAATAAAAAATAAAAATTAAAAAAAAGAAAATTTTTATGTTTTTTTTTCTGCATGTAAGGACTAGCCACTGTCTCAGAAATTTTTCTTAGTTCTGCCAATTGAGCCACAGATAAACTTCCAGCTACATTCTTTTGAAAAGTCTCATGCAAATCCCAGCACAACTAAGGAGGCTGAAATCTGATCTTGATTTGAAGCCAGTCTGAGCAGCAAAGTCTGAGATTCTTATCTATAATTAATCACCAAAAAGCTGCGGGTAGTAGAACGGTATCTAGCCTTGTGTAAAACAGGGCAAGTTCAAGCCCTAGTATTGTAATTACATTATCAAGTCTCATGGACTTTCTTGCTTGGGTTGGATTTGAACTACAACCCTTAGATTTCAGCCTCCTGGGTAGCTAGGATTTAAAGGCATGAACAATCAACCGCAGACATTTTAATTTTTTTTGCTCATTCATGGGGCTTAAATTCTGGGTTAGGTGCTGTCTCTGTGCTCTTCAGCTCAAGGCAAACAGTCTACCACTTGAGCCATAGAACCACTTTCACTTTTCTGGTGCTTTATTAGAGATAAGCGTTTCACAGAATTTCCTGTCTGGGCTGGCTTGGAATTGTGATCCTCAGATCTCAGCCTCCTGAGTAGCTAGGATTACAGGCATGAGCCACTGGTGCCCATCTCATTTTAATATTTTTAACCAGCTTTTTCTTGCCTTCAACCTCAGTACATTTTATTTTGTCCAGTAGACCTGTTCTTTGGGCCACATTGCTGTTCCTTAGTTGTTCTGAATGGGGGTAGGGATTGAACACTCGGCATGGGTGCTGTCTTTGTGGTCTTCAACTTAAGGCAAATGCTCTACCAGTTGACCTAAAGAGCCACTTCAGGTTATCTGGTGGTTAATTGTAGTACAACAGTCTCATGAACTTTCCTGACCAGGCTGGATTTGAACCATGGTCTTCATATCTCAGCTCCCTGAGATTACAGTGTAGAGGCAGCAGTGCCCTTCTGTTTCTTAGCTTTTTGACTCAAGGACGATGTTTTACAAATTCAACCACAGCTTCACTTCTAGCTTTTTTTGTTTATTTGACATTAGTTTCTAATGTACTTTTCTGGGTAGTCTGGCTTCAAACCGTGATCCTCAGATTTCAGCTTCCTGAGATGCTCCGATTACACACATGATCCACAAACCCCTTGGTCATTTTAAAATATTAATATTTTTTCCACTTTATCTTGTTAAAATTTTCCTTAGTTTTTTTTTTTTTTTTTTTTTTACTTTTGTATATGTTTTTGTCCTGGGGCTATACAATGCCAGAGCTTTTTCTTCAAGAGTAGTGGCTTTGCACATAAGCCAAAGTATAGCTTGTGGCAATATTTGTTTTGTGTTTGTGCTTGAACTAAAACCCTGGGTGCTGTACTAGAATGTGACTGCCCAGTTTGCATCTTGGGCCACACCTCAACTCCAGGTTTTTTTTTTTAACTCTTGGTAGTTAATAGGAGATGAGTCTTATGCAATGCCCAGCATGAATCAGTTGGCTAAAATCTGAGGATCACAGTTTAAAGCCAACCAAGGCAGGAAATCCCATGAGACTCTTAACTCCAATTAATCACTGAAAAACTGGGAGTGGTAAAGCTCTATCCTTGAACAAAACAGCATAATTTCAAGCCAAACATAGCACACAGATGCATACACAGAGAAAACCTCATGGACTTTCTTGCATGGGGTAGCTTTGAACAATGATTCTCAGATTTCAGCCTATCTTCATCCTCTCTTCTTTGAAAATTTTATGGGTCCTGTGGCTTCACCTCTGTCTCTGGGGCCTATATCTTAGCTTTTACATTCAAGATTGGTGCTTTACCACCTCAGCCACAGCTCAAGGCTTTGTGCTGTGTAGCTGGGGATAAGAATCTCAAGCATGTTCCTTCCTAGACTGACTTGACTCTGCAATTGTCAGTTGTCAGCCTCTTGTGTAAAAAGGATTACACATATAACCATCAACATTTGGGTCACTTTAAAACAATAATATGTGCTTGCTTCCACCTTTTTTTCTTTTTTACTTTTCCTGGGAGTGGAAATTGAAGCTCAGATGTTGTCTCAAGGCATATATGGGACCAACCATAACATTTGGCTTTTGTGGGGAGGTTAATTGGAGAGAAAAGAATCATGTATAGCTAAGCCAGATTCAGGAGGCTGAAAATTGAGGAGAGTCCATGACACTCTTTTCTCCAATGAACCACTAAAATCTGGAGTTGTAGATTATTGAGCAAAATAGTGCAAGTTCAAGCACCAGGACTGCCAAACACACACACACACACACACACACACACACACACACACACACATACACGCGCGCGCGTCTTATGAACACCTATACTTGAGCTGAGCTTTAAACAGTATCCTCAAATTTTAGCCTAAGTAGCTAGAATTACAAATATGAGTCCCCAATGAAACTTCTGTTACTTGGTCTTTCTTGTCTTCTTCCACCCTTCTTTTCATTTATTTCATTCTTTTTGTTTGTGTTGGGCCTGGAGCTCGAACTCCTGCAAGTATTGGCCTGAATCAGGAGGCTGAAATTTGGCCATCATGGTTTGAAAGCAGCCTGGACAGGAAAATCCATGAAATTCTTATCTCCAATCAATCAACAAAAACCTATCCCCAGTGTGGCCACCACACACTAAACAGTCTCCTGGAATTTCTTGATTGGGTGTGCCTTTACATAAGATCTTATATTTCAGCCTCCTGCATTTCTAGAATAACAGACATGAACCAAGAGTCCTGGGTTCTCTACTTCCAACCATTTAATTTTCTTATTGTGATGCTGAGGCTGGATCTCTGAGCCAGGGCATGGTTTCAATTGGCTTTTCATTCAAGGCTGTTGCTTTACAACTACAACCACAGTTTTATTTCTGGCGTTTTTTGCTGGTTAGTTGCAGACTTATGCACTTCCCTGTCCAGGCTGGCTATGAACAACAACCTTCAGATTTCAGCCTTCTGACTCGCTAGGATTACACATATTGACCAAAATTTCATGCATTGCTCATTTTGAAACTTTAACTGGATTTTCTCACAACATTTTTATTCTTTTTCATAATCCTGAGGCTTGAATTCAGGGCTTGAGCACTGTCCCTGAACTTCTGTTACTCAAGGTGAGAACTCTACTACTTGCGCCACAGTGCCACTTTCATTCTTTTTTATTTATGAGGTACTGAGGAAACAAACCCAGGGATTCAAACATGGTAGGCAAGCACTCTGTTACTAAGCCACATTCTCCGCCATTCTTATACCTTTTTATTTGTATTTTTATTTCCTTGTGTATACTGGTCCTGGGTCTAAAAATCAAGTGCTGGCCCAGAAGTTTTTATTCAGGATTAGAACACTAAGACACGAACCACCACATAACTTGTGGCTATTACTTTTTGTTTTGTTTTAAGTAGCTACTTAGATTTGAGTCCATGAATTCTACCAGGGCTGGCTTTCAAATGTGATCCTCAGATTTTAATCTCCCAAGTGGCTACCATCAGAGGTGTGTGCCACCTATGCTTAGCTCATTTTAATCTCTGAAATTGTCTTTTTCTTATCCTACCTTCTCTACATTTATTTATTTTATACTTTGTGTGTGTGTTGGTGTATATCAAGGTCTGGATGCTGTCCCAGAATATATTTTCTCATTTCTGCCATTGGAGCTACAGTTCAAACACCAGGTTTTATTTTTCTTCCTTTTGGTGGTTAATTGGAGATAAGAGTCTCATGTAAAGCCCAGCAAGACATAGGAGGCTGAAATCTGAGGATTGTAGTTGAAGTCATCCTTGGTAGGAAAGTCCATGAGACTATTTTCATCAACTAAATACCAAGACTTTGGAAGTGGTAGTGCTCCTACATGAATTCAAGCACAAGGTTGGCACACACATATAAAAAGCCCCATAGACTTTCCTGTTTGGACTGGCTTTTAACTGGTAACTTCAGATTTCAGCCTCCTGAATAGCTAAAATAATAAGCAAGAACCACTAGTCCCAGGCTTCAATCTCAAATGGTAATTTCTTCTCTTCTTTCAGTTTTGTTTTTGGTCGACTTAGGGCTGAATTGGGAATTGTTTCCCAGGTTTTTCATGGAATTTCAGTACATTACAACTACTATCACACCTTCATTTCCAGCTTTTACTGGGTACTTAGAGATAAAAATTTCAGTCACTGCCCTGCCCAGGCTGGCTTTGAGCTATCATCCTCAATTTCAACATTCTTAGTAGCTAGGAATACACACATAAACCAAAAACCCATGGCTCATTTTGAAATTATAATTTTCGCTTTCTCCCATATTTTATAATTTGTGGTCTTTTTTCTTTCTTTTGTAAGTGTCTTTTTGAAATTGAATAACTAGGAATAAACATGAACCAAAACCCATGATCATTTTGAAACTTTATGTTTCTCTTTACCCATTATTTTTAGTTTCTGCTTTTTTGTTTCTGGTTTTGTTTTCTGTTTTTGTTTTTGAAATGTGTGTCTAGGATTTCAACTTAGGACTTAGGTGCTGTTCCAAGCTTTCTGTTTAAGACTACCACTCAACCGCATGAACCAAAGCACAGCTTGTAACTTATTTTTGGTGCAAATTAGATATATGTGTCTCATGGACATTCCTGCCTGGGCTGGTCATGAGCCGTGATCCTTAGATTTCATCCTCCTGACTAACTCGTATAACATGTGTGAACAACAAATGTTTGATTCATTTCAACTACTCTCACTGACTCTTCCTTTTGTACTTCTGTTCTCCTTTTATTTCTTCTGTGTTTGTCCTGTGGCTTGAACTCAGGGTCTGGGTGCTGTCCCGGAAATATTTTCCAGTTTTGCCAGGAGAACTACAGCTCAATTCCTGTTTTTTTTCTGTTTTGATGATTAACTAGAAATGATTATCATGTAGAGCCAGACCTGATTCATGAGGATGCAATCTGAGGATCAAACTTTGTACCAGCATGGGCAGGAAAGTCCATGATATCTCCAATTATAACCACTAAAAAGCTGAGATTAGTAGAGCCTTAAGCAAAACAGTACAAGTTCAAGCAACAGGTCTCACACACAGACACACACACACACACACACACACACACACACACACACACACACACACACGTCTTATGAACTTTCCTACGTGGTCTGGCCTTTAAATATTATTCTCAGATTTTAGCTTCCTTTGTAACTAGAATTAGAGTTATGAGCCATCAGTGATTGGCTGTTTGGCTCATTGAAGCCTCGGTTATTGGTTCTTCTCTTCTTCTACCCTTCTTTACATTTATTAATTTCATTGTTTTGGTTGTGCTGCTCCTGGAGCAGGAACTCATGCAATTCCTGAGGTTTTAGAATTACAGGAATGAGTCACCAGCACCAGAATCTCTTCTTATGACTATTTTTGTGATCCTGAGCCTGGATCTCTGCGCCAGGGCACTGTTTCATAGCTTTCTCACTCAAGACTGGTGCTTTACACCTCCAATCACAGCTTCACTTCTGTTTTCTTGTTTGTTTGTTTTGCTGGTGATTTGATGATGAGACACCATAACCCTCAGATTTTTATCTATCTTTGTATCTAGGATTACACACATGAAACAAAAACTCATGCTCCTTTTGAAAATTTAGTTGAATTTTCCAACACATATTTTAATTTCGATCTTTTTTATTTCCACATGTATGCTGGGCTTGGGGCTATAATTCAGAGCCTATGTATTGTCCCAGTAATTTTTTTTCTCGTCTATCTTTTTTATTTATTTATTTTTCTTTTTATTGTGAAAATGCCATACAAAGGGTTCACAATTACATGAGCAAGTAATGAGTACATTTCTTATCAAGCATTGTTACCTCCTCCTTTGTTTCCCCTTCCCATCCCTAGCCATCTTCCCACCACCCCCCCATCGCCCTGACAACCACCCTCATGAGCCAAAGTTGTAAATTTGTTTTTCAACATAACATCTTGTACATCTCATTGTTGCAATGGGTCCACTTGTATCTCTATTTTTTTTTTTGCCCATCATGGGGCCTGAACTCTGGTCCTGGGCCCTGTCCTTCAGCTCTTCAGCTTGAGGGTAGAGCCCTACCATTTGTGCTACAGTGCCACTTCTGGCTTTTTCTGCTTATGTGTTGCTGAGGAATTGAACCCAGGGCATCATGAATGCAAGGCAAGCACTGGACCACTGAGTCAGCTTCCCAGTTCAGTCCCACTATATTTTTAATGCTAGACCTCTAATATGTGAGCCACAGCTCAATTCGGGGCTTTGTTTTTAAACCATATTTGCCTAATTAGAGTTGAGTCCATGGACTCCCCTGTCTTGGCTGGCCTTGAACACTGATCCTTAGATGTGAGACCCTTGAGTAACTACAAGAACAAGTGTAACCTATTTCAGTTTTGCTCATTTTAACCTCTGAAATTGGCTCTCTCTTTTCTTCTTCCACCTTTCTTTTCATTTATTTATTTTATTCTTGTGTATACTGTTCCTGGAGATTGATCTAAAGGTGTCGGTAATGTCCCCAAATCATTGTCACATTTCGGCCATTGGAGCTACACGTCAAGCTCCAGCTGTTTTATTTTTTTTTTTTTCTTCTTTTGCGGGGTTCATTGGAGATAACAGTCTAATGGAAATTACAGCATGATTCAGGGAGCTGAAATCTGAGGATCAAAGTTTGAAGCCAGCCTGCAAAGGAAATTCCATGATACTCTTTATCTCCAATTAGCTGGTAGTGATTCCACTAATGAGATTGATAAAACTCCAACCTAGAGTAAAGTAGAACAAATTCAACCCCCATGACTAGCACACACAGAAAAATGGCCAATGGAATTTCCTGTTTGGGCTTACCTTTACATATTATTTTCTGACTCTATCCTCCTATGTAGTTAATACAACATGTGTAAGCCACCAATGATTGATTAATTAATTTATTTTTTTAATTTTAATTTTAATTTTTGTGAACATACTGTACAGAGGGGTTACAATTACATGGGCAAGATAGCAAGCATTGCAGACTCCTCCATTGTTTACCCTTCACATCCCTTCCCAGCCTCCCCCAGCCACCCCAACCAATCCACCCTCACTCCCCGCAGCGAAGTTGTAAAGTTCGTTTTCGACATGACAACTTGTAATTCTCATAGTTGCAGCGGGTTCACCTGTATCCTTAAACGACTTGTTTTTCCCCATCTCCTCCACAAATTATACCGACATCAAATATAGTGAAAGCACTGGTTATACTGTGGGGGAGGGACAAAGCAACAAAGAAATAATCTTACAAATACGTTAGAAACAAATGCATGAAAGAAAAAAAACATTTAAATACATATCTAAGGGTTAATTTTCCTAACATCACATTATCTGACCTTTTCTGCTTGACTCATACATATACTAGATATTTCAAATAAGGAAAACCATGGGACTTATGTTTCTTTGGGCTTGGCTTACTTCACTTAATATAATTTTTTCCAAGCCCTTCCATTTCGTAACAAATGGAGCAATGTCATTCTTTCTGATGGAGGCATAGAATTCCATTGTGTATATATACCACATTTTCTTGATCCATTCATACACTGAGGGGCATCTGGGCTGGTTCCATATCTTAGCTATGTTAAATAATGCTGGAATAAACATAGTCGTGCTGGTAGCTTTAGTGTGTTCTTGTTTGTAAACATTTGGGTAAATGCCCAAAAGTGGGATTGCTGGGTCATAGGGGGGCTCTATCTGAAGTCTTTTCAGGAACCTCCATACTGCTTTCCAAAGTGTTTGAACAATTTTACACTCCCACCAACAATGAAGTAAGGTTCTCTTCTGTCCACATCCCCGCCAGCATCTGTTGTTGTTAGAGTTCTTGATGATAGCCATTCTAACTGGGGTGAAGTGGTTTCTCAATATTGTTTTGATTTGCATTTCTTTTGTGGCTAGGGAGGTTGAGCATTTCTTCATGTGTCTATTAGCCATCCTTCTTTCTTCTTCAGATAAGTTTCTATTCAAGTCATTAGCCCACTTATTTATTGGGCAGTTGTTTCTTTGAGGATTTGTTGTTCGGGGATTTAATTTTTTGAGTTCCAAGTATATTTTAGATATGAGACCCTCGTCCGTTGTATGGCTAGTGAAGATCTTCTAATCCGTAAGCTTTCTACTATTTTTGCTAGCTATGTCCTTTGCCATGCAGAAGTTCTGCAAATTCATGCAATCCCATTTGTCCAACCTTTCTTTGATTTGTTGTGTTTCCGGGTCTCTTTTCAGAAAATTTCGGCCTGAGCCAAGGAGATCTAAGGTTTCTTCTATTCCATCCTGTAATGTTTTCAGAGTGTCTGTTTGACTCCGAGGTCTTTGATCCATTTGGAGTTGATTCTGGTGCAGGGTGATATATAAGGATCTAGCTTTAGTTTTCTACAAGTAGTTAACCAATTTTGCCAGCAACATTTACTGAAGAGGCTGTCTTTCTTCCATTCTATTATTTTAGCTCCCTTATCGAAGATTAGTTGGCTATAGGTCTGTAGGTTCATTTCTGGGTTTTCAAATCTATTCCATTGGTCCTGAGGTCTGTTCTTATGCCAGTACCAAGCTGTTTTGATTACTATGGCTTTAATAGTAGAGTTTGAAATTTGGTATTGATATTCCTCCAGCAGTGTTCTTTCCGGTGAGGAGCATTTTTGCTAATCGGGGTCTTTTATTGTTCCATATGAATTTTTGGATTGCCTCTTCTATTTCCTTGAAAAATGACATTGGAATTTTGATAGGTATCGCATTGAATTTGTATATAGCCTTGGGAAGTATTGCCATTTTCACGATGTTAATCTTTCCAGTCCAGGAGCATGGGAGGTTTTGCCATTTTCTAAGTTCTGTTTGATTTCCTTTTTCAAGATTTTAAAGTTTTCATCATAGAGGTCCTTCACTTCTTTAGCTAAGTTAATCCCTAAGTATTTTATTTTTTGTGGAGCTATTACAAATGGATTTGCTTTCCTAATTTCAGCCACACTTTTTTCATTGTTGGCATACAGAAAAGCCATTGATTTTTGAGGGTTAATTTTACACCCTGCTACTTTGCCAAACTTTTGTGATTGATTAATTTAAAACCCTGTCACTGAGTATTTCTTCTCTTCTTCTACACTTCTTTATTTCTTTTGTGCTGTTCCTGAAGATTGAACTCGGGGCCTTCGTGTTTGTCTTTATATATCTTTTATATAACTTGTTTCAGTTTTGTTGTTCTAATGTTTCGTTTGTTTATGTTGCTTTATATATCTTATTTTTATATCTCACAAAAGTAACTTTTAGCTTGGTACTGGTGGCTCTTGCCTGTAATCCTCCTCAGGAGGCTGACATCGAGGATCACAGTTTGAAGCCAGCACAGGCAGAAAAGTCTGGGAAATTCTTATTACCACTATACTATCAAATATACAAGAAATGGAGCTATGACTCAAGCAGTAAATTGTTGGCCTTGAGCAAGAGAACTCAGAGCTCTGAGTGCAGGTTCAAACCCCTGGACTGGCACAGAAATAAAACTTTCATTACCTTATATTATATTAGGATTACTGGTGTCAGAGTCCAGTCCTAGTTTTAAGGACCAACTTTTGTAGCAGATGCAACTTTTGATGTTTTCCCTAGGAAATTTTATGCTTGTTTTATTCCTTGCCTTGTATTTACATTCCACTAATGGCATTCTTATTTTTTTGTTTGGAAGGACATTTCCATAATTCAATGACATAAAAAAGCATGTCTTGAACTTTTCTTTATTTTAAATAGTAAAGGGAAACACTGTCTGAATCTAGCAGAGAGCGAATGATGGTTTGATTGCAGAGCTTTTGAATCTATTCCTGAATGTGGGAGGCTATGATTTGCAGTGCTGTGGTAGATGAGTCTTCATGCAGCTTCACAATAAACTTCTATGATATCACTGTCAACTTTGCCATTACAACAGATAGGTGTCAGCCACTGATCTCATCCTTATGTGGACTTTAGATACACAAAGAAGAAAAAAATAATTAGAAGAATTAACTATTAACCACAAGATCACAGCTTGATGAGCTTTCCTGACTGAATTCTGAGATTACATGAGCAGAGCAGTTTCATCTACACAAGGCTACTAAGCACTAAGTACCAGGCAATGTTGTAGGCAACTGGAGAAACAGATGTGAATACAGCTGCAAGTGGCCTGCTCCATGAACCTTTCATGCTGAAGGAGAAAACCAGAAATTACAATGATAATGTCAATATTTCAGAAGGATGGTAATGTGGGGAGACAGCTTCACATTGAGGATGGGAGGAAGGCACATATGATCTAACAGCAGGGGACATCATCCATGCAATTATTGCTTTTCCATGCTGGCTCCAATCTCAATCCCAGATCTCATCCTTCTGAGTAACAAATTATAGGTATGAGGCACCTGCAGTGAGCTCTTGATATAAATATCTATAACCAATTTTTGCTAAGTTTCTTGGAAGTTTCTTGAGAAGAAGGTTCAAAATTAAATACATTATGTGTCTTAAACATTCTTTTCATTATCTTCTAATTATTTGAATATGAGCTGTCTTCCTCACTTTTGGGAAAATTTTTTTCATTGTTCAAATCCTGGAGAGGGAAGGAAAACCACAATTTCTTTGCCAAACTTGAAAAAAAAAATAGTCATTTCAACTTACGAGTTTTGCCAAATAGTATGTCATGTCCTTGATGGATTTTTCATCTTCAACAAGGTTAGATGAATGAAATTATAAATGGGAGAAAATCAACCACATAGTAACAAGTTTATCACAATGACAGATATAAGCTCTCCACTTTCTACCGGATAAATCATTTGCCACAAGCATTAAAAATCTTGAATAAAGACTTGGAGATTCTTCCTCTTTATATAAAGTTGAATTTTTGTTTTTTTTTTGTTTTGTTTTGTTTTTTGTTGGTCACGGGGCTTGATCTTCCTCTTTATATAAAGTTGGATTTTTGTTTTGTTTTGTTTTGTTTTTGGTTGGTCATGGGGCTTGATCTTGGGGCCTGGGGGCAGTCCCTCAGCTATTCAGCTCAAGGAAAGAACTCTACCGCCACTCTAGAGCCACAGCACTACTTCTATTTTTCTGGTGGTAATTTAGAGATGAGACTCACAGAGTTTGCTGTTCAGGCTGACTTTGAACTGCAATCCTCAGATGTCAGCCTCCTGAGTAGCTAGAAATACAGACATGAGCCACCAGCACCTGGCCAAAGCTGTATTTTATCAGTTTTGTTGGCTTGAATGATTACCAAGGAAAAAATAGAAACTAAAATTGTTAGCTTATGCTAAAATTTGCAATAGTTTTACCATGAATAATAGTGAAATATTTAGAATTACATATTTTGAGAGTATATAACTGATTAAATTTTATTGTTTTAAAATAATTAAATATATCTCTTTTTTTATAGACACTGAAGTCTGAGTTCAGAACTTGTACTTGTTGGCAGGCACTCTCCTGTGTGAGCCACATCCTTCTGATCATTTTTAATCAATCATCTATTAAATAATTTGAAGCTCACAAGTCATCTTTTGCTAAGATTAAGTAAAATAAGCCTAAACTCCTGCCTTTTGAGTAACAGAAGAAATCCTAATATCTAGATGTATAGACTCAAAAAAATGAAACAACCTAAGAACAATCTTATCAATAAATAAGCAAGTGAATTCACTAGATCATTCCCCAAAACAGATATAGGTGTCTAAGGAATACATGAAAATATTCAACATCTTTAATAATCAAGGAAATGCAAATCAAATCTATGTTGAAGTTTCATGTCTGCCTAAGCAGAATGCCTATTAATCATACATATGCACCTGAAGAAATGTAAGTCAGCCTTATGGTAGAGCTATCTGCACACACATATTTTATAGCAGGATTCAAATAATCATATTCCAGAATCGGCCTCCACAGGCAGAAAAGTGTGTAAAACTGTTATCTCCAAATAAGAATTAAAAAGATCTGGGAGGAGAGCTGTGGAACAAGTGGCAGAGTACCAGCCTTAATGGAAAAAATCCAATCAAGAGATTAAGGCCCCAGGTTCAAGCCTCAGGACTGGCAAGCACACACACACACACACACACACATACACACACATACACACACACACACACACACACACACACACACACACACACACACACACAATGCTGCCTATATTTTTAGCTAAGTTTCTTAATACCCTAAAATTCATGTACCTATGACAGAGCTTAATATAATGGGAAAGTGATATTTATAATGATAAACTCTTACTGAAGAACCCAGGTTTTTTTTCTTGATTTGTTTTGTTTTTGTGCTCATTGGACTTGAACTCACGGCCTAAGTGCTGTCCCTGAGCGTTTTTGTTCAAGGTTGGTGCTCTACCACTTAGTTACAGTGCCACTTTCCAGGTTTGGGGTAGTTCGTTGGAGATAAAGAGTCTCAAGGACTCTGTCCTCCACACACTGATTTCAAACTGCAATTCTCAGATTTCACATTTCTGAATTGGTAGAATTAGAGGCCTGATCCACCAATGCCAGGCTAGAACCTGAGTATTTTCACCACTGCTCATTTGAAGAGTTCAAATCTTTTTACTCCAGAATACTTACCAAGCACAGTTCTCTCTGGATGACAATCAAGCAAATACAGAGGCGCCCATAGTTCCCACCTGTAAATCCTAGCTACTGAAAAGTCTGAGATCCGAGGATCGTGTTCAAAGCCAGTCCAGACAGGAAAATCTGGGAGAATTTTAGTCCCAATTAACCACAAAAATGCCATATGTTGAGCTGTGGCTCCAGTAGTAGAGCTCTACCTTAATCAAATATCTCAGATTCACTTCAGACCCTGAGTTCAAGGCCCAAGACCAGTGCACATGCACGCACACATGCACAATTTTATAACATAGTTCTCAAACCTAGCAAGGTTCCATCTTAATCCCTTAATGTCATGCTTTGCTATGAGAATTGGAAAAGTCTAACCTCTGGTATGGGCTGCAGTCCATGATGGTAAAATAGCATCTGGAGAGAGTAATTACCTCAGAGCCAATCGGACCAACCCAGACTGGAAGTACAAGTGAGGTGGTGCAAACACATGGTCATTTGAAATAGAAAATTCTTGGCATTTGTACTTTATCTACTAACAAAATTGTGCAAAGATCAAATAACTTACAACCCAGTTGTTAAAAATATAGCCTGAGATTCAACTGAATTTAAATTCACTTTTGGTTATTTATCTGCTTTTGGTTAAAGAGGAAGACACTTTATCACTGAGCTTTATTCACTTGTACAAAAATGTGGATGGAGCCATGGACAGATGGCTCATGACTATAATCTTACTCAGGAAGTTGAAATGGAAAGATTATGTTTTAAACCCATCCCGGGCAGAAAAGTACCTATGAGATACTTATGTCCAGGTAATCACTCAAAAACCGGAAGTGGGGAGCTAAGAAGTTGGCTCAGTGGTAGAGTGCTTGCTTTACAAGCATGAGGCCCTGAGTTCAATTCCTCAGCACCATATAAGCAGAAAAAACGGGAAGTGGTGCTAAGGCTCAATTGGTAGAGTGCTAGCCATAAGCTGAAGAGCTGAGAGACAGCGCCCAGACCCAGATATCAGGCCCCATGAACAACAATAACAACAACAAAAAATCAACACAGAAGTGGGGTTGTGGCTCAAGTGGTATAGTGCTAGAAAATGGATCAGGGACTGTACCCAGACCCTGAGTTCAAGTACCACAATGAACAACAAAAAAATGTGATTGGATTGTGGTATTTTCCATCTCCTAGGTTTATGATTATTCAATAATCAGAATTTATTGAGCATTTCCTATGGAAAAGAGGTATTTTTCCTCACCAGCAAGTGATTTATGATGCTGCAGATCATGCAATGAATACCCTCTACTTCAGTGGAGAATTGAATGCGAATTTTGTGGGGTCCTATTAGAATAGCAGGTCAGGAGCAAAACTGATAAGGATTCAAGCTCTCTGTTAAACCATACTGTAGCCATTTTGATTTTTGTTAAAGGAATAATTGATTTAGACATTGGTGGCTCATGCCTATAATCCTCACAGCTTAGGAGGCTGAGATCTGAGAAGCATGATTTCAGGGCAGCCCAAGCAGGAAAGTCCATGAGACTTGTCTCCAATTAATCAGTGATAAACCCAGAAAAAGAGGTATGGCTTAATAGAGTATTATTTCTAAGAAAAAAGCTCTATTTAAGCTGCCCTAACCTTTCAAGTCCTATTTTGGGACATTACCACCTACAATGCTGCTGGACCATGCCTTCCCTTGTATGTTTGCCTACAGCCTATAAGCTGTTTAGCCCTCAACTTTGGTGGTGGCATGATTTGTGTATGGAATATACTGCCCAGAAAAAAACAACTATGATATAAGCAATGTTTGACAATGTGTTAAATCCAAAGTTGCAATGGTAAGGATGTTTTCTGTTTAACTTTTTTCTTTAGTTAATTGCTTTTAAAAGTTTGGGCTGGGAAGGTAGCTCAGTGGTAGAGTGCTTGCCTTGCATGCCTGAGGCCCTGGGATCTATTCCTCAGCACCACATAAGCAAAAAGAAAAAATCCAGAAGTGGTGCTGTGGCTCAAGTGGTAGAGAGCGCTAGCCTTGAGCTGAGGAGGTGAGGGACAGCACCCAGGCCCAGAATTCAGGCCCCACGACAGGACCCAAAAAAATAAAATAAAATAAATTATCTGCTTATTTAATTTACTCGAGGAAATCAAAAGTTAACGTTTGGGACTTTTGGTGAAATTTGAAACTAGGCAAGTAAGAGCACTCATTGTCCCCAAATTCATCATTTGAAATTATTAAAACTTTATTCATATGTTTTAATAGTCAGAAATTTGAGCCAAGCATGGGAGCTCACACTTGTAATGCTATCTGCTGTGTCTTGACTAATGCAGAGAAGACCATGATTTGATGCTAGCCCAGGCAAAACATTCACAATATTGGATCACAATCAATATCTGAAACCAATGCATTGTGCTTTTTATTTCATCTACTCAGAAAGGGTAAAAAGAAGGATTGTGGTCCATAATGGCCTGGTCATAAACATAAAACCATACCACAAAAATGTCTCAAGCAGAGCGGGGTGCAGGTGACTCATGCCTGTAGACTTAGCTACTCAGGAGGCTGAGATCTGTAGATCACAGTTCAAAGCCATCCCAGGCAGGAAAATCCGTGGGATTCATCTCCAATAAACCATTAGAAAACCAGAAGTGGTGCTGTGGCTCAAGTAGTAAAGCATTCGCCTTGAGCTGAAGAGCTCAGGGACAACGCTCAGGCACAGAGTTTAAGACACATGACCAACAAAAACAAAAATGACTAATGCAAAAAAAGCAGGTGTAAGGCTCAACTGGTAGAGCACCTACCTAAAGTGCATGAGGCCCTAAGTTTAAGTTCTAGGATAAAAACGAGGGAAAGATGTGAACATATGGAAGGAAGAAAGAACGAAGGGAGGAGTTATTCTGTATATTGTACTTGTCTAGTTATTTCATTAAGGTGGCTTCTCATTCCTTTTTCTTTTTTTTCTGTCAGTTGTGGGGCTTGAACTCAGGTCCTGGATCTTGCCCCTGAGCTTTTGTGCTCAAAGCTAGTGCTCTACCACTTTGAGTTACATGGTCACTTATGGGTTTCAGTGGTTAAATGAAAATAAGAATATCATAGATTTTCTTGACCAAGCTGGTGTTGAACCTTGATCCTTAGATCTCAGCCTTCTGACTAGCTAGACTTACAGTTATGAGCCACTGGCTCTGGGCACACATTTGTTTTCTTTCTTTCTATTTTTTATCAGTCATGGGACATGAACTCTGGGTGCTGTCCCTGAGCAATTCAGCTGAAGTGAAGCACTCCACCAGAGTCCAGTTCTAGTTTTCTGATTGCTAATTAGAGATAAGAATCTCATTAGAGAAGTTCCGAGGCAGATGGCAAAGGAGAAGCTGGAGGCTAAACAAGCTCCAGCATAGAAAGCATTTTTAGTGTTCCTAAACACTGTTTAGTAAACAGTCCTAGGCTACAGAATCACCCCAAGTGTGCCGTCAGGTACAGAGAGCTTGGCCAGAGAGGGAAAATCCACACAAGGAGGCAAAACTGAGCACTTGCAGGTAGCCAAGCCTGCAACGGATGCGGCGGCAGTGACAGTGGCGGTAGTGGCCATACCTATAACAGAGAGAGTTCAGGAAAACAGCACCAGACACAGCGGGTGAGTAGATTCTACTCATCACTAGCAAGAACTGACAAAGAGCAGATATCTTCATCCTGCAGATCACACACCATAGACAACTCAGGAACCAACACTCTTGCATGAGTAGAACCCTGACATCCTCACTCCTTATCTGGGAGCAGAGGAGGGAAAGCCATCCCTCCCCAACCACCAGAGATCTCCATCTTCCATACTGACAAAGGCCACTGTGAGCAACTAGCTACAACTCAGGCCTTGGATGAAAAGAAAAGAGTCATTTAGCAGGTCACAAGAACCTGACCTAACCTGCCAGGCTCAGCTCCACCCAGGGGAAAATCACACAGCCCAGACAGAGGAAGATCCGCCTCCCACCTTAGGAGAGATTTTCTTCACTGTGTAAACAGAACCAGAGGCTGCCCCTCCCTACAGCAGCCTAGAAAATCAACTAAAATTCAGTAAACACAAACCCTGAGAATGGATCCAGGCTGGGCTCTGTGTCTCTGGAGCTACACCCTCAGGGAAAAGCTAGTTTGCTGAAAAGCCTCAACCCTACCCAGAACCTATCCTCATCACAGCATCTCGAAACTAGAGGAAACAGCCATCTCCCTCTTTTGTGATACTCAAAGCAGATCTCCCTCCCATTGAACTAGCCTGGGAAGAGGATCACAAAATCCTGGGTAAAGCAGAGCATTTTTCTGCCTGTTCAAACAAACTGACTTAAGAATCCAATCAAGCCACAGGAAAACCAAACACCACAAGCAGACCTGAGACTGCACCAAGAGATTGGTTATGGACTCAGTGGAGATAAAGGATCTTCCCATCCCCTCTCCAAAAAAGAACTCTTTTTGTACCTTTTTTTAATTTTATTTTTTCATTGCTTTCTATTAATCTTTTTTTTCCTCTCATGATTTTTATTTTATGTGTATGTGTGTGTGTGCTTTTTTTTATATCTTCTGATCTTTTGGTACTTTTTTATTTTCTGTTTTTTCTCTTTCTTTCTTTTTTGAGTGACTTAATTGATATTCTGATCATCCCCATATATATACCCTTCGTCAATTATTAGACCTTATACCCCATGTTATATACACTTAATCCAGAAATTTATTACTCAATTCATAAGCTCTTAGGTTAAATACTTTAGTAGCAATATTATATCTTTATACCTATATAATTTCCTGTTTGTCTGTTTGTTTTTTGCTGGTCATGGGGCCTGAACTCTGGGCCTGGGCACTGTCCCTCAGCTCTTCAGCTCAAGACTAGTGCTCCACCACTTTGAGCCACAGCGCCACTTCTAGCTTTTTCTGCTTATGTGGTGCTGAGGAATCGAACCCAGAGCCTCATGCATACAAGGCAAGCACTCCACCACTGAGCCACTTTCCCAGCCCTAATTTTTAATAACTAATTTTAAGCACTTTTATTTTTTAGTTTTTCATGTCTCCTATCCCTCACCTCCTCTCATTCTATCCTTCTCTCAATACCATTTCTTTAAACTTACATAATTTTTAAGTGTTTCACTGTTTAAATTTAAATTTTTAGTTCCATTTTTCTTCTTTTCTTTTAAATCACTCTCCTATCATCCTGTCTAATCTATTTCTCTCTCTGAGATAAGAACTTGGTTAAATTCACTCTCCTTTAACCTCTCCATAGCCCTCTAATCAGTGGTATTTCTCTGAGGAATTACTGTCAATGTTGCCACAGTGCCTAGTCCAAGGCCTCTCACAAAGGCTCCTAACCCAACCTGTCTGAGCCTCTGTGTGAGTTAATCATCATTGAACAACTGAGTTCCATGGTTTGTGAGACATTCGCTTCTGTGATCATATGCACATGAGGGCCCAAGAAGAGAGTTCCCTGGAAGGAATGTCCTAAAATGCAAAACGTCTACTAGGGCAATGGAAACCCATGGTTGGGCATGCTTAAATTTTTAACCTGTGCACTGAACTAACAGGAACACATTAAGACACACTAAGAAACCCTGATGTAAAGGATCAGAAGGGCTGAGGGGAAGGGAGCCGCATGCTCAGGAATATAAATGGAGCTTACAAGCCACTGCAGGCTCTGACTTTCTATGTTGAAGTTAAGATTAACAGGCAGCCCAAGGTTCTAAGAACTCATTGTCTAGGCTATATGCCGCTTTCAGAACTTCTTTCCCTCCTCCTGTGTTTTGAGAACAACAATTAGTACTGTGTTTCTGTCTCCTAGGGGCAATTTTTCTCTTCACACAATGCTTAAAGTAGATAATAGGAAGCTGAAATTAAAGTTAACAAGTATGAAATAGCACACAGTGCTTGCCCTGAATTCCTGGACCTAAAAAGTTCCCAAAGTTCTAAATTGTGGCTCATCAGCAAAGACTATCAAGTCATACCTCAATAAAGGTAATAACTAAACATAAAAATTAAAAAAAACTATTTGGGTTTCAGTACTAACATCTTTTTAAAGGTGGGTGTGTGGTGTCTGAGATTTTTGTATGGGGCAGCATTGTTTCTTAAAAATCATCCTATTGGCACTATCTTTAGGTTTCCCATTCAAGTCAGGTGGCATTCTAGCTGTACCACTTGAATTACACAATTCTTGACTTCTGTTGGTTAACGAGATAAACATGTA
Organism: Dipodomys spectabilis; assembly: GCF_019054845.1. Taxonomy (NCBI): domain Eukaryota; kingdom Metazoa; phylum Chordata; class Mammalia; order Rodentia; family Heteromyidae; genus Dipodomys; species Dipodomys spectabilis. Next base: position 2,003,167 of record NW_024870972.1, on the reverse strand, counting down.
AGGTATATGTCAACCTTGGTTGGTTTCAAATTATGATCTTCAGATCTCACTCTCTGGAGTAGGTAAGGCTATAAGAGTGAGCCACTATGCTCAGCCCAGTATTTCCAGGAAGTTACTTAATCTTTCTGAATCTCAGCTTCTTCTTGTGTGGAAAGTGAACAGAATTATTTTGTGGATCTTAGAATGTGGTGGGAGTTATGACTAGGTATAGGAAGTGTAAGTGTTCAGGATGTGCAGACAGAGCCTGACAATCTCATAAAACTACTGATGTTTATATTGAAATGAATTAAAGGAATTGGAAACGATGGATTTTTCTTTTTTTTGTTTATCCATTTCTGGGCAGTGAGGGAGCCACAGAAATTCAAGGAGAACAAGGAAACAAATGCAGCAGTGATACTCTGTAGATATTATGTTGACAATCAACTATACCACTTGTGGGCAGGGAAAGGAGGGAAAAACAGAGAGAGAGCAAAGAAGTGATGAGATTTTCAAACATGAAATGAACTCATTATCTAAATTACAAAATGGTGACCCGTATGTCCACTATATTAACAATAAAAATTTTTAAAAGTCCAGGTTGATGGTTCTCTCCTCTAGTTTTAGTTAGAGGACCTTGAGAGTCAGGCCCACCTATAGAGTTTTCGAAGGTCAATTGATATGATAATTAATATAGAGCCAAAATCTCTTAACAAATGTTATAAAAAGTATTTCATTCATAGTACTTCTTTCTGTTTGAATGGAGATTCTATATGTTATTGGCAGAGCTATGTTTTTTACTTTTTGTTTTCAGTATTTGTCAACTGTTGAAATCCTTCTTGAAGCTCTGGGACAGAGGTCTGCTATATCTTGGCACCCTGCCCCTAACTAAAATAGTAATCAACCTTTGAAATTAATTTACTTGTGTATGAGTTTGTTTTATTTCTTTATTCATTTATATATTTATTTGTTTATTTATTTATTTTTGTTGCTGGTGGTGAACTCTGGGCCTGGTCGCTGCCCTCAGCTCTTCAGCTCAAGGCTAGTGCTCTACCACTCGAGCCACAGTACCACTTCTGGCTTTTTCTGCTTACGTGGTGATGAGGAATCAAACCCAGGGCCTCAGGCATGCAAGGTAATCTGTCTACCACTGATCTACCTTCTCAGAACCTATGAGGGGTATTTTTGTGCACAGGTCTATCAAGGAAATCTATTCAGCAAATGTATTCATTTGCCACTAGACATTAATTATGAATTATCTGATAGTTAAAGGATAAATTGTTATCATTTTTACTAGGAATTGTTTGTCTTCCCATGCTAAAAACATGGAGGAGGGTATTTTAAACTAAAACTACAAAAGAAATTTAAGATCTTTGTGCTAACAAATGTGTCCAGTTATTACATTAAACAGAAAATTCAAGCTTCATGAATACAGAGCTCAAACTTCTTATACTACTTATTTCAATATGCAAATTAAAGGGAAAATAAGACAGGGGATAAAATTTATATTGTATGTTAATTTTTAAAGAGGAAAATAAGATCCTAGATGGCAGATTAAAGGCAAAGCAATATCAGAGCCCTATCTGCTCAATAAGAAATAAGAAGCATATTTGAAAAAAAAACTGCAAAGTGCACATCAGGCAAAGGCAAGCAGTCAGAGCCTACCACGAACACAGAAATACCATATATCTCAGAAAAAGTAAACAAGTTCAGACCAGTGCTCATCCTTATCCCTGATTTCAATGATACATATACACCCCCTATACACACACACACACACACACACACACACACACACACACACACACAAACACACACACAATAAATGTATGCAACAGCTCAACCTACTCACATCCACTCAACATTAATCAAAGTGCTTACTGTAATATTTGAAACTTTAAGTTTCAAGTCATGTAAATAATTGATAATAGATGTATAAGTAATTATTTTCTGAATAGCGCTCTGCTATGAAAGTGAGAATTCATGATGATTATAACTACTTAAAACATCTCTGAATCTCAAAAAAATTAAACATCACACAATCCGTATTTTGCGACTGCATTTCTACCAGCTATTCTGCAAAGGCTTAATAAGAAGATACTTATGAAATTTTGTGTACCAAAAATTAAATACTAAATTCAATTAATACCTGAGTAAGTGAAGAGAAAGATGATCAGAGAGACGTCTCTCTGCTTTGCCTCCAGTTCTCAGCCAGCTGTACACTGTGGCATCTTTGCTGCTGCTGGACCTTAGTTGTCTGCTCCAGTGCAGTGGCCACACTGGGGTTGGATTGGGCGTGGTAGGGAGATGAGTTTGGGCACATGGGAGGCCACACTGGGGTTGGGGTTTGGGGCAGTGTGGAGGGGAGAGGAGGCCTTGGCAGAAGCTGGTGAAGCAAGGAAAGAGGCAGGAAGCCGGAGGCTTAGGATGCAGCATGCCCAAAGGCTGCCTGGTTCTGGATAATGTCTGTGAGTGGGGTTGTTGGGGTGGATCCCATGGGGCCTGGTGGCCTGGTGAGAAGAGGAAGGAGTCTCAAGTACTGCAAAGGAGGACAATGAAAATTAAGATCACAGTGTCTGAACAATTTCAACAATAAAGTTGGGGACATGGAGGTAAACTCTGGGAATGGAGAGGACGGCAGTACTGGGCCAGTGGCGTTCAATCCTTTCTGGACATACCTGGAAGTGTGTGAGGACTGGCTCCACCACAGCTTTGGCCTCACTCGACTTGAACAGGCACCTGGAATGGTCACCTCAGCCTCAGCCTGCCCCAGAGAGCCACACTGGCATAGATGCTGAAGACCCGGCAGTGGCTAGGAAGCTATGCGCAACAGGGTGGAGGAAGCATGGCTGGTGTGTGCAGCTCCAGCCCAGCCAGGTCCAGGGCCACCGGGGAAGTTCGGACTGTAGATCTAGAACAGGAAGTGTGCCCCAGACCAGTGGGACTTCCAGGGACTTGCGTGGTGGCCAACACGTGCATGATGGGAACTTAATAAGCATGGTCCAGGGGTCTCCACGGAAAGGTGCATACACTCCTGTGCCTCTCCTGTCTTCTGGACTCTCGCTGTCCTCCTGCTTCCTGCTGAAGTACCAGGCCATAGACCCCCCAAATGCCAGCAGAGAGCCGTTGCCAATGTAAATGCAGGAGGGTCGTTTAATACAGCTCGAGCTGGACTCACAAATCTTCCCTGACACAGCAGGTCAGAAATTGTCAGTCTCAATCTCTTGTTCAGCAAGGTTTTTTTTATTGTGTATGAAGCAGGTGGAAGAATCATCACAACACTGATTTTGTGATAGGTCGGTGGTTCGTAGTAAATCTAGTCTTAAATTTATTGGTTGGGGAATGATCATTTCCAGTAAGGGCAGGGACTTTCTAGCTTAGCAGTTACAGGATAGGTTAAATCATAAATAGCAAGCATATTATAAGTTGGGGTAGGTGGGGCCAATAACAGGAATCCTGAGGGCACTAGTCCTGGATTATTTCCCGACCTAAATTGCTTTCTGATAGAGTTGGGAGATAATCTGTCAGGGCAGTCTAAGATTCCTGGACAGATCAGGGGTGTCTGATTTCTTAGTTATTTTTGCTGTTACATTTTCTTAGAACATGAACTGACACTCTTTTTCCAGTAGCAGATAACAGATATTTTCCTTAGATTTTCTGATATCACTGCCAACTTATTTGTCCTCTCACTGACACGTCCAACTACAGGAGTCAACTTCTCCACGCCGATGACAGGCCATCTCGGAGATATTCACAGGGCTATGTTTCCTCTCTCCATCTCAGGCTTTCTACTGAAAGAACATCCTTACTAAAAACTTTTTAGTTGTTTCTAAAAACTTTTTAGTTGTTTCTAGTGAGGAAGAAAAGTAAGGCCTAGTTGCAGCCATGGAACCAAGAATTGAGGGCCATGGCTAGAGCAAAACGCCCTGAGAAAAGATGGATTCATTTTTGTCAAAGACACAAGTCTTTATGGAACTCTCATTCTGATTTTCTTCCTAGTAATATATTCACAGAATATGTAGACTATGTAATGAATGAACAATGACATATGCATAATATTTGCGAATATGGAGGGAATTAAGAAAAAACTGCAATGGCCAGAAGTAACTGGTTCTTTGAAAGAGAGCTGGTAGGTTCTTTGTTTGGCCTCTAAGCCTTTTAGCACAGTATTTTGTATTGCATTCAAACATATGAAGTTCTTAAAATGTAAAATCAGGACAAATAGTTAAAAATAAGGAAATTTTCCTAATAAAGTATCACAAACTGCATCTTTAAATTCAGAGGTACTTAACTTGAAATTTTTCTCACGTTAAATTGCCTTTTGTTCTACCGAAGAGTTGATATTCGAAAATTCCTAAAGAGAATTATTTTGTTTTCTTTTCTTCCTTTTTAAGGAACCATAGTGAGGTCCACCTGTTTCTGCTGTGAGCTCTTTCTTCCACTTACTGCCCAGTTGCTGTCAATACTCATCCCCATACGAGACAAGCAGCTCACATACTGCCTTGATGGCATGACAGGTTTGGTAGAAGATCTACCTGTGGTACTGAAAGGCCCTCAGATTCTGATTCTCAGCATACCTGCCACAGTTCATATATCTAAAGTTGAAGCAGGCACAGCAAGGAAACCTAAGAGGGTAAGTTTCTGCTCTCTTTGGATCTACTCCTAATACTCATCCACTCTAGAACTCTAAGTGCACTGTTTTCAAAGCCCAGTTCCAGACTTCTCTTAATCCTTATTTGTCTCAAATAGATTGATTTCCAGATTCTCTAAATTGAGTTAAAGTTTATGTCATAGATTTGGGTGGGGACATGTACTCTGTTTCTAGATTAGCACACATCCTTTGACATTTGGCCCAAGTAATTTTCCTTAGATTGGACTCACTCATGCACCTGTCTCCACTATGTTCCCATGGAAATTCAGAGAACCCTTTGTCTTATAAAGACAATAGAGGGAAATTTGTTTATTCATGATGTCGTTTCATGATAAGACAATGGTTCCCCATGGCACAGGGCTGCAGGAAATATCATAGACCCACTGCTTTCTGAACCTCACCACTGCTCCAACTCTGCTTCTACGTGTTTGAGTGTACCCTAATAGACTAAAGTTTTTTCTTGTAGGTTGTTAGGGCACTATGTACTTTGCAAAAACTAGGAAGAAAAATTATAGTTAAATACTCCTACAATGAAATTGTCATTTCTATCTCCACATGTGTTTCGCAATTACTCACGGAATATGATTTATTCAACTACTGAGGGTAATTCTTTGACTCATATACAGTATGAGCTTTATAGATGCAGGATCTATGAATGAAGTGAGGCCCTTTGGTTTTTCTTCTGATGTCTTATGGAAATTTTTATTTTGATACAGTACACATATATATATGCATACATACATACATACATACATAGCAGAGCTAATGATTGAACTCAGTAACTAAACTTACCTCTTGCAATAAAAGCACTCTACCACTTGAACCACTAGCCATTTTTGTGTTGCTTATTTTTGAGGTACTTTTTGTCTGTCAAGTGGCATAAGCTCTGTGCCTGAATGTTGTCCTTCAGCTCTTCAACTCAAGGCAAGCTCTCTACCACTTGATCCACAGTGCCACTTTTGATTTTCTGGTGGTTTATTGGAGATAAGAGTTTCACAGCCTTTCTTCTATGGGCTGGATTTGAACCATGATACTCATATCTGAGCTTTCTGAGTACTTACTAACAGGTTTGAGCCACCAGTGTGCAGTTTATTTTTGAGGTATTATTTCCCCTGCTGTCCTGGGTTGCCATCCTGCTTGTGCTTGCCTGGGTTGCTGGAGATACTTCACTTTATCCAGCCATTGTACTTCCACTCTAGCTGGGATAACAAATGTGCACCAACGTGCTCAGCCATTGGTAGTAATCGGGGTCTTATAATCTTTTATGCTAGGACTGGTATCAGACTGAGATCTCATCATCTCTATCTCAAAAGTGAAAATTAAAGGTTGAGCTATGGAACCCAGCTATACTCTTTATATTTTTATTTCTTTTCCCTCAAATATTCATAATTTTGAAAGCACCAAGTACAGCAAAAGAAAAATGGAGATATGGGAATCCATTGAGAAATGTGTGATGATCAGGGTGCAAGTCTTGTGAAGAGAATATCTTCTTAGGAACCATGAAAATGACTGCTGGACTCACTCCAGATGGCCTAGGATTTATCTTTTGCATCTACACATAGTAGTTTCTCCTTTTTGTGATCTGAGTTTCAGAAAGACAAGCTAAAGGCTTTTGAGTAATAATAGGCAAAATCACATTACTTGATTCCAGTGATGCTCTTTGAGCCTGCATGGATTGTGAACACATAGGATGCCGTCTACACATCTGAGGGGATTTGTCATAGTCCTAACAGAGGGTCCTTAAGCGTGAATGCACTTTGCCTCTAACACACTCTGTTTATATGCACTATACTTTGATCCTAAATCAGAATGTCCTTGTTTATGCAGATTCCACAAACACATACAACTATTTTGTCCATGTCCTAGCAAAGTTTCATTGGAGGCACAGGGGGACACATGGAGTTAGAGAAAGGGGGGAAAGGGAGGGCATTTCTTACAATCCAGGAGTACCTATTGTCAGCATCTTTGTCTTCTATGAACAAGCCCTCATAGGGGCTAAAGTGCAAACCCAATGGCAGATCAGATTCCTCATTCCATACTCTAAGCCCAGCCTCAGGAATACTGTACTGATGAATTCTCAGCCCAGTGGGTAGATTGAGGACTGAATGGTCATAATGCCCCTTGTCCACCACATTATCTCTTACAAATATAGGTGGCCCATGAACAGTGTAGCTGTTGATGAAGAAGTTCTGACACTGCTCACAATCTGAGGCAAGACCAGCAAAAATTAGTAAAAAATATGTACATTCCCAGATTTAACAATCATGAGAAAGAACACAGAATGCATATCATTGTCACTTAGTTCTTCATGTGAAGTTACTAGAGTAAACCAGTAATTAGGGGCCAAATGACCTGATGAATTATTATAAAAGCACATTTGCCTTCTGTTTGAACAAGTGCAGAGGGTTACTTATATAGGTAATAATCATCCTGGTGTTTACGGATATCTTCATAAGCATAACTCTTTCTTTCCTGTAGGCTGTATATGCTCATTTTTACCTCTTTTGTCCTATGTCCATGTTGAAAAACAATGGTTTGTTAAGTTTGGGATCAACAATGTTTGTCCCTATTTCTTCAGAAAAGTAAAATTTCTTACTACCAAACTATCATCTATTCTTCTCACATAATCTGGTCCCCCATTAACCTTTGACTCAGAGATGCAAAGACTTTAACACTAACTACAGGTTTCTAATTCAGTTTTACGTTTTGGCCATTCCCATTTTCAGGTTTAATTTCTACTTCATTAAATCTCTTATAAAGTGGTCATTGTTGAATTTATCCGTTCAGAATATTGTTGAGGGTATGTTAAGTATTGAGCAAAGACCTGGACATACAGGATTGAAAATGTGTGGTAACAGATTTATTAGACACTTTGCATGTATCTGTTATTTTACCTTTTACCTATCGTTTTCAGACAACATGCAGGCTGTACACATTTTTCTTGCCAGTCCTGGGGCTTGAACTCATGGCCTGGGCACTGTCTTGTGCTTCTTTTGCTCAAGGCTAGCACTCAACAACTTGAGCCACATTGCCACCTCTGGCCTTTTCTGTTCATGTGGTTCTAAGGAATAGAACCAAGGGCTTCATTCATACAAGACACATACGCTACAACAAGTCATATTCCCAGTGCAGTCTGTGCATCTTTATACATGTTCTTCATATTAACATTCAGAAGTTCAGGGAGATTGTAAAATGTGTCATGACCTAAGTGCCTCCATGTGGATAATAACCCAAGTGTGTAACTTCATTGTCAAATTCTTATGTGCTGCTCATTGGAAACCTAATTACTAGTTCCACAGCTTAGTTCGGCCTATGTTTGAACTTTCCAAAGTCCACCTCACATAGTCAGTTTACCCTCATCAACCTTGCTAGAATTTCCAAAATTAGTAAATTTCCCAAGTTATTTTCTCTTACCCAATTTTTGTTTGCAGTATTGTCCTTGTGTATTTGCTTCTCCAGGAGGGAACACTGGTTTCTGGGCCTCTTCTAATCCACTTGACTTTGAGAAATTTATAATTCCTGAGAACTTCTTCAAACTAGGTTCATTACCTAAGGTTGTCTTGGGCATTCCCTTCAATGAAAGTCACATATAGAATTAGAATCTATTTCTTAAGGCTTTCGTCTCCTATCACTTTTCTCTCAAATCCATATAAGTTAGACTGCGGGAGGGAGAGCACTTGAGAATACAAACCGAAGAGCAAACAAGGTCTGTGAATGAAGGAAATGAAGCTTGTAAGAAGACAAGGCTAATGGAGACATTTCATGAAAGAGAACACGGGGAAAGTGGAGAATTACAAAACTTGGCTGGAAAAAGATATGACAGAGCAGTGAGAATAGGAAGAAATTATTGGCAGAAATCTATATGGACAATTAAGTACATTCAAATTGCAACTAGGTATAACAGATGACTGTGAAATTAGTTTGATTTTTTTCTATGTAATTTTGCCTGAAAGAGTATGTACCATCTAATAATTTTATAAATTGGTATACATGTCTGTTTTTCATGTGATAAGGTAAAAAAAATGTGATACGGTAAAAAAAGAAAATGTTCATCAGGCAGACTATAGTGACTCGTGATTGTAATTCTAGCTATTTAGTAGGCTGAGATGTGAGGATTAAAGTTGGAATCTAGCCCAAGCAGTAGTAAGACTCATATCAACTTAACCACCATAAAAGCCAGGATTGTTATTGTGGTTCATGTTGTTGAGTGCTAGCCTTGCTAGCACACAAGGAAGGATCTGGAACAGTGCTTAGGTCCTGATTGTAAGTCTCAGGCCCAGAACCAAAAAAATTTCACCAAAGAATCTTGTGAATTATTAAAATACAGCATCAATGGGACTAAGCATTTCTTTCTGCTTTTTTTCCAGTCCACGGCCTGGGCCCTTTCTCTGAGCATCTTTGGCTTGAGGCTAGCACTTTACCACTTGAGCCAGAGCACCATTTTCAGCTTGCTTTTCCTGTTTATGTGGTACTAAGGAATCAAACTGAACGCTTCATGCAACAATGCAACCATGCAACCATTAAGCTACATTCCAAGACCCTAATCATTTGTTTTTGAGCTCAGATATAAATTTACTTTCTCTGACATCTCTAGTTGAAATAAATTAGTTGAAATTGAATTTGAAGATGTTAACTTCAGTATTTCTCGAGCCTGTTGCTTTTACTGAAATTTCAAAACTGATTAATTATTTCATATATTGATTATCACTTATTGTTTAGCCTGAAAATATTGAGGGGGGTTAAGTTGAGACCTCAGACACCTGAAGAAAGATCAGTAATTGTCCAACCACTCAAAAGACTCACATGTAAAGGCTACAGCTAAACAAACAACTGTGGAAAATTCCAGAATCAGCTAACTAAAGCTCAGAAGAGGGGACCAATCCTCCTCTTCCTCACAGAATTGAGATTTGAAATTAGCCTCAGAAGGATATGTATCTATGTGAAATATTAGGTCACTTTTTTTAGTTGTCACTTCTAAGCCATCAAATTTGAAACTCTTTAGGGCTGGGGGCTGCTTCTTAACAGAAGCGTCTTTTTTCAATAGAAGGAATTTTCTGGGTATCAGTAAACTTTCCTTAAAACTTACAAATAGTGTGGATTTATTGGTGCATCTATCAGTTTGGTATAACAAAATGAAGAGAAGTTGGAACAGAGATTGGAACAATCATTCAGTGAATGGTGTGAAGGTGTATGGCTAAGATAGCTAAGACTTTATAATGCTGTGTAAGTATTTATGAACTTGTAAGTGCCTTTAGAGAAAATGTATTGGTAGACTTCACCACCACTAGGTGTTATCTCAGACACAATACATTTTTAGGTTTCAGTTTTCTCATCACGTAAGTGGTTATAGTTTACTATTTGCCTCATTATGTTGTGGTAATATTCAAATATATTTGTTCATGGGACATTTAAAATAAAGTCTAAAATATTGTGAAAATAAAATAAGTGGTAGTGATTATTGTGGATATGACTTGAATCTTAGAATGAATATGATAAGAACAGAAGAGATCAGGAAAAGGAAGCAGATGTTCCTAGGGCTCCTTCTCTTACTTGGAACTATGAAGAAAGTTTACTCATCAATAGAATTTGGGAGACATTTATCTTCTGACGCTTACTCTGTTCAGTTCTGAAGGTCACCCAAGAAGGTTTGACTAAAAGTGATGAGATATCGGGATTTTGGTTACAAAATATCTCCAAACTGTGGATTCTCATTTTTTACAGCAAATCTCAGCCAGAGAGAAAAGACTCTATTTTAGGAAAATGTTTTCTGAATTATCATTAAGGCTTGTCCTTATATTTTTTCTTAAATTTCTTCAAACCTAGACAAAACCCATCTTTGCTTCACTCTGTATTCATAAGCTATCTGTTATAATTTAATTGGTTTTGGTGACAAGAAACACTAAGCAAATTAGGAACAAGAGGGAAAGATTATTTATTTAAATAGCATACATCATGGTCAACTTAGTTTCATTTCAGTGATGAAGGATTGTTTAACATACATAAATCTTTAAGCATAATGCAGCACATAAGCAGATCAAGGACAAAAATCACACACTCATTTCTCTGGATGCAGAAAAAGCCTTTGAGAAAAGTAAACATTCTTCTTTTTTCATTTGGTCAGTTGTGGGGCTTGACCTCTGTGCCTGGATGCTATCCCTCAGCTCTTCAGCTCAAGGCAAGCATTCAATCATTGAGGCACAGCACTACTTCCAGTTTTCTGGTCGTTTATTGGAGATAAGAGCTTCACGGACTTTCCTCCCCGGGCTGGCTTTGAACTGTGATCCTCAGAGCTCAGCCTACTGAGAAGTCAAGATTACAGGTGTGAGCCACCAATGCCCAGCCAAAGTCAGCAATCTTTTATCATAAGAGCCTTGAAGAAACTAGTGATACTGGGTATATATCTCGATAGGATTATGGGTATATGTGAAAAATTAAATCATTTCTGCTAATAGCAGGAATGACACAAATGTCTATTTTTTCACCTTTTTCCCATATTGAATGCAATCAAGCCACAGAAATAAACAAAGAGAAAGAAATAAATAGGTCAAAAGGGAAGAAAACTTTTAAATTATGCTTGTTCACAGATAACATGATCCTGTATTTAAAAGATCCTAAAAATTTCCACAGAAAAATTCTAGATCTGATAAATGCTATTCGAAATGTGTCAGAATATATGATCAACATGTAAAAATCATTAGCTTGTCTGCGAACAATGAACAGTCTGGAAAAGAAATCAGAAAAATCACAATAGTCTCAAAAAATTAGCTTAAGATTGTGCTTAACTAATGAAGTAAAAGACTTCTATAATGAAAAGTATAAAACCTCCAATAGAACTGAACGCCAACCTGGGCAAGTAAGTTTGTGAGACTCTTATTTCCAATTAAGCAGCAGAATTAGGAAGTGGTGCTGTGGTTCAATTGGTAGAGTGCTCACCTTGAGTTGAAGAGGTCAGTCAGAGACAACACTCAAGGCAACTGTCAGGACTGACGATGATGATGATGATGATGATGATGATGATGATGATGATGGTAATGATGATTAACTTAAAAATGGGCACTATGGATTGCATTTCATTCTTCCAAAATTATAAGTTGAATTCCCAATCCTCAAAATATTATTTGGAGATGGAGCCTTTGGTAGGTAATTAGGGTATGATGACATCATGGAGGTGAGGCCCCAAATGGATTTAACTTTCACAGAAAAAGGAAAGAAAGATCCTTTCCATCTCAACTGTTCCTCCTTTCCCAGTCATGAACATACCAAGATTTCATGTAGATACACAATGAGATATAGGCCATCTACAAACCTAAAACAGATCCTTCGTCAGAACCCAGTCACACTAGCATACTGGTTTGAGCTTTCAAGCTTTCAGAACTATGACAAATAAATTTTTTCTTTAATTAACTCACTGTATACTATTTTGTTATGGCAGACTAAGTTGAACACACAATGAGAAAAACACTGAAATTCACCGTTTTTACGAAGATACATAAATCTTTGTATGTGGCTAAAAATGTATGAAAATATGCTCAATATTACTAAGCAGTAGGAAAATGTAAGTAAAATGTCAATGACTCCTTAGGATGCCTACCATAAAAATAAATAAAAGGATGCTGAATGCTGGGCACTGGTGGCTCTCGCATGTAATCCTAGCTAATCAAGAGGCTGAGGTCTGATCATGGAGCAAAGCCAGCCTGGCCAGGAAAGTAAAACTCTTATCTCCAATAAACCACCAAACACCAAAAGTGCCGCTATGGCTAAAGTGGTAGAGCACTAGCTTTCAGCTAAAGAACTGAGGGACAGCACCCAGGCCCAGAGTTCAAGCCCCACGACCAACAAAATAATGGAACTTTTGTTCGCTGCTGGTAGAAATATAAAATAGTGCAGTTGCCTTGGGAAACAGTATGAAAAGCACTCTAAAAATTAAAAGCATAACTAGCTTATTATCTAGCAATCCAATTCCTGATATACATAGAGACAAGAAAGAAGGAGGAATGGAAAGAAGTAAGGAAACAAGGAATGTAAATAGATCCTAAATAAATATTGGCACATTCAGGATAACTACAGCATTATTAATACTATTGACAGTTGTAAAAAGGTTGCATAGGAAAACATAGACATTATATATGAGTTCCAAATTACATAACCACATAAAGGAAGAACAGTTAAGGTTCACCTGTCTTTTCCCAGGTTTATCCAATGTGAATAACATAGACAGGGGTAACATTTCCACAGTCTATCATGGATCTTTGGCACAGAGTACTTTGCAGATTCCATGTTCAATTCAAATCAAAGACATCAGGTGCAATTCTGTGATTTCTGTCACCATTCTCTCTATCTGGTCTGTTCTTTCTATGTGAACTCTCCAAATGAAGGCATTTGACCACATAACTCCTCTGTGATATATAAGTGCAAACCACACTGGAAACCCTTCAAAAGCACAATCTTACTTGCTTCAATTTGACCAACAGATGAATAATACCAAAATCTTGAACAGAGAATCAAGTAGAAATGGACCAATCTCTCCATGACTCTGGTAGCATTTATTCTTCTCTCAACTTCATTAAGAAATTGGTTCTATTTTTGACAGTTTCCATTTTTGTTGAGATTGTTCAATGGCTTTCTCTGCGTGGTTATTTCACTAAATGGACTACCTTCCATGGTCTTTCATGAGATTGCAAATGACTGCAAATAAGTCAACAAATATATGTGTTCCAGGTGTTAGATAGAAAATCAATGCATCAAGAAAACATGGAATATAATATTGTATCAAATTGCTGTATGTACTTATCTACGCAATAGAAAGTGATGAGGATCACTTTTTACTTGAATTTTACCCTACTAAACATCTAGCAGAGTCCTACCTCTATCTATGTCTCTCTCATCCCTTGGATTTTTGCAACCATCATCTAACAAGTTTCTCTTTAACCAAGTTTCTAATTTTTTACATTGCTATCAGAATTTTTACCAAAACTATTTTTAATAGTGATTTGATAAGTTATCGGAAGAGAGCGAGATTAAGGGACAGCAGTGGTGATAGAGAGATACTCATCTTCCTAACAACTCCACTTTCATCCTCCAGACTAGTGAGAAAAATCAAGCTCTTCCATCATCCATACTGATGTTTTATTATAACTCACTCAACAGAATATCAGAATAAGTTAAGAGTGAGTCAATTACAAGTGGCTCATCTCCAGTGATTAATTAAGCACTGAAATCATTTTGGTGTTACTCATCCATAACCAAATGCAGAATCTCTTCTTTTTATTCACCATCCAAAGAAACCCAAAGTGGATCTATGGCTCAAGTGGTAGAGCAATAGCCTTGAGCCAAAATGTTTAAGGGCAGTTCCTAGACTCTGAGTTTAAATTGTAAGATTTATGTCCGCACACAAAGAAAATGTGTTCCCAAATATCTGTACTTCCATGTTATTTGAATGTTATATGAATGATCTAGAGATAAATGGTGTCCAGACAGATTTTAGGCTCGTGCACATTTTGTAATAAACAAGATCTTCCATTCAAAAACTGAACTGGAAGTAGTGTCATCTGTGTTATGAGGAATAGACCACACATACTGTGGAGACTTTAGGGGAGCAGTGGAGAAATCTTTGCTCTCATGTCCTGGGCTTAACTCAGGACAGTCTTTTCACATCTATTGTTCCCCAAAGCAGTTGGTGATCATCTGACTCCAGTCTCAAAGGGCTGGAACTCTTATTTCTGAGAAGAGTTTATAAAATTAACATGAGAACTCATTGCTTATTATAGAGAAACAAGTCAACAACTTTATGCTTTTAATCACTCTGCATGCCTGAAAGTAATAATGCTCATCACTTGTGTCCAAATCTTTTGAATAATATTCAAGTATATATATCCTACTCAAAACAATGAAAGAATAAGAATTCTTGGTTCAGTGAATGCTTAAGAGTAAAGAAAGATTTCCCATTACACCTAGGTTACCTCTGCAATGAAAGATTTCTCTTTATAAATTACGGAGATCTGTGACAACAATTTTCCCACATTGGGTTTCTTTTCAGTGTTAATGTTCCAATGCTTGCTGAAGGTGGACATCCAGTCGATAGACTTCCTCTAATGCTTACTTTTACGGAGATTCTGTCATGTGTCCAAGTCTTTGATACCTGTTGAGATATACTTTTTGCTGAATGTGTTTCTATATTTGTTGTATTTACGTTTTTTGTCGTGGATTTTCTCAATTTCACTTAGGACTGACTTCAGATTAAATGTCATTGAACATTTGTTCCATTCATTATGTTTCTTTCTTCTATATGTCAGTTCTCTGATCAACAATGAGGTATGCCTCCCAGATGAAAGTCTCTACACGCTGGTAATGTTCATCAGGTTTCTCTCCTGTGTGTGTTCTATAAATTAACATGAACGTGTTTTCTCCTGTGTGTTTCTGATGCAAACAGAGGGATGAATTTTAAAAAAAAACACATTTGTTGCATTCATAGAATTTCTCTCATTTGAATGTTCAGTGAAGAACGCTCAGCTGAGCCTTCTGGGTAAAGGGCTGTAAAGTTGCTGCATTCATGAGACTTCTCTCCTGTGTTGGTGCTCTGATGCAAACTGAGTTTTCTTCCAGGTGAAAGACTTTCCACATTTAGTACACTCCTAAAATTTCTCACCTGTTTGAATTCCATTATGCTTACTGAAGTCTGGACTCTGGTTGAAGGATATTTCACACCTGTTATATTCACAAAATTTCTCTCCTGTGTGTCTTCTCTGATGATCAGTAAGTTCTGCTTCCGGGTAAAGACTTTCCACACATAATACATTCAGAAGCTTTCTTTCCTGTGTGTGTGTTTTTGATGGACGTTAAGGTCTGCCATCTCAGTAAAAGATTTTTCACACAGGACACATTCATATGGTTTCTATCCTGTATGTGTTCTCTGACGTTTGTTAAGGTGGACCTTCCAAGTGAAAGAATTTCCACACGTTACAATCATAAGGTTTCTGTCCAGTGTGTCATATCTGCTGGACAGTAAGTGGTGCCATCTGAGTGACAGACTTTACATATTTTTTGTATTCATAAAGTTTTTCTCCTCTGTGTTCTCTGATGGAGTGTAATGTGTGCCTTCTCGGTGAGATACATTCATAAGGTTTTTCTTACGTGTGTCTTTTCTGATGATCAGTAAAAGTTGCCTTCCAGGTGAAAATCGTTGCAACCTCGATACATATATAAGATGTCTCTCCTGTGTTTTTTCTCTGATGATTAGTAACAGCTTCCTTCCAGGTGAAGGGTATTACATACTCAAAACATTCATAAAGTGTCTCTACACTGTGGATTCTCTGATGGATGTGAAGGTCTGCCTTTTGGATGAAAGACTTTACATACGTGATATAATCATAAGGTCTTTCTCCTGTGTGTCTTCTCTGATGAACGGTAAGGACTGTCTTCTTGGTAAAGGACTCTCCACACCTGTTAAAATCATAGGATTTCTCCCCTCTGTGTCTTCTCTGATGGATAGTAAGTAGTGCCTTCTGGTGAAAGATTATCCACATTTGTTATATTCATAAGGTTTTTCTCCTGTATATATTATCTGATGAAAAGTGAGGTATGACTTTAGCCAGAAAGACATGCCACATTTGTTGCATTCATAAGTTCTCTCTTTTGTATGAGCTCTCTGATACATGCTGAAAGTTAACCTCTGGGTGGAAACTGTCGAATCCTCATATTCATAAGGCTTGTCTTCTGTGAGCATTTGAGGTGGGAAAGTGAGGTCTGACTTCCGAGAGATATAATTTTTTTCATTTTATATACTCATTGGAGTTCTCCTCTGCATATTTGCTCTGGAATTTTATAAGGTGAATTTCCCTACTGATAGGTTTTTCACATTCATTACATGAAAAGGATTCTCTCTTGTGAATATTATCTGATGAGTAGTGACTGTACTTCTTATGTAGAATGTTTTTCCTTATTCAGGGCATTCGGATGTTTTCCTCTGTCCCTGAAGTATTTCTTGGGCAAAGAGAGGACACTTACCATAGTCTTCCCTATATTCATCATGGTTATAGGAAAGCTGTCCCACATAAGCCCAACTTTGTCTAAAGAATATTGTCTGTGACTGAAAAAAATCTCCTTTTTTACACCACATTCAAAATATTGCTACTCATCTTTTTGATCAAAATGCTCCAAATATCTCAGGGATTGTTCAACTACGGGAGACAGAGCAGGCCTATATGCACCATGCATCTCATCAGGTTCAATATAGAGAAGCATGTTCTGGCACTCAATGAACTCCATAATTTTCATCCCTAAAGACTTTCCATTACTCCCCAAATCAGCTCTGGGTTAGGTTTTGAAGTCATATGAAAAGTTTTTACTAATTTGTGACATGTACTTCACAAAGATAGTCACGTGGACTTTCCTGGCAGGTCTTAATCATGTACTCCATTTCTTGAACATCTAAAATGAGACATAGAGCCAGGTGCTGGGATCTCATGCTTATAATCTTAGCTACTCAGGAGGCTGAAATATGAGGATCATAGTTCAAAACCAGCCAGGCAGGAAAGTCCTTGAGACTTTGCCAATGTTGGGATTTGAACTGATAGCCTAGCAGGCCCAATTGTTGAAAGAGTCAAGGTGAGGAAACCAGCATGTGAACAACTGAGGAGCTAGGCCATTCCTAGGACGTGACAATGAGCCCCAGGGATGACCAGGATAGGCATAAATTCATACTTGAAATATAGGATCTGTATTGATATATATGTGTGGGCAGCATCTTGCGTTCGGTGCATTTCTTCTTAATTTATGTTTAATTCATGATGGTATTGTGAACTTTACTGAGTATGGTGACAGATATAACTGTACTGACATGGATGACGACCTGTTCCCATTGTTATAAGGTTGCCTATGCATTCATTCTCCATCCTAGCTGAGACCCAGGACTTCCACATTAGAGGAAATCAGGCGCAATGACTGGCTTCTGACATCAGGATGAATGTTTTGTCAGGCCTGGGATTTGAACTCAGATCTGGGTAACCCTGTTGCACTGTGGGGGAAGGGAAAGCTCATCATCCCTGAAGACTAGAATGTCAGGCCTGGTCCAGGGCCTGATTTGAAGTTCCAGCAGTGGAAAAAATAAGAAGCTTACCTTTTTTAAACATAGGATCTCTATTTACATACAGGTGTGGTATGCATTTTGCTTTCAATGTAGTTATTTTTTTAATTTTGAGTCTTATTCATGGATGTATTGTGTATTTTATTGAGTATGGTAACAGGTATATCTGTTTTGCCATGGATGACAACCTATTCCCATGGCTATAGAGTTGCCTATATAGCATTCTCCATCCTCGATGAAGCCCAGGACCTTCACAGGACAGGAAATCATGTGGATCCATTGGTTTCTCATGTCAGGATGTATCTTTTGGCTGTGCTGGGGTTTGAACTCAGAGCTTAGCAGGCAGAATTGGGGAATGGGTCAAGGTGAGCACTATGCTCACCAGCTTGTGAGCCACTAAGGTGCTAGGCCATTCCCAGGACCTGAGCTCGTGCCCCGTTAGGGTCAATATACACATGAAATCATAATTTAAAGACAGGAGCTATATTTCCATACATGGGTGGGAGGCATCTTGCATTCAGTGTACTCATTCTCTTGATTTCGTGTCTTATTCATAGATGCAATATGTATTTTACTGAGTGTGATAACAGTTATAACTATGCTGACATTGCTGGCAACCAATTCCCATGAGTACAGAGTTGCCTACATAGCATACTCAATTATAGCTGAGACCCAGGACTTTCACAACATAGGAAAACTGGTGCAACCATTGGCTTCTCATATCAGGATGAATCTTTTGGTAGTACTGGGATTTGAACTCAAGGCCTAGCAGGCTCAAGTGGTGGATGAGGCATGGTGAGCACACCAGCATATGAGCCACTAAGCATATAGGTCTTTCCTGGAACCTGAGATCAAGCCCCAGTGGGCGCTATCGTAGTCATAAATTCAGAATTTAAACAGAGGATCTCTATTTCCATACATGGGTGGGCGGCATCTTGGGTTCAGTGTAGTTATTGTCTTTATCTGGTGTCTTACTCATTGATGTATTGTGCATTTTCTTGAGTATAGGATGACAGATATAACTGTGGTGACCTGGATGACAAGCTATTCCCATGAGTATAGAGTTGCCTATGCATTTTCCATTCTAGCTGCGACCCAGAACTTGCACAGCACAGAAGAACAGATGCAACGAATGGTTTCTCACATCAGGGTGAATTTTTGGAAGTTCTGTGATTCGAATTCGAGGCCTAGGAGGCCCAACTGCACAATGGGTCCACATGAACAAACCAACCTGTGAGCCACTAAGGAGCTGGGCTGTTCCCAGGAGCTGAGATCAAGCCCCAGGGAGGCCACAAGAGTCCTCAATCCATCATTGAAACATGGGATGTATATTCACATCCGTGTGTGGACTGCTTCATGCATTGAGTGTAGTTATCCTCTATATTTTGTATGCTATTCATGGATGTATTATGTATGTTCTTGAGTATATATGACAGGTGTAACTAGGCTGACATGGATGACAACCTTTTTCCATGGCCACAGGGTGGCCCATGCATTCTCCATCCTAGCTGAACCCCAGGACTCACACAGGAAAACAGGTCCAACGTCTGGCTTCTGACAGGATGAATATTTTGGCACTGCTAGGATCTGAACTCAGCACCTAGGAGGCCCAATAGGGGAATGGGTCCACATAAGCACACCAGCCTGTGAGCCACTAAGGAGCTAGGCCATTCCCAGGACCTGAGATCGAGTCCCAAGGGTAAGGTAGGGGGAGCAAAATTGTCATCCATTCATAAGCTGAAGGTAGTAAGCAAATAAGTACATATCTCTATAGAGTAGGAGAGATGGAGAGCTGTGATTGAATCCAATCTACCCTGCGACTACCGATTCTTGGATCTTCCCCAATGCCTCCATTTAATGACTGTGATGATTATGGTCACACTTCATCAACTCTTCACTAAAAATAATCGATACCCCATAAGTCTTGACTATCATTTCCTACTCGAATCCTTAGGAACTACTCACTCAAGGAAGAGATTGGTCATATTTCATGGCTCTTCTTAGGTCCAGAATTGAGTATCTCAGGAACTCCTGCCATTCCCTCAATGTAGGATGGCTGACCAGGATTCGACCTCGGGGCCTCCGTTGCCCGGTCATCCTGTGGCTCCCCCGACAGCCAGCAGGCCTTCAGCCACACCAGGTCACCATCAATCTGCAGTCCACCCGGTTCGTTCTTACCATGGTCAACATTCAAATGAAAATAAATCTAAAAATGCCAGTTGGAACTTCCCGCCACTTTTTTCTCCACTGGCTTTTTATTTTTTCCTACAACCCTGGGGTCCTAGGATCCGAGGATGGGCTGTGGGTCCAGAGGCTGCAGCCTAGGATAATCGGACCCGAGGCAGATTTGCCACAACTTGAGTTCAAGCCCCAGGTCTGGAAAAAAATATTAAAAAATTGAAAAATTATGAATGAAGCACCCTAGCTCAGAATTCGCGCCATTTTACTGCCAGAGATGGGATGTGAAATCAGGTCCAGGTAACTCTTTTGCACTGTGGGGGAAGGAGAAGCTCACTATCGTTGAAGACTACAAGGTCAGGCCTGGTCCCAGGGCTGAATTGAAGCCCCAGCTCAGGCAAAAATCATATGCCCACCTATGCTACACATAGGATCTCTATTTACATACATGTGTGGAATGCATCATGTTTTCAGTGTAGTTGTTCTTTTATTGTGTGTCTTAGTCAGAGATGCATTTTATATTTTATTGCATATGATGACAGATATAACTGTGCTGACTTGGATGGCAACCTATGCCCATTTCTATAGAGCTTCCTACTGATTCTCCATCCTAGCTGAGACTCAAGACATTCTCGAGACAGAAAACAGGTGGATCAATGGACTTCTCACATCAGGATTCATGTTTTGGCAGTGTTGGGATTTGAACTGAGAGCCTAGCAGGCCGAATTGGCAAAAGAGTCAAGGTGAGGACACCGGCCTGTTAGCAACTAAGGAGCTAAGTCATTCTCAAGACCTGAGGTTGTGCCCCAGTGAGGGCCAGGATAGGCATAAATTCATACTTGAAACATAGGATATGTATTGCCATATATGTGTGGGTAGCATCTTGAGTTCCGTGCACTCCTCCTTATTTTGTGTCTAATACATGGAGGTATTGTGTATTTTACTGAGTATGGTGACAGGTATAACTCTGCTGACATGGATGATACCCTGTTCCCATTGTTATAAGCTTGCCTATGCATTCATTCTCCATCCTAGCTGAGACCCAGGACTTCCATAGGAGAGGAAAATAGGTGTAAAGACTGGCTTCTAACATCAGGATGAATCTTTTGTCAGACCTGGGATTTGAACTCAGATCTGGGTAACCCTGTTGCACTGTGAGGGAAGGGAAACCTCATCATCCCTGAAGACTAAAATGTCAGGCCTGGTCCAGGGCCTGATTTGAAGTTCCAGCAGTGGACAAAATAACAAGCTTACCTTTTTTAAACATAGGATCTCTATTTACATACAGGTGTGGTATGCATTTTGCTTTCAATGTAGTTATTTTTTTTAATTTTGTGTCTTATTCATGGATGTATTGTGTATTTTATTGAGTATGGTGACAGGTATATCTGTTTTGCCATGGATGACAACCTATTCCCATGGCTATAGAGTTGCCTATATAGCATTCTCCATCCTCGATGAGGCCCAAGACTTTCACAAGACAGGAAAAGAGTTGTAAGGATTAGTTTCTCACATCAGGATGAACCTTTTGGCATTGCTGGGAGTTGAACTCTGGGCCTAGCAGGCCCATATTTCTAATGAGTCCATATGAGAACAACAGCTTTTGAGCTACTAAGGATCTAGGTCCTACCAAGGACCTGAGAGTGAGCTTCGGGGTGGGGTTTGTGCACCATATTTATCCATTCATAAGCTGAAGCTTGTATGCTAATAAATACCTATTTGTATAGAGAAGATGTGGCAAGCTGTGTTGGATTCCTATCTACCATGTGACTACCAATTCTTGGATCTTTCCTAATGACTCGATTTCCTGAATGTAATTATTATTGTCACATTTCGTGAAGTCTTAATTAAAAATAATTGTTGTGCCAGAGTTCTTGCCTATCATTTCCTATATGAATTATGCATGAACTTCTCAGCTCTTCCCTAGGCCTGAATTCAAGCACTAGCCCGAAAAATATAACATTTATAGACTTTTTAAATGTCATTTATATTTACATCTATATATTCAGTCTGTATCATGTTTGTTGTAGTGATTCATTACACATTATTATTGATTGATTGAATTAATATTTATTTTATGTACTGTGAGTGCACCTATATCATTTATTACATTTATTCCAATCTATTCTGTAGCATGTAGCTTTGCATACATATTATGTATATCATACCTGACACTCAGCAAGTGCACAGAAATGGAAAACAGGTGTCTCACTTGGATTCTTACTCCAAGATGAAATATTTGGCAATGCTGGTACCTGAACTGAGGGCCTAGAAGTCCCAATTCATGAATGGGTGAGTGTCAGCATGGCAGCCTCTAGCTCATTCAGCTGCCAAGTGGATCCCAGGACCTAGGATGGAGCCACAGGTTTGGCCAAAATAGCAGTACCTTTCTATCTGGTATATATAACAGATATATATATATATATTTATCTGGTATACAGATAAATATGTATTTAGATATTTTGATACTGCCAGTGATGTCTATGTGGAATTAAATGACATATACTACATTCGTACAGATTCTCAGGTGTTTAGTGAGGACTCCATTTAATGAATAGTATTCTTTTAATGCATAATAAACTATGAAATAAATCAATCTGTGTTCTGTGATTATTGGGTCTAAATTTATACTAGACTGATTGATGAACTACTCATCCAACCATGACATTGATCATATTTCTCTGGCGTTCCTATGGACAAACAATACTTTCTTAGGCTCTCCAGCCCTTTGTATGTAGCATGACTGGGATTCAAACTCAGGGCCTAGGTGTCCAGGTTGGCCTATGGCTTCTCTGACAGCCTGTCAGCCTTCAGCAATGCCAGGTGACCTACAGGTTGCAGCAGTGTTATTTGGACCAGGGATGGTCAACATGCAAGGAAGGAAAACCAAGGAACTGCCATCCGTAGGTGGTTCCTGGATTTTTTTTTATTGGTGCTGTTTTCATTTTGCTTTCCTGTCAGCCCCGAGGCCTAGTATCCCAGGATGGGCTGTGGGTCCAGAGGCTGCACCATCCAAGCCTAGGTTGATGTTAGCTGAGCAGAGTTGCCACGATATGAGTTCAAGCCCAGTGCTGGGCAAAAAAATAATAATAATAAAAATAAATAAATAATTAATTAAAAATAGCCTGGCATCAGCTATGGTTCACGCCTGTAATCTCAGCTACTCAGGACGCTGAGATCTGAACATCACGGTTCAAAGCCAGCCAAGGCAGGAAAGTCTGTGAGACACTTATCTCCAATAAACCACTAGAAAACCAGAAGTGGTGCTGTGGCTCAAGCATTATAGCACTCGCCTTGAGCTGAAGAGCACAAGGACAGCTCCCAAGGCCAGAGTTCAAGTCCCATACATACATATATACATACATACAATACTAATGAAGCTCCCTGGCTTGGAATTCATGCCCTTTGTTTTCTGCCAGACCTGGCAATGGAATTCAGAGTCTGGGTAACTCTAATTCACTGGGGGGATGGGGAAACTCACCCTCTTTGAAGACAAGCAATTCAGCCCTGTTCCCTCGGCCTGAATTCAATCCCCAGCCCTGTTAATGTAATATTCATCCACATTTGAAATAATAATTAATATCTACATAATTATGTTTATTGCAATTTGCTGTGAGTGTATTTTATTTTTTGTATTATTCATTCATTATTTTATTGACTATTATTACACTTATAACATGTATTAAATTGATTACAATATGAGAAATATGCAGATTAGCGTATGTATTATATATCTTACTTCAGACCCAGGACATTCATCGAAATTCTATAGTAGGGGGAGTCTGGGAAGATGGCGGAGGAGAAGCTGGAGTCTAAGTAAGCTCTCGCATAGATAGCAGTTTTAGAATTGCAGTGAACAGTCCTAAGCCAGAGAATTACAGCAAGTGTGCCATCACAGGACAGAGTTAGGCCAGAGAAGGAAACCCAGGCAAGAAGACACTTCTGAGCGATTGCCAGCAGCTGCGGCCGCGGCGGCAGCTGTGGCGGCAGTGGGGGAGTGCACGAGCCATACCTGAGCAACAGAGAATCTGGGACAAAGGAGCCAGATGCACCAGGGCAGCAGATTCTACTCAAAACCAGCAAGAACCGACAAGGAGCAGACATCTTCATCCTGCAGTTCACAGACCAGAGACGACCCAGGAACTAAGACTCTGCGTGAGTAGAAGCCTGATGTCCTCACTCCTTCTCAGGGAGCAGAGGAGGGAATGCCACCCCTCCCCCCACCAGCACCGGTGATCTCCATCTTGGATGCTGACAAAGCTCGGAGGAGCTGCTAGCTCCAACTCAGGCCTTGGAATAAAACGAGTCATTTAGCAGGTCACAAGAACTTTACAGTGGCGTGACCTGCCAGGCTCAGCTCCACCCAGAGAAAAGTCACCCAGCTCGGGCGCCAGCCCTAGGAGTGGGTTTCTTCACTGAGTAATCAGAGCCAGAGGCTGCCCCTCCCTCTAGCAGCCTCGACAATCAATTGAAAATCAGTAAACAGAAACCCTGAGAATGGCCCCAGGCTGGGCTCTGTGAGGTTTTCACAAAATAGTCCCGGAAAAGCTACTGTCTGTTAAAAGGCCTCAACTCTACCCAGAACCTAGCCTCATCACTGCATCCCCCTCTTTTGTGATACTCAAAGCAGATCTGCCTCCCAATAAACTAGTCTGGGAGGAGGATCGCCAAATCCTGGGTAAAGCAGAGCATTTTTCTGCCTGTTCGAACAAACTGACTTAAGAAACCAACCATGCCACAGGACCACAAGCAGACCAGAGACTCCAACAAGAAGCTGGTTACGGACACAAGGGAGATACAGGATTTTTCCCACTCCTCCCAAAAAAATCAAAGACTTTTTTTTTTCTCTCTCTTCTTTTTTTTATTTTATTTTTATTTTTATTTATTTATTTTTATTATTTTAATCTTTAATCTTTGCCTTTTTTTGGAAAAAAAATGTTTTCCAGAAACTTTTTTTTCCCTCTTATAATTTTTATTTTAGGGATATGTGAGTGTGAGTTTTTCTTTCTTTTTTGGCCTTCTTTCTCTTTTTTTTCTTTTTTTAACTATCTTTTTGTTTTTTGTTTAGTTCTACTGAACTTCTCATCTTTTTTTCTTCCTTTCTTATACTTTTCACCTTCTCCTCTCTTTCGTTCTTCTTTATGTGACTTAATCCTAGTTCTGAACATCCTCAGATAAACCCATAGTTGACTATTAGACGGTATCCCCCATTGTGTACACACTTAATCCACAAATTTATTACTCAAGTCAAAACCTCTAAGACTTAAACTCTTAATAGCAGTACTACCTCTTTATACCTATATAATATTTTAAGGATTTTTATTTTTAAGTTTTTCACATCTCCTTTATATCCCTCCCCTTCTCTCAGTAACTTCACGTTCTTATCTAAATAGATTGTTATTGAAACTACATAATTTTATTAATTTTACCTTTCTATTTTTTCTGGTCTCTTTTCTTTTCCAGTTCCCTTACTTCTTTTTTTCTCTCTCTCTAATTTCATCCTACCGAACCTATTTCCTGCTTTGAGATTAGGACTTAGTTAACTCTCCCTGAGCCTCCCCACATCAATCTATTCCTATTTTATTACCCACATCTCTCCCTAACCCTAATAATTTCTGGTCTTCCAAATTCTTCTTTGCGGTTTGTAGCCCATTAATCTATAGTTGTTTGATGTTGAATAGATATATCTGTTGAACCAGATTGTATCTGTAGACTATTGACTGTGCAAATTCAGACTTGGGTTGATGCTTGCCTTAAGATAGTGTTATAGCACAAAACTGGTGCTATTTTCATCTCAAATGCGCAGAGTAAGCTGGAAAAACAAAAGAAAATTGGCAAATCCGGGTATCTCAATTCCCAATCTTGATAATCAGGGAACAGAACAGATAATGAATAATCCAGAGGAGATTTCCCAAATAGCTCTACAAACACTGCTGGCAAACATGATAAATCAAAATACTGTAAGCATACAAATGACTCTGTATGAGCGTGATAGGGAGAGAGAGGAGGCAACCAAAAGTTTATACAGGAATATCATAAGCGTGAGGAAGCTACTCAAAAGCTGATACAGGATTTGCATGAGCAGCTTGAGAATACTCAAAGACAAAGGCAGGAATGGCGCAAACAGGCTGAGAACACTCAAGGAGAACTACATGAATCCCACGAACCGGAGGGAGCTTATCAAAGATCACTAAAGGCATTCATGGAATCCATTAACAAAGAGCTGAAGGAAGTCAGGGAGACCACAAATGGAATGCTGAAAGGAACCCAGCAGAAGGAATGGGAGTCCAAGGAAACCATAACCAATCAACTAAGTGATCTGAGAACAAACACTGAACATCAAATTAAGGAAGTAAAGAAGTTCATACAAGATCCAAAGCAAAGCTTCAACAAAGAATTTGAAGCCATCAAAGCTGACCAATTAGAAGGAAAAGAGATAAAAAAAAAGTGGAAAGTCTTGACAGCAGGTTAGACCATGCAGAAGATCGAATCTCAGGGATTGAAGACAGCCTAGATATTATAGAGAAAGAACATACAACCATCCAAGACAAGTCCAAGAAATACGATAGATCTGTCCAACACTTGGAAGACACCATCAGAAGGCCTAATCTAAGGATAGAGTGTAGAGGTGCGCCTAGAAACTGAAGTTAATGGCCTAGCAAATTTGTTTAACAGGATCCTAGCAGAGAACTTCCCAAACATGTAAAAAGATAGGCCTATTCAGATACAAGAAGCTTTTAGAACTCCAAACAGACCAGACCAGAATAGGACATACCACTGTCACATTATAATCCACACAGGATCAACTCAGACCAAGGAAAAGATCCTTAAAGCTGTCAAGGAGAAAAGATTTATCACCTATAAAGGGAAACCAATTAGAATCACCTCAGATTTCTCAGCAGAGACAATCAAAGCAAGAAGAGCCTGGAATGATGTATGCCATGCCCTAAAAACAAACAACAATCAACCAAGAATACTGTACCCAGCTACACTCTCCTTCATAACTGAAGACCAAATAAAAAACTTCCATAGCAAAGAAAAATTGAAACAATACATCTCCACCAAACCAGCCCTACAAAAGATTCTTAAAGATGTCCTACACATAGAAAACCAACAAGACCACAATAAAGGCCAAAAAACTGCACCCAAACTGAGAATCCAAGAACCATAGGAAGAACCCAGTCCTTGCAGCCCCCAAGAAGGTGGATAACATGGCAGGAATGCCCAAATATTTCTCAGTCCTTTCTCTTAATGTTAACGGACTGAACTCTCCAATTAAGTGACATAGACTGTCTAGTTGGATTAAAAAACAAGAACCTTCTATCTGCTAACTTCAGAAGTTACATCTTGCCCGTAAAAACAAACACATTTTCAATGTTAAAGGTTGGAACAAAATCTACCAAGCAAATGGTCCCCATAAACAGGCAGGAGTTGCAATCCTAATATCAGATAAAATAGACTACAAATTAAAATTCTTGAGAAGAGATAAAGAAGGTCGCTACATACTAATTAAGGGATCTCTCTTTCAGGAGGATATTACAATTATAAATATATACTCGCCAAACAATGGAGCACCCAAATTAATCCAAGAAACACTACTTTCCCTCAAATCCCATATAAATCCAAAGACATTAATTGTTGGGGATTTTAACCAACCACTCTCCCCACTAGATACATCAACTCGGCAAAAACTCAACAGAGAAACCGCAGATCTAAACAGCTGCATAGATCAACTAGATTTAACAAATATCTACCGAATATTTCACCCAGCAGCATCAGAATACACGTTTTTCTCAGCAGCAATTAGAACATTTTCTAAAATAGACAACATTTTAGGCCACAAAGCAGACTTGTATAAATTCAGGAACATTGAAGTTATACCTTGCATTCTCTCTGACCACAAGGGAATAAAATTAGAACTCAACACCAAAAGCCACCAAAGCAAGAAAGCCAGGTATCACATGGAGGCTGAACAACACACTGCTGAATCATGAGTGGGTCATGGAAGAGAATAGAAAGGAAATTCAAATGTTCATGCTATTCAACAAAAATGAACACACAAATTAACAGCTCCTATGGGACACAATGAAAGCAGTACTCAGAGGCAAGTTTATAGCTCTGAGCTCCTACATCAACAAATTAGAGAGATATTCAACCAGCAATTTAATGACACATCTAAACATCCTTGAAAATGAGCAGTAAGATAGACCCCAATACAGTAGACAGAAAGAAATAATTAAAATTAAATCAGAATTAAATGAATTAGGATCCAAAAAACTATAGAAAGAATCAACAAAACAAAGAGTTGGTTCTTCGAAAAAATTAACAAAATTGACAGACCCTTAGCAAATTTCATCAGAAAAAGAAGAAAACATACCCAAATAAATAAACTCAGAGATGAGAATGTAAACATCACCACGAAACAACCAAGATTCAAAACATTGTAAGGGAATACTTCTCAAATCTTTATGCTAATAAGTTTGAGAACTTGACAGAAATGGACCTTTTCCTAGAAATATTGACATGCCAAAACTAAACAAAGATGAGTTAAACCAGCTTAACAGGCCCATATCAAGCATAGAAATAGAAACAGCAATAAGAGTCCTTCCAACTAAGAAAAGTCCAGGACCAGATGGTTTTACATTGGAATTCTACAAGGCTTTCAAAGTAGAGCTCACATCCAAACTCCTCCAACTCTTCAATGAAATTGAAAGAGAAAGTTCACTACCGAGCACATTCTATGAATCCATCATAACCCTCATCCCAAAACCAGGCAGGGACTCATCAAAGAAAGAGAACTATAGACCCATTTCTTTGATGAACATTGTTGCAAAACTTCTCAACAAAATTTTGGCCAACCGACTTCAACAATTCATCCAAAAAATCATAAAGCATGATCAAACAGGATTCATATCATGGATGCAAAGCTGGTTCAATATACGCAAATCAATTAATAATATTCCTCACATCAACAGGAGCAAGAATAAGAACCACATGGTTATCCCAATAGATGCAGAAAAAGCATTCGACAAGATCCAGCACCCCGTTATGATGAAGGTTTTGGAAAAATTAGGAATCCATGGAACATTCCTCAATACAATAAAGGCTGTATATGACAAACCTACAGGCAGCATTATACTTAATGTTGAAAAACTACAGCCTTTTCCTCTTAACTCAGGAACAAGACAAGGATGTCCACTCTCTCCACTAATCTTCAATCTAGTATTAGAATGCCTAGCTACAGCAATAAGACAAGATGCAGACTCAAAGGGAATCCAAATAGGGAAAGGAGAAATAAAACTCTCCCTCTTTGCAGATGACATGATCTTCTATTTAAAGAATCCCATAGACTCCACTCCCATATTACTCAAGCTGATTCAAAACTTTGGCAAAGTAGCAGGGTATAAAATTAACCCCCCAAAATCAATGGCTTTTGTGTATACCAACAATGAGAAAAGTGTGGCTGAAATTAGGAAAGCAACTCCATTTGTAATAGCCCCACAAAAAAATAAAATACCTAGGAATTAACTTAACTAAAGAAGTGAAGGACCTCTATGATGAAAACTTTAAAATCTTGAAAAAGGAAATCAACACAGAACTTCAAAAATGGCAAAACCTCCCATGCTCCTGGATTGGAAAGAGTAACATAATGAAAATGTCAATACTTCCCAAGGCTATCTACAAATTCAATGCGATACCTTTCAAAATTCCAACCTCATTTTTCAAGGAAATAGAAGAGGCAATCCAAAAATTCATATGGAACAATAAAAGACCCCGAATAGCAAAAACGCTCCTCAATGGAAAGAACACTGCTGGAGGAATAGCAATAACAAATTTCACACTCTACTATAAAGCCATAGTAATCAAAACAGCTTGGTATTTGTATAAGAACAGAACTCAGGACCAATGGAATAGAATTGAAAACCCAGAAATTAACCTACAGACCTATAGCCACCTCATCTTTGATAAGGGAACTAAAACAATAGAATGGAAGAAAGACAGCCTCTTCAATAAATGTTGCTGGCAAAATTGGTTAACTACTTGTAGAAAACTAAAGGTAGATCCTTATATATCACCCTGCACCAGAATCAACTGTAAATGGATCAAAGACCTCGAAATCAAAGCAGACACTCTGAAAATATTACAGGATGGAATAGGAGAAACCCTAGGCCTCCTTGGATTCAGGCCGAAATTTTCTGAAAAGAGACCCGGAAACACAACAAATCAAAGAAAGGTTGGACAAATGGGGTTGCATAAAGTTGCAGAGCTTCTGCATGGCAAAGGACATAGCTACCAAGATCAATAAAAAGCCCACGGACTGGGAGAAGATCTTTACTAGCCATACAGCGGACAAGGGTCTCATATCTAAAATATACTTGGAAGTCAAAACATTAAATCCTCCAACAACAAATCCTCAAAGAAACAACTGCCCAATAAATAAGTGGGCGAAAGACTTAAAGAGAAACTTGTCTGAAGAAGAAAGAAGAACGGCCAATAGACACATGAAGAAGTGCTCAACATCTCTAGCCATAAAAGAAATGCAAATAAAAACAACATTGAGATACCACCTTACTCCACTTAGAATGGCAAAAAACAAGATCTTTAACAACAACAGATGCTGTAGGGGATGTGGACAGAAGGGAACCTTACTTCATTGTTGGTGGGAGTGTAAACTTGTTCAACCACTTTGGAAAGCAGTATGGAGGTTCCTGAAAAGACTTCAGATAGAGCTCCCCTATGACCCAGCAATCCCACTTTTGGGCATTTACCCAAATGTTTACAAACAAGACCACATTAAAGCTACCAGCACAATGTTTTTATTGCAGCATTATTTACCATAGCTAAGATATGGAACCAACCCAGATGCCCCTCAGTAGATGAATGGATCAAGAAAATGTGGTATATATACCCAATGGAATTCTATACCTCCATCAGAAAGAATGACATTGCTCCATTTGTTAGGAAATGGAAAAACTTGGAAAAAATTATATTAAGTGAAGTAAGCCAGGCCCAAAGAAACATGGTTTCCTTTTTTTGCAATATCTAGTATATGTATGAGTCAAGGGGAAAAGGTCAGATAATGTGATGTTAGGAAAATGAACCCTTAGGTATGTATATTAATGTTTTTTTCTTTCATGCATGTGTTTTTAACGCATTTATAAAATTATTTCTTTGTTGCTTTGTATGTGCCTCCCCCACAGTATAACCCCTGCTTTCACTATATTTGATGTCAGTATAACTTTGGAGAAGATGGGGAACACAAGTCGTTTAAGGATACCGGTGGACTTGTTGCAACAATGAGAAGTACAAGTTGTCATGTCCAAAATGAGCTTTACAACGTCAGTGCGGGGGTGGGGGAGAAGGATTGGGATTGGAGGTGAGGGGGGAGGCTAGGAAGGGATGAGAATGGTAAACAAAGGAGGAGGCTGCAGTGCTTGGTAAGAAATGTACACATTATCCTGCCCATGTAATTGTAACCCCTCTGTACAGTATGTTCACAAATAAAATTAAATTAAATTTTTTAAAGAAGAAATTCTATAGTACATCATCCCATGCTTAGAAAAACAGAAAGAATACATCAAGCAAATTAATTTATCCTTAGGCACCCCAGTAGTTGGTACGTGTAATCCCAGCTACTCAGGAGGTGAGAACTGGAATATGAAGTTTCAAAGTCAATCCAGGCAGCAAAGCCTAAGAGATATCATCTCCAGATAACTGGCAAAAACCCAGTCTACAGGTATGGCTGAAGTGGTAGAAAATCAGCTACAAACAAACAAGCCAAGAAAGAGCAAGCTGAGTTCAAGTGCGTCGAGAGGAGGGTAGGGGGATAAAGGGGAAACAAATCCTCCAAAAACAGAGAACAAAACAACAGTACACAAATCCCATCTAATTTATGGTACCAATAAACTGAAAAAATATCAAGCTTGTGCATTTGTATAATTTTACATGAGCCCATATGTTCTTAGGTACACTTCAAAGCTATGTTTTTAATAATATTTGTATATATAAATTAATAATGTATATATATATATATATATATATATATATATATATAAACTAAGAAACCAGCCAATGAAAACATACTTCTGAATTAGTGCCTTAATCCTGGCATTATAAATTATTTGTACAAAAAGTACGTTCGAGGTTTCTTTCTTTAGAATCAATCTTAAAATGTTTATTCATGTACCAGGCGTCAGTGGCTCACACCTATAATCCTAATTACTCAGGAGGCTGAGAGTTGAGGATGGCATTCAAGGCAAGCCCCAGGAGAAAACCGGAACCCATAGAAAACCAGTAGAAAACCGGGAGTGGCTATGTGGCTCAAGCTGTAGAGTGCTCGCAAAGAGCTGAAGAGCGCAGGGATAATGCCCAATCCCAGAGTTCAAGCCCCACCACCGACAATAAAAAAAAAAGGAAAGAAGTTTGTTCATACAAAATTCTAACATTCTGAGCCTTAGGAAAGTTTTCTTCCAGGGTCTTATGCTCTTTAGGCAACTATTCCACAACTGAGCTACATCTTAGTACCAATGTTTTTGTTTTTCATTTTAGAATCTAGTTTATTCCCAAAATGCTTACAAGTACCTACTCTCCTCACAGAAGTGAATGTTTATTCAGAAACTCAACCTTTGGTGGTATGAGGACTCCCCTAGTCTATTTCGTGGT
Organism: Dipodomys spectabilis; assembly: GCF_019054845.1. Taxonomy (NCBI): domain Eukaryota; kingdom Metazoa; phylum Chordata; class Mammalia; order Rodentia; family Heteromyidae; genus Dipodomys; species Dipodomys spectabilis. The sequence continues at coordinate 1,970,618 of NW_024870972.1, read as the reverse complement.
AGGCACTGAGGAAAACTCACAGGACACAATTGCAGACATTTTATAATTATAAAAATAACTCTAAATAGAAATAACATCAACTGCCTGGCACGGGTGGCTCATGCCCATAATCCTAGCTACTTAGGAGGTTGAGATTTGAGGAAGGCGACTCAAGGCCAGCCAGGGAGGAAAGTCTGTGAGACTCTTATCTCCAATAAACCTCTAGAAAACTGGAAGTGGTGCTGCGGCTCAAGTGCTTGAGCTTTTGCCTTGAGCACAGGGACAGCACCCAAGCCCAGAGTTCAAGCCCCACGAAAGACAAATAAAAAAAAATAGAAAAAATAAGAAATAACATCAACTGTCCCAAACTTCTAGGGAGAAATGATATCCTCATTTTCATTCTCACTCTTCATGGCAGATGGTCAAAAACACCAATGTGTTATGCTGAAATGCAAAAGTTTAAAACACTTTTTTGAAAAACTGTCATGTTATAAAATCAAAATATTTCAAATAAAGTCAACGTGAACTTTAAAAAAATATTAAAAATGCTAATGAAACTCCTTGGCTTAGAATGTGTGATTTTTTTATCTGCAAGGCCTGGGATTTGAATTTAGGGAACTAGGAATGTGGGAAAAGGGGAAGCTCACTATGTTTGAAGACTAGAAATTCAGGCCTGTTCCCTAAGCCTGAATTCATGCTCCAGTCATACTCCTTATATAGATTTTAAAGATAGGATTGAGCTTCCATATACATGTTCAGTCTATATCATGTTTGGTGTGATTATTCATTGTATTTGTTGTTTTATTCATTTGTTTACTGTTTATTTTACCAACTGTGAGGACACCTAAACATATATGACATTGTTTACATACTATCAAATTGCATCTAGGTTTGTAGACTTGTTCTCCATCATGCCTCACACACAGCACTACACTAGAAAATGAAAACATGTCACATTTAGCTTCTTACTCGAGGATGAAATTCTTGGCAGGCTCTGAGATCAACCCTAGAGGTGGTCAAAATAGCCATACATGGATAGGCAGGTGGTAGTATGCCAATAAATGCGTATTAGTAGAGAGTGCCAGAACCATGTATCTAGTATTCAAGGATATCTACTATGTTCTTACTAAGTCTTAGGCATTGAGACAGCCTAGATATTATGGAGAAAGAACATACAACCATCCAAGATAAGTCCAAGAAATATGATAGATCTATTCAACATTTGGAAGACTCCATCAGAAGGCCTAATCTGAGGATAATGAGTGGAGAGGAGCACCTACAAACAGAAGTTAATGGTCTAGGAAATTTGTTTAACAGGATCCTAGCAGAGAACTTCCCAAACATGCAAAAAGATAGGCCTATTCAGATACAAGAAGCTTTTAGAACTCTAAATAGACCGGAACCAGAACAGGACAACATAGCATCACATTATAATTTTAACAGGATCAATTCAGACCAAGAAAAGAACCTTAAAATGCCAAGGAGAAAAGATCAATCACCTATAAAGGGAAACAAGTTAGAACCACCTCAGATTTATCAGCAGTGACAATCAAAGCAAGAAGAGCCTGGAATGATGTATGACATGCCGTGAAGACAAACAACAATCAACCAAGAAAACTGTATTCAGCTAAACTCTCCTTCATAAACGAAGGTCAAATAAAAACCTTCCATAGCAAAGAAAAAATGAAACAATATATCCCCACCAAACCAGTCCTACAAAAGATTCTTAAAGATATCCTACATAGAGAAAACCAACAAGACCACAAAAAGGCCAAGAAACCGCAGCCAAATGAGAATCCAAGAACCATAGAAAGAACCCAGTTGCCACAGCCCCCAAGAAGGTGGATAAAATGGCAGGAACTCCCAAATATTTCTCAGTTCTATCTCTCAACATTAACGGACTTAACTCTCCAATTAAGAGACAGACTGTCTAGTTGGATTAGAAAGCAAGAACCTTCTATCTGCTGCCTTCAGGTGTCACATCTTGCCCATAAAAACAAACACATTTTCAATGTTAAAGGCTGGAACAAAATATACCAAGCAAACGTCCCCCATAAACAGGCAAGAGTTGCAATCCTAATATCAGATAAAATAGAATTCAATTTAAAATAAGTGAGAAGAGTTAAAGGAGGTTGCTACATATTAATTAATGTATCACTCCTTCAGGAGGATATTACAATTCTAAATATCTATTCACCAAACGGAACACCCAAATTTATCCAAGAAACCCAACTTTCCCTCAAATCCCACATAGATCCAAAGACATTAATTGTTTGGGACTTTAACACACCACTATCCCCACTAGAGAGATCAACTTGGCAAAAACTCAACAAAGAACCTTCATATCTAAACAACTGCATAGATCAACTAGATTTAACAGACATCTTCCAAAGATTTCACAAAGCAGCATCAGAATACACGTTTTTTTCAGCAGCATATGGATCATTTTCCAAAATAGACCACATTTCAGGCCACAAAGCAAACTTGTCCAAAATCAGAAACATTGAAGTTATACTTTGCATTCTCTCAGACGACAAGGGATTGAAAGTAGGACTCCACACCAAAAGCCACTAAAGAAAGTCCTTTAACACATGGAGGCTGAACAACACACAGCTGAATCACGAGTGCATCATGGAAGATATGAGAAATGAAATTCAAATGTTCATGATATTCAACAAAAATGAGCACACAATTACCAACTCCTCTGGGACACAGCAAAGGTAGTACTCAGAGGCATGTTTATAGCTCTGAGTTCCTACACCAACATATTGGAGAAATCTGAAACCAACAATTTAATGAGACATCTGAGCCTCCTTGAAAAAGAGCAGCAGGATAAACCCCAACCCAATGGACAGAAAGAAATAATTAAAATTAAATCAGAATTAAATGAATTAGAATTCAAAAAAGCCATATAAAGAATCAACAAAACAAAGAGTTGGTTCTTCGAAAAAAATAACAAAATTGACAGGCCCTTAGCCAGTCTTATGAGAAAAAGAAAAGAACATACCCAAATAAATGAACTCAGTGATGAGAATGGAAAGATCACCAGAGAAACAACCAAGATTCACTACATTATAAGGAAATACTTCTCAAAATTTTTGCTAATTAGGTTGAGAACTTGGCTGAAATGGACCTTTTCCTAGCAAATGTTGACAAGCCAAAACTAAACCAAGATGAGTTAAATCACATTAACAGGCCCATATCAAGCACTGAAATATAAACAGTAATAAAAAATTTCTCATCTAAGAAAAGCCCAGGTCCAGATGGTTTCACAGCGGAATTCAACAAGGTCTTCAAAGCAGAGCTCACATTAATACACCTCCAACTCTTCAATGAAATTGAAAGAGAAAGTTCACTATGGAACTCATTCTATGAAGCCATCATAACCCTCATCACAAAACCAGGCAGGGTCTTATCAAAGAAAGAGAACCATAGACCCATTTCTTGGATGAACATTCATGAAAAACTTATCAACAAAATTTTGGCCAATCGACTTCTACAATTCATCCAAAAAATCATATACCAAGATCAAACAGGATTCATTTCAGGGATGCAAAGCTGGTTCAATATACACAAATCAATTAGTATAATTCATCACATCAACAGGAGTAGGGATAAGAACCTCATGGTTATATCAATAGATGCAGAAAAATCATTTGACAAGATCCAACACCCCTTTATGATGAAGGTTCTGGAAAAATTAGCAATCCATGGAACATTCCTCAATACAATAAAGGCTGTATATGACAAACCTACAGCCAGCATTACAGTTAATGGTGAAAAACTAAAGCTATTTCCTCTTAACTCAGGAACGAGACATGGATGTACACTCTCTCCACTTCTCTTCAATCTAGTATTAGAATGCCTAGCTACAAATAAGACTAGATGCAGACATAAAGGGAATCCAAATAGGGAAAGAAGAAGTAACACTCTCCCCCGTTGCAGATGAAATGATCTTGTGTTTAAAGAATCCCACAGACCCCACTCCCAAATTACTCAAGCTGATTCAAAACTTTGGCAAAGTAGCAGGGTATAAAATTAACCCTCAAAATTCAATGGCTTTTCTGTATGCCAACAATGAAAAAAGTGTGGCTGAAATTAGGAAAGCAACTCCATTAGTAATAGCCCCACAAAAAATAAAATACCTAGGAATTAACTTAATCAAAGAAGTTAAGGACATCTATGAAGAAAGCTTTGAAAACATGAAATAGGAAATCAAACAGAACTTAGAAAGTGGCAACAACTCCCGTGCTCCTGGATTTGAAAAGTTAACATCATGAAAATGGCAATACTTCCAAAGGCTATCTACAAATTCAATTCAATACCAATCAATATTCCAACTTCATTCTTCAAGGAATTCGAAGAAGCAATCCAAAAATACTTATGGTAGAGTAAAAGACCCGAATAGCAAAAACAATCCTCAAAAGAAAGAACAGGGCTGGAGGAATATCAATAACAAATTTTAATCTCTACTACAAAGCCATAGTAATCAAAACGACATTGTACCTGCATAAGAACAGACCTCATGACCAATGGAACAGAATTGAAAACCCAGAAATGAACCTACAGACCTATAACCAACTAATGTTCAATAAAGCAGCTCAAAAATAGAATGGAAGAAAGACAGCCTCTTCAGTACATGGTGCTGGCAAAATGGGTTAACTCCTTGTAGAAAATGAAAGCTAGATTCTTATATATCATTCTGCACCAGAATCACTCCAAATTGATCAAAGACCTCAGAGTCAAAGCAGACACTCTGAAAACATTACAGGATGGAATAGGAGAAACCCTAGGTTTCCTTGGAGCAGACCAAAATTTTCTTAATAGAGACCCAGAAACACAACAAATCAAAGAAAGGTTGAATAAATGGGATTGAACAAAATTGAAGAGCTACTGCATGGCCATGCACATAGCTAGCAAGATCAATAGAAAGCCCACAGATTGGGATAAGTTCTTCACTAGCCATACAACCGATAAGGGTCTCATATCTAAAATATACCTGGAAGTCAAAAAATTAAATCCCCCAGTAACAAGTCTCCAAAGAAACAACTGCCCAATAAATAAGTGGGCTAAATACTTACAGAGAAACTTCTCTGAAGAGGAAAGAAGGATTGGCAATAGACACATGAAGAAATGCTCAACCTCTCTAGCCATAAAAGAAATGCAAATCAAACCATAGAGATACAACCTCACCACAGTTAGAATGGCAATAATCAAGAACTCTAATAACAACAGATGCTTGAGGGGATGCAGAGAGAAGTGAACATTACTACATTGTTGGTAGGAGTGTAAACTTGTTCAGCCCCTTTGGAACGCAATATGGAGGTTCCTCAAAATACTCCACATAGAGCTCCCCTATTTCCCAGCAATCCCACTTTTGGGCATTTACCCAAATGATCACAAACAAGACCACACTAAAGCTGCCAGCACGACTATATTTATTATTGCAGCATTATTTACCATAAGTAAGATATGGAACCAACTCTGATGCCTCTCAGTAGATGAATGGATCAAAAAATGTGGTATATATACACAATGGATCTATGCCTCCATCAAAAATAATGACATTGCTCCATTTGTTAGGAAATGAAAAGGCTTGGAAAAATTTTAATAAGTGTACTTTTTAAATTGTTAGTTAAACAAATGATATTGATGTTAATATTAATTTTAATGCAATTTCAGGAAACTCTCCTGTCTCTGACCTCCTAAAACATGTATTTTGGGATTTGTCCCTGCAAATCTGGGATTTAGCATGACTCAAAATAAACCAAGATCTTGCCCATGTATTTGTAACTCCTTTGTGTGGTATTCTCACAATTTAAAAAAATAAGCCAAGAGTATTTGAATTCTACTATTAAGGTTTAATGATAGATCTCTACTGATCTTTCTCTTAAGTGTGTTGGAGAAACCAAGGCTGAAATTAACTTGGACTTTTGTGGTGGATGTAAATGTCTTAACTACCATCTCTGGTAGTTGGTACCATTAAATTTAAATTAGCCATCACAGGCTCAAGCCTGTAATCCTAGCTACTCAGAAGGCTGAGATCTGAGGATCGTTATTCAAAGCCAGCTCAGATAGGAAAATCCATGGGACTCTTACTCCAATTGACTTCCAAAAAGACTAGAGGTGGAGATGTGTCTCAAGTGGTAGAGTGCTAGCCTTGAGGTTCTGAGTTCAAGCCTATATACTGACCATCAATTAACAAATTCAGAGGTTCCACTGTGAGTGCAATATTCTTTTAGAGACTGAAGAATTTTTTTTCACATAGTCTTTCAAACATCAGCATCTCTAATGGAGAATCGTTCTAGATCCTTCTTTTCCACTTGAATAATTGTTATTCTCCAGGAGTAGAGTGGCCAAGACGCTTTCAGATCAAGAGCTCGGACATTAAATTGGCTAAAAAGAGATCAAATTAAAATGTATTCTTTGGTTGCAAATACCATATTTTTGGTATGTGTTTGCTAGCCTTGGAACTTGAACTGAAGGCCTGGGTGCTGTTCCTGCACTTTTATGTCCAAGACTATTGTTCTACCACTTGAACCACAACTCTACTTCGGGCTTATTGGTGGTCAGTTGGAGATAAAAGTCTCACAGACATTCTGTACCTGGGTGGCTTCAAACTAGAATGCTGAGTAGCCAAGAATACAGGTATATGCCACCAGCATCTGGCTCAAATACCACCTATAACGTTAAAAGTCAAGGATATCTGTTAACATCTATCTCTGACAGATGTACAATGTTTTACTCCTCACTGAATGAATGTTTCTTTGAACAGTATTGCATCAAATGGAGTGGACTCAATTTAGTTCTTGAACACCAACAATCTGGTTTGATGGAAGTGGCCTTTTTTTCTACACCCTATTTGGCCATTGGTGTGGATTGTAAAAAAAAAAGAGACAATTCAGTAAAAAAGTTCAAAGAGTCTGAGACAGTTACACAAGTTCTGGACATCACTTCATCATGGGCTGCTGTTGTGCAGGCCCAATATTTGATCTGAAGAGAAACTTGGAATTACAAAAGTTAAAACCCAAAGTCTAGTAACCTCTAAAAGGTCTGTGTCACTCCTTGATCCTCATACCTGATACTGTGACTTACTGGGAAAGGCAAAGGGCAGATTTCTAGCTATTGCAGACTTCTTCTCCCTTAGTGAGCAATGAGTTACCACCTTCAGTCCTGGTTCCAGCACAGACTTGGCTCAGGTCTGTGAACATGAGTGTAGACGTTTGAATCTCCATAGTGTGAATGGAAATTTGGCCTCCTACTTAGATAGCAGTTTTAGGGACTTGCATAGTTGTGGGAAAGTCTCTTTTTAATAGCCTGTTCTTTGTGCACATGTGCTTTAGATGCAGGGATACATAACTAAGTAGTCGCAGTGGTCACCCCAGGGTATTGCAAGAGAGACAGAGTAGAGGCACAGTGATCAAGCTCATACCACCTGCCATTTTATGCTGCTTTGACATGTTCTTCATGTATTTTAGTAATTAAAGAATAAAATTAACATTACATATAGATTTTTTAATTGCCTCTTTGTTTCTGACAAAAATTAAAAGTAAAAATGAATTTGAATAGAAAGGCAGTATGGTAAGAGCAGGGAAAAGGAATGGAAAAATGATCATGGACAGCTCCTGAAGTCCAACCTGGAGGTTTTACTTACCAACATCAGGGAATAAAATGAAACTATGTAACAAGACAGGCCTGCCTGCTTTTTCTCAGCAACAAGGCAGCCCTGTCTGCTTTCCTTAGCAACACAACAGCCCTGTCTGTGTTCCCTCATTTATGCCAGAGTCAAAGCGGTCAATAGACCATGACTAAGGAAGGAAATTAAAGCTGTCATTGAAAGATCAAAAAGAAAAAGCCCTGGATATGTCTGGAAACCTATAAAGCATCTGAAGCCTTAAACACTTAGACCTTTCAGAGAGAAAGCCAACATGTGCTCTGAGGTCTGTAGATTCCCTTAATCAGAGAACACAAAGAACTCCCAATGACAGAATCATCCCTGCCAACAATAGAACTTCCTAGTTTGGCTCAGTGAATAAAAGACACATTAAACTTTAATCACTGCTAGAAACCAGCACACACTCAGAGGGCACCAGGACAATACGGGAGGGAGGCCTCAGTCCTATTGCAAACAATGGATTGAGCTCAGAGGTCCACACCAAATTGCATGATGTACTCAGACCTCCTAAAGGTCCAACAGCTTCCAGATGCTGTCCGCAGCCCTTCAAAAAGATCAATCTGTGATGCCCTGCTCTAAAGCCCACCCGGTGTTTAGGGGCCCCCTAAGCTCAGCTTCTGCTCCTGAACCTGCCCATGTATTCTGTAAAGAGCCCAGAGAAACCCTTGGCATTTGTTGTACCCCAGAAGTCAGGCCACAGTGAGGCTTCTGCAGCCCCCACCCTTGCTCCAAGCATAGCCACCAACAAGGGAACACCCCCAGGTTCCACCGCAGACCTCTGATGTGTAATTAAAAGAGGCTGTGCTTGTGCTGGCACAGTCACCAATCAGCAGTCTAGGCAAAAGTACATCTGCTAAGGCCACCCCAAGTAGCTATGGGGCTCTGACATCAAGACAGAGGTAGGCAGGTGCACCCATGCAGGCTGCCTTTGAGAAGCTCCTCTTCCAAGTGCAGGCCTGCATGGTGGGCTTTGAAGCAGAATATGACACTGCAAAATTTCACAGCACACTAGAAGAACCTGACAAGCAATGGCCCTGTGCTCAGAGACCAAACCAAGGCAGGAAATGAGAGAGAGAGAAAGAGAGAGAGAGAGAGAGAGAGAGAGAGAGAGAGAGAGAGAGAGAGAGAGGGCTATCTGTGTTTAATACCTATTTCAATATCCTTGATGAGTAATGCATATTTTTATCAAGAAATAAAGAGGAAAACTTCAAACTCTAACTCTGATTGAGTAGCTAGGATGAATCTAAACTTCCTACCATAAACAATCACAAAAGTGGAAGCTATGTGAAACTATATATGTATATAAATGTATATATAATATAAACATGTAGGTATATATATGTATATTCACATATACAATGTGAATATATAATGTATAATATATATATGTATACAGAGGGAAAAATAGAAATATATAGTATTTGAAGGAATAAAAACCAATAACTTCCAATTTTGATTGAAAGCATGAACCCTTCCACGCAGGAGTCTATCAGCTCAAAAATGTCAATTAACTTAATTACACAGGTCCACATTAAGACACATTCTAATTAAACAAAACAGAAATCCTCCCAAAGCACAAAGACACAACTCATCACACACAAGTAATATTCAATGATATTAAGACTAATTTCTCATCAGAAACTAGATTCACTATTAGACAGCAAGGGCAACAAATTTAAAGTGTTAAAAGGAGAGATCTAAATACCACGTTTCTAACAAATATACGTGCTCCAAATGTCAGAGATGAGCTAAGTACCTACTGATGGCTCAGACATATAATCCTAACTACTCAGGAAGGTGAATTGTGAGGGTGGTGGCTCAAAGCCACCCTGGAACTTGTCCCCTCAGGAGGAAGTTGTAGGACACAGCTGTCCTTGAGAAGGACGGAGGCCTTTGTGCAGTGCTATTGCTGGAAAAAGACATTGGATAAGGTGGCCATCAAGAATGGAGGCTATTAGCTAGTGTCTACAGAGAAGCAATTTATAAGATTCAGTAGTCCTCTAGAAAATAAGAGGATTTTGACCACTGTCCTAGTGGTTTCAGAAATGCCACGAGAATGACCAGAGCAACCTCAAGCCACATGTATTCCTTAGCAACAGTCTTTGAGGTCTAAGAGCTAGAGTGTCAATGCTGGCAGGCTGTGATTGGTCCGCGATTTCTCTGACTTCACTGGCCCAGACTCTGATTGGTCCATTTCTTCTATGACATCACTATGCCTGGTTGTGATTGCCCCATTGTGTGAGGTGATGAAGGATATATAGGAAGCCACTGTGCTCCAACTTATGTCAGTTAACAGAGCTTGGAGCTCTTGCTTGATGACTCGCTGGACTGAATCAAAGTTAAATGATTTGTTGGTAGTGGGGACGGGCTGTTATTTGGATTTTGGTATTTCTTTCTACTCTTTCTTGGTTTTCCTTTATTTAATTTAATTTATTTAGGTAGATTTGCTACCTGCCATTGTAGCAGATGGATGGAAGAACAGAAAGAATCAATCTAAAGCTGCTTGATGGAGGAGATCATCAAACAATACCAGAAAAAAGAGCTCTTCGACACAGGTACCTATGGAAAAGTGAAGCTGGCCCATTCCCTCCTTACAGATAAGGACATGGGATTTAAAATACTCTGGAAGTGAGAGTCCTCATCATTGGATAAAGAATGAGGTGGACATTTTAAAGAAGGTATGGCACAAACACACCATCAGTTTGTACCAGGTAATGGAGAAGGAAGAGTATGTGTATCTCATCATGGAACTGGCCACTAGGTGGTACCTCCTGGGGTGTATCTGAAAATTCTGCTGCCTATATGAGGATGAAGCCAGGAGGCTTGTCACACATGTAAGTGCTGTTCACTACTTACACCAAACAAAATAATACACGAAGACCTTAAGTCCAACAATATCCTTTTGGACACCAAAGACAGTATCAAGGTCAGTGGATTTGGTCTGAGTATCTGGCTCACCCTGGGGCAGTTGCTAATGAATATATGTGGTACAGTACTATTCTATCCCCCTGAAATGTTCTAGGAAGAAATGATGGCCTGGTGCAGCTGTCTCACACCTGTAATCCTAGCTATTTAGGAGACCGAGATGTGAGGATCATGGTTCAAAGCCAGCCCTTATGACTCTACCCTCTGAGCAGACTCATACGGATACAAAAGACTAATCTGAGTAGGAAACGGCAGAGGATAGCGGTGGCTAGCAAAATAGCTACCATTCTTCTCAGAACAAGCTGCTGAATGTGGACCCAGGTGAATAGGTTTATAAAATGTGAGGTGTGCATAAATTATGACTCATACACAAAAGGCTGCAATTAATATATGTCTGTCATGGATGGACACAAAATAATCTATTTATGTGAAATATATTGACTAAGCAATTTCATAATGGAAAAAGGGAAGATTAAAAGTTTCTGGGGCTGGGGGACAGTGGCTCACACCTGTAATCCTAACTACCCAGGAGGCTGAGAACTGAGGATCACAGTTGAAAGCCAGCCCAGGCAGAAAAGTATGTGAAACTATTATCTCCAATAAAACACTAGAAAACCGGAAGGGGCGCTGTAGCTCAAGTGGTAGACAACTCGCCTTGAGCTGAAGAGCACAGAGACAGTGCCCAACCCAGAGGTCAAGCCCCATGACCGATCAAAAACAAAACAAAAGTTTCTGGTGCAGGTCATTCTGTGGATTCCATCAGTATTGAGAAGAAAGTTCACAAGCAGAGGTAATGGTTAAAAAGTAGTGTGGATGTAATTAATATCACTGAATTTTATACCTAGCAAGCATGAGGCCCTGTGTTCAGACCCCTGCACCTCCAAAAAAAAAAATGCTAAATCTTCCTTCTGTTACCTACCTTAAGTGGTAGCTAATTTTCTACTGTTATGATTGTATTGCTCAGAGGTTCTCTGGTGGATGTTTATTCATGCTTTTACACATAATCCATTATTTGAATATTGATGTTGAGTTGTAAAGTGTAATTTGTGTATTAAAATAAGGGCAAAGCCTCTATTTCTAACTCAAGAGGCTAAAGCAGGAAGATCCCTATTCAGTCAAGGCTGCATAGAGAGGTCCTTCCTAAATCTCGATGCTAGTGCTGAAACTGGAGGGACAATTGTTTGTAAGAAATTACAAGTGAGAGATAAGGTTCTGCTCATATTAGGTTGTGTTCATGTCAGTTTGGATTTAATATTTACATAAACTTAAAAAAATTTTCCTTTTCCCCTTACTCTCAGTATGCCATTTTGAAACTTTGTAGTACGTTTTTGTTTGCTGCACTTAAAAAAAACAACAGTTTTCCTTTGTATCATATTAAACATGATTTTTTCTGTATTACAATTTATTATTTATTTTTGAAAATGTTTTATGTTTTTTTTCTCCATCTAGGGACTGGCCACTGTCTCAGAGATTTTGCTCAGTTCTGCCAATGGAGACACAGCTCAACTTCCAGCTTCTTTCTTTTTGAAGTCTCATGCAAACCCCAGCACTACTAAGGAGGCAGAAATCTGAGGATCTTGGTTTGAAGCCAGTCTGAGCAGCAAAGTCTGAGGGTTTTTTTTAATTGTTATTTTGTCATTGGTTATGGGCCTGAAAACTAGGCTTTGGCGCTGTCCATCAACATTCTAGCTTAAGGTTAGTGCTCTATCAACTGAGCTGCAGCAACATTTTCGGCTTTTCCTGCTTATGTGGTTCTGAGGACTCAAACCCAGGTCCTCATACATGCAAGGCTAGCACCTACCACTGAGCCAACTTCCTAGAAGTCTCAGTTTCTTATCTCCAATTAATCTCCAAAAAGCTGGGGGTTGTAGTACTCTAGACTTGAGTAAAACAGGGCAAGTTCAACCCCTAGTACTGGTAATTACATACACAAATCTCATGGACTTTCTTGCTAGTGCTGGCTTTGAACTGTGGCATGGGTAGCTAGAATCTACAGGCATGAGCAACCAGCCTCTGACATTTTAATATATTTACTCAGCTCTTTCTTGACTTCAACCTCAATGCTTTTTAATTGCGGTCAATAGACCTGATCTCTGGGCCTCATTGCTGTTTTTTACCTATTTTTAAGGAGGGTGGAGTTGAACCCTCGGCCTGAGTGCTGTCTTTGAGCCCTTCAGCTTAAGGTGAATGCTCTAACATTTCAGCCACAGAGCCACTTCAGGTTTTCTGGTGGTTATTTGGAGATAAGTTCTCATTAACTTTCCTTCGCAGGTTTGTTTTGAGCCATGATTTTCATATCTCAAACCCCTGAATATCTAAGATTACAGGCTAGAGACTCAGTGCCCTTATGTTTATTAGTTTTTTAACTCAAGGATTATGTTTTACAACTCAACCATAACTACACTCCTAGCTTTTTGCTGGCTTATTGAATATAAGATTTTATTGTACTTTTCTGGATAGTCTGGTTTCAAACCATGATCCTCAGATTTCCAGCTTCCTGAAGTGCTCTGATTATACACATGAACCACACACCGATTGTACATTTAAAAACAATGTTATTTTTTCCAATTTTTCTTTTTAAAATTTTCCTTGTTTGTTATTTTTATTTATGTGCTATTCCTGGGGCTACAAATCAGGGCCTGGATACAATACCAGAGCTTTTTCTTCAAGACTAGTGGCCTTACCACATAAGCCAAAATATAACTTGTGGCTATACTTTTTTTGTCTTGGTGCTTGAAATAAGGCCCTGAGTGCTGTCCTAGAAAGTGATTGCCCAGTTTGCCACTTGACTCACAGCTCAACTCCACTTTTTTTAATTCTTGGTACTAATAGGAGATAAGAGTCTTATGCAAAGCCCAGCATGGATCAGTTTTCTGAAATCTGAGGATCATGGTTCAAAGCCAACCAAGGCAGGAAAGTCCATGAGAATCTTAGCTCCCATTAATCAATGAAAAGCTGGGAGTGGTGGAGCTCTATCCTTGAACAAAACAGCACAAATTCAAGCCATAGGACAGCACACTGATGCACACACAGAGAAAGCCTCATGGACTTTCTTGCATGGGCTAGCTTAGTACCATGATCCTCAGATTTCAGCCTCTCTTCATATTCTCTTCTTTGAAATTTTTATTGGTCCTGTGGCTTGATCTCTAACTCTGGGGCCTATATCTTAACTTTTACATTCAAGGCTGATGCTTTTACAACCTTAGCCACAGCTCAAGGTTTTGGGCTGTGTAGATGAAGATGAGTCTCAAGCACATTCCTGCCCAGGCTGATTTGACATTGCAATCCTCAGAAGTCAGCCTCTTGTATAGTAAGGATTACATACATGACCAGCAACATTTGGGTCCTTTTAAAACATTAATATGTGCTTGCTTCCACTTTCTTTTCTTATTTTCTTCATTTTTGCTTGTCCTAGGAGTAGAAATTGAAGCTCAGATGCTGTCTCAGTGCATATATGGGACAAACCATTATATTTGGCTTTTGGGGGGAAGTTAATTGGAGACAAGAGACTCATGTAGAGGTAGGCCAGATTCGGGAAGCTGAAAATTGAGGAAAGTCATTAACACTCTTTTCTCCAATTAACCACTAAAAATCAGAAAGTAAGTAGGTCATTGAAGAAAAGAGTGCAAGTTCAAACACAAAGATTGGCACAAGAGAGAGAGAGAGAGAGAGAGAGAGAGAGGGAGAGAGAGAGAGATACAGAGAGAGAACTTATGAACTCATATAACTGAGCTGAGCTTTAAACAGTATCCTCAAATTCCAGCCTGAGTAGCTAGAATCACAGATATGAGCCACCAATGATTGGTTCATTGAAACCTCTGGTATTGCCTCTTTCTTCTCTCCTTCTACCCTTCTTTTCATTTATTTCATTATTTTTATGTTTGTTGGTCCTGGAGCTTGAACTCTTGCAAGGCCTGGCCTGATACACGAGGCTGAAATCTGCCCATCATAGTTTGAAAGCAGCCTGAGCAAGAAAGTTCATGAAACTCTTATTTCCATTCAATCAAAAAAATCCTATTTCCAGTGTGGCTACCACACACAAAACAGTCTCCTGGAATTTCTTTTTTTTTCCATTTTTTATTGTGAAAATACTGTACATAGGGGTTACAATTACATGGGCAAGATAATGAGTATATTTCTTATCAATAATTGTAGCCTCCTCCTTTGTTTCCTCTTCCCATCTCTTCCCATCATCCCCCTCCCCCCCACCCAGTCCTCCCTGCTCCACCTCCCCCGCCTCCACCAAAGTTGTAAAGTTCGTTTTCGACATAACGACTTGTACATCTCATGGTTGTAATGGGTCCAAGTGTATCCCTGTTTAAACGATTTGTTTTTCCCCTTCCCCTCCACAAATTATACCGACATCAAATACAGTGTAAGCAGGGGTTATACTGTAGGGGAGGAACATATAAAGCAACAAAGAAATAATCTTATAAATGTGATAGAAACAATCGCATGAAAGAAAAAAAAAACATTTGAATACATACCTTAGGGTTCATTTCCCTAACATCAACTTATCTGACCTTTTCTGCTTGACTCAGTACACCATGGAATTCTATGCCTCCAGCAGAAAGAATGACATTGCCCCATTTGTTAGGAAATGGAAAGACTTGGACAAAATTATATTCAGCAAAGTAAGCCAGGCTCAAAGAAACATAGGTCCCATTGTTTCCTGGAATTTCTTGACTGGGTTTGCCTTTACACTGGATCTTATATTTCAGCCTCCTGCTTTTCTAGAATTTCAGACATGAGCCAACAGTCCAAGGTTCTCTTCTTCAATCATTTACTTCTCTTATTGTGATCCTGAGGCTGGATCTCTGAGCCAGGGCACTGTTTCAGTATTTTTCCTCAGGGCTGGTGCTCTCCAACTAGAAGCACATCCTCATTTCTGGATTTTGTTGCTGATTAGTTGGACACTTAGGCACTTCCCTGCCCAGGTTGGGTATGAACAATAACCTTTAGATTTTAGCCTTCTGAATTACTAGGATTAAACACACCAATCAAAAATTCATGGATAATTTTGAAACTTTAATTGGATTTTCTCACACCTTTTTTCCCCTAGTCTTGAGACTTGAAATCAGGGCATGGGCACTGTTCCTGAGCTTCTTTTACTGAAGGTGAGGATTCTATTACTTGAGCCACAATGCCACTACCAGCCTTTTCTATTCATGAGGTACTGAGGAAACAGACCCAGGAATTCAAACATGCTAGGCAAGCACTCTATCACTAAGCCATATTTCTTGAAATCCTTACACCTTTTTTTGTATTTTTATTTCCTTGTGTATGCGGTCCTGGGTTTACAAATCAGCCCAAGTGCTATCTCCGAGGGGTTTACTCAAGACTAGCAAATTAAGACATGAGCCACCACACAACTTGTGGCTATTTTTTGATGTTGTTTGGTTTTAAGTAGCTACTTAGAGTTGAGTATATGAATTCTCCTATCTGGGCTGGCTTTCAACTGTGAGCCTCAGATTTGAGCCTCCTGAGTAGCTACCATCTCAGGTGTTTGCCACCTATGCTTGGCTCATTTTAAACTGTGAAATTGGCTCTTTCTTCTCCCACCCTTCTCCACATTTATTTTATTCTTTGTATGTGTGTTGGCACTAAAGTTAATATCAAGGTCTGGGTGCTGTTTCAGAAATTATTTTCTCATTTCTGCCATTGGAGCCATAGCTCAATCGCCAGGTTTTATTTTTCTTCCTTTTGGAGATGAGTCACATGTAAAGCCCGGCAAGACTCAGGAGGCTGAAATCTGAGTATCACAGTTTGGAGCCAGCCTGAACAGGAAAGTTCATGAGATTCTTTTCATCAACTACCAAGATGCTGGGAGTGGTAGAGCTTCTACACAAATTCAAGCCCTAGGTTGGCACAAAGAAAAAAAGCCCCATGGCCTTTCCTGTTTGGACTGGCCTTTCAATACTGTCTTCAAACTTCAGCCTCCTGAAATCTAAAATTATAAGCATAAACCAATAGCGCCAGGCTTATTTTGAAATCTCAAATGGTCATTTCTTCTCTTCTATCAGTTTTGTTTTTGGTCGACTATGGGCTGAATTATGGACCAGGAATCCATTTCCCAGATTTTCGCCATATTTCAGTACTTTACAACTACTATCACACCTTCATTTCCAGCTTTTGGGTGTTGAAGATAAGAATTTCAATCACTTTCCTACCCAGGCTGGCTTTGAGTTGTGATCCTCGTATTTCAACTTCCTCAGTAGCTAGGAATACACAAATAAACCAACAACCCATGGCTCATTTTTAAATGATAATTTTCTCTTTCTCTCATCTTTCATAATTTGTGTTCTTTTTTCTTTGTTTTTGTATACCACATGAACCAGAACACAGCTAGTGCCATATTTTTGGTGAGAAATGACACATAAGGGTCTCATGGATTCTCCTACCTGGGCTGGCCATCAATGGTGATCCTCAGATTTCATCCTCCTGAGTATCTGATAAAACATCAGTGAGCTACCAATGCTTGATTAATTTAAACCTCTGTCATTGGATCTTCCTTCTGCACTACTAGTCTCTCTTTCTTTAATCATTCTGTGATTGTCCTGGGGCTTGAACTCAGGGCCTAGTTGCTGTCCCAGAAACTGATTGCCCAATCCTGCCACTTGAGCCATAACTCAATTCCCAGGCTTTTTTTTTCTTTTTGACAATTAATTGGAGATAAGAGTCTGAGGAAAGCCTACCATGAATCAAGCCAGGCTGAGAAGGAAAATCCATGAGACCATGACCTCCAATTAACCACTGAAAATCTTGGAGTGGTAGAGCTATGTCCTTGAACAAACCATCACAAGTTCAAGGAGGCACACACAAGCTGCAAGATGGCACACAGATGCACACATACCAGAATGTCTCATGGATTTTCTTCCATGCATTAACTTTGAATTGTGCATCCTCAGATTTCAGTCTCTGTTCTTCCGCTCTCCTTTGTATTGATTGTCTTTTATTTGTAATTTTTAGTGGCCCTGCAGCTTGACCTCTGGCTCTGGAGACTGTTTCTTAGCTTTTTAACTGAAGGCTGTTGCTTTACCACCTCAGCTCCAGATCAGGGCTTTGTGCTAGGTAGCTGGGATAAGCATCTCAAGCACGTTCCTACCCAGGCTGACTTGATACCACAATCCTCAGATGTCAGGCTCTTGGGTAGTTAGGATTATCCACATGACCAACAACCCTTGTGTCATTTTAAAACTTTAATATGTACTTGCCACTTCCTTCTTTTGTTTACTTTCTATTTTTTGTACGTGTGCTGTTCCAGGGTCTACAATTTGGGGCTCATATTCTGTCCTAAAAGGTTTTATTCAAGGATATCCTCTATTACATGAGAAACATCATAACTTTTTGGCACTTTTTGGGGGGGGTTGATTAATTAGAGACGAGAGTCATGGACTCTCCTGCCTAGGCTGGCCATGAACCATCATCCTCAGATTTCAGGCTCTTGAATTGCTAGTAAAACATGTATGAGCCACTGATGCTTGATTGATTTAAGCCTTTGTCACTCGCTCTTCCTTGGTTACATGTACTCTTCTTTCTTTCTTCTGTGCATGTCCTGGGGCTTGAACTCAGGGTCTGACTGCAGTTCCAGAAAATATTTGCCCAGTTTGCCACTTAAGCCACAGCTCAACTTCCAGCTAAATAAGGTAGCTAAAATCTGAGGACCATGTTTCAAAGCCAGCCTGGGCAGGTAAGTCCATGGCATTCTTATCTCCAATTCACCACCCAAAAGCTGGGAATGCTAGGGCACTAGGCAAAGGATACTACAGAAACACACACATCACACATAGAAACACACACACACACACACACACACACACACACACACAAACATTCACACATACACACACAAAGTCTCCTGGACTTTGATTTTTGGGTTGACCTTGAAACTTGATCCCAAGATTTTTGCAGCCAAGAATCAACTACAGCCATGATCAACAAACACCAGGCTTATATTTAAATTTACAATTGGCCTTTCTTCACTTCTCCTACAATTTTTTAACACTAAGAATTGAACTCTGGGTCAGCAGTTTTTTTTAATTATCTTTTGCACCAAATACAGTGCTTTATATCTACAGTCATATCTGCACTTCCAGCTTTCGGCTGGGTAGTTGGGGTTAACAGTTTCATGTACTTTCCTGCCCAGTCTAGCTTTGAACCTAGAATGGATAGGAATACATACATGAACCAACTCAAACCTTAGTTTTCTTTTCCCATCATTTTTTAAGTCTTGGGGGTATTTGTTTGTTTGTTTGTTTTGAAATGTATGTCTAGGACTTCAACTCAAGGCCTAGGTTTTGTCCCAAAGTTTCTATTTGAGACTAGCACTCAACCAAATGAGCCAAAGTACAAATTGTAGCTTATTTTTGGTGGAAAATTAGATATATGAGTCTCATGGACCCTCCTCCCTGGGCTGACCAGGAATCGTCAATCTTAGATTTAATTCTCCTGGAGAATTAAATCACCACTTGAGCCACAACGCCACTTCCGGCTTTTTTCTTTTTGCTTATGTGGTGCTGAGGAATCGAACCTAGGGCCTCAGGCATGCAAGGCAAACGCTCTACCACTGAGCCATCTTCCCAGCCCCAGTCACATTTGTTTTAAACAACTTGATCCATTCATGTGATTTGCTATATTACCTTCATCTAGATGAATTTAATTACAAATTAACACAACCATATTTCTTTTTTTAATTTTAATTTTAATAATTTTTAATGTGAAAATACTGTACAGAGGGGTTACAATTACCTGAGCAAGATAGTGAGTACATTTTTTATCAAGCATTGTAGCCTCCTCCTTTGTTTACTCTTCCCATCACTTCCCATTCTCCCGCCCCCCCCACTCAAACCTCCCCCCGCAACAAGTTGTAAAGTTCGTTTTCGACATGACAACTTGTACTTCTCATAACACAACCATATTTCTGAGACACAGTTATCTTTATGGATCTACTCAAGGGTAACATGTATTTGAGGTTTTTGTGCTTAAAAACAACCAAGCACAACAAGTTTTTGTTCCTGGGGGAGTTCTACTTTGTTGGTTGTTTTTCCAGCTGTGGTGACTTCAACATACGTGTGCATTTTATTTCAGTTGTTTTGTGTCTATATTTTGATTCATATAACAGAAAGTACATAAATAATCAGTGATTTAGAAATTTTACAAATATATTTCTAAGAGAGATACTTGAAGTTTTGTGACATCTGGAACCAGGTAGGTCTTCTTAATGGAGGGGGTAGCAGAATAACAGACACATTCTTTGACATGATTTGAATTCTTCCTCCTCTTGTCTCACTATTTCCAATAGTATTACTTCAAAGCCTTTAGTGGAAAGAAAATAATTTTGTCTGTATGAACTCATAAATTTGCTTTAATTAGGACACAGTACACATTTACATTTGATTTTAATTCTAAAATCTTCTTTCCTTCTTTTAAAGTCACAGATGTGAATTTATAATGCTAAAATACCATCTAATAATTTATATGAAATGGTCCAAATTATTTTCGCTTCACACTATATATAATATAGAGTGTAATAATAGTGAGTAATGTAGTATGTAATAATTTACTTTGTGGAAAGCTAATTAGAGTGGATTTTGTGAAATCCTGAGTAATAGTAAAAATTATGTTTGATTCTATTAAAAAGTTCACAGTTACATCTAAAAATAACTCATAATTATAAACTAATGCTAAACAGTAAGATTGTTTATTGGAAAAAGCCAGAAGTTTCAATAAGCTTGCTTTCTAGAAATTGACTTAGATCTGGGCTTTGGTGGCTCATGCCTACAACCCTAGCTACTCAGGAGTCTCTTAATGAGGATAGTGGTTCAAAGCCAGCCTGGGCAGAAAAGGCTGTGAGACTCTTATCTCCAATAACCCACTTGAAAAGTAGAAACAGCACTGTGGCTCAAGTGGTACAGTGGTATCAATGAGCTGAAGAGCAGAGAGACAGCGCCCAGTCCCAAAGTTTAAGCCGCATGACCACAAAAAAAACAAAAAATTGACATGGGTTTTTACTTTAAATTTCATGACTTTTTTTATTGTGAAAATACGTACAGAGGGGTTACAATTACATGAACAAGGTAATGATTACATTTCTTATCAAGCATTGTTGCCCCCTCCTTTGTTTCCCCTTACCATCCCTTCCCAACTCCCCACCCCCAAACCAACCCAAAGTTGTAAAGTTCGTTTTCCGACATAACGTGTTGTACATCTGATTGTTGCAATGAGTCCACCTGTATCCCTATTTAAAGAATTTGTTTTACCCTTCTCCTCCACAAATTATACCAACATCAAATACAGTGAAAACTGGGGCTACACCATGGGGGAGGGACATACAAAGCAACAAAGAAATCATCTTAGAAATATGCTAGAAACAATAGCAAGAGAAAAACACCATTTGAGTTCTTATCTTGGGGTTCATTTCACCTAATATCAACTTATCTGACCGTTTCTGCTTGTCTCACAAATATACTAGTTATTGCAAATAAGGGAAACCATGGGACCTATATTTCTTTGGACCTCGCTTACTTCACTTAATATAATTTTTTCCAAGTCTTTCCATTTCCTAACACATGGGCCAATGTCATTCTTTCTGATGGAGGCATAGAATTCCATTGTGTATTTATACCATATTTTCTTGATCCATTCATCTACTGAGGGGCATCTGGGTTGTTTCCATATCTTAGCTATGGTAAATAATGCTGCAATAAACATAGTTGTGCTGGTAGCTTTAGTATGGTTATGTTTGTGATCATTTTGGTAAATGCCCAAAAGTGGGATTGCTGGAAAATAGGGGAGCTCTATGTGGATTCTTTTCAGGAACCTCCATACTACTTTCCAAAGTGGTTGAACAAGTTTACACCCCCACCGATAATACAATAAGGTTTCCTTCTGTCCACATTCCCTCCAGCTTCTGTTGTTATTAGAGTTCTTGATTATAGCCATTCTAACTGGTGTGAGGTGGTATCTCAATGCTGTTTAGATTTGCATTTCTTTTATGATTAGGGAAGTTGAGTATGTCTTCATGTGTCTATTAGCCATGCTTCTTTCCTCTTCAGAGAAGTTTCTCTTTAAGACTTTAGTCCACTTATTTATTGGGCAGTTGTTTGAGGATTTGTTGTTGGATTTACTTTTGTGAGTTCCAGGTATATTTTAGATATGAAACCCTTGTTTGTTGTATGGCTAATGAAGATCTTCTCCCAATCCATGGGTTTTCTATTGATCTTGCTAGCTTTATCCTTTGCCATGCAGAAGCTCTACAATTATATGTAATCCCATTTGTGCAACCTTTCTTTGATTTGTTGTTTCTGGGTATCTATTAAGAAAATTTTGGCCTGTGCCAAGGAGACCTAGGGTGTATGCTGTAACTCTAGGTCTTTGATCCATTTGGAGTTGATTCTGGTGCAGGGTGATATATAAGAATTTAGCTTTAGTTTTCTACAAGTGATTAACCAATTTTGTTTGACAGCCACCTACTGAAGAAGCTGTCTTTCTTCCATTCTATTTTTTTTAGCTCTCTTATCGAAGATTAGATGGCTATATATCTGTGAGTTAATATCTAGGATTTCAGTTCTATTGCATTGGTCCTGAGATCTGTTCTGGTGCCAGTATGAAGCTGTTTTGATTATTACGGCTTTGTAGTAGAGTTTGAAATTTTGTATTGATATTCCTCCGGCATTGTTCTTTCTGAGGATCATTTTTTTATTCGGGGTCTTTTATTGTTCCATATGAATTTTTGGATTGCCTCTTCTATTTTTTTGAAGAATGAGGTTGGAATATTCATAGGTATCACATTGAATTTGTACATAGCTTTGGGAAATATTGCCATTTTCATGATGTTGATCCTTCTAATCCAGGAGCATGGGAGGATTTTCCCACTTTCTAAGT
This sequence comes from Dipodomys spectabilis, assembly GCF_019054845.1. NCBI lineage: Eukaryota > Metazoa > Chordata > Mammalia > Rodentia > Heteromyidae > Dipodomys > Dipodomys spectabilis. Next base: position 1,948,156 of record NW_024870972.1, on the reverse strand, counting down.
TCTGTTTTCATTTCCTTTTTCAGGTTTTTTAAGTTTTCATCATAGATTTTTCACTTCTTTGGTTAATCTAATTCCTATGTATTTCATTTTTTGTGAGGCTATTACGAATGGAGTTGCTTTCCTTATGTCAGCCACGCTTTTCTCATTGTTGGCATACAGTAAAGCCATTGATTTTGAGTGTTAATTTTATACCCTGCTACTTTGCCAAAATTTTGAGTCAGCATGAGTAATTTGGGAGTGAATTCTGTGGGATTCTTTAAATATAAGATCATGTCATCTGAAAAGAGCGAAAGTTGTATTTCATCTTTCCCTTTTTGGATCCTTTAATGTTTGCATCTTGTCTTATTGCTGTAGCGAGGCATTCTAATACTAAATTGAAGAGAAGTAGAGAGATTGGACATCCTTGTCTAGTTCCTAAGAGGAAATGGCTTTAGTTTTTTTTACCATTAAGTGTAATGCTGGCTGAAGGTTTGTCATATACAGCCTTTATTGTATTGAGGAATGTTCCCTGGATTCCTAATTTTTCCAGAGCCTTCATCATAAAAGGGTTTTGGAACTTGTCAGACGCTTTTTTCTACATCTATTGAGATAACCATGTGGTTCTTATCTTTGCTCCTGTTGATGTGATGAATTATATTAATTGATTTGCATATATTGAACCAGCTTTCCATCCCTGAAATGAATAATGTTTGATCGTGGTGTATGATTTTTTGGATGAATTGTTGAAGTCGATTGGCCAAAATTTTGTTGAGAAGTTTTGCATCAATGTTCATCAAAGAAGTGGGTCTCTAGTTCTCTTTCTTTGATGAGTCCCTGCCTGGTTTTGGGATGAGGGTTATGATATCTTCATAGAATGAGTCCCATTGTGCCCTTTCTCTTTCAATTTCATTGAAGAGTTGGAGGAATATTGGTGCGAGCTCTGCTTTGAAGGCCTTGTAGAATTCCGCTGTAAATCCATTGGTCCTTAGATGAGAGGTCTCTTATTGCTGCTTCTATCTCAATGCTTGATATGGGCCTGTTAATTTGATTTAACTCATCTTGGTTTAGTTTTGGCATGTCAATATTTGCTAGGAAAAGGTCCATTTCTACCAGGTTCTCAAACTTATTAGCATAAAAGTTTGAGAAGTATTCCCTTATAATGTTCTGGATTTTGGTTGTTTCTGTGGTGATGTTTCCATTCACATCTCTGAGTTTGTTTATTTCTGTGTGTGCTCTTCTTTTTCTGATAAGATTTGCTAAGCGTCTGTAAATTTTTGTTAATTTTTTCAAAGAACCAACTCTGTTTTGTTGGTTCTTTCTATTTTTTTTTTTTTTTGGATTCTAATTCGTTTAATTCTGATTTAATTATTTCTTTCAATCTACTGGACAGGATTTTATTTGGTTGCTCTTTTTCAATGAGGTTAGATGTCTCTTTAAATTGTTGGTTTCAGATCTCTCTAATTTGTTGATGTAGGAACTCAGAGGTATAAAATTGCCTCTGAGTACTGCATTTCCTGTGTCCAAGAGGAGCTGGTAATTTATGTGTTCATTGTTGTGGAATATCATGAACATTTGCATTTCCTTTCTAATCTCTTCCATGACCCACTGGTGATTCAACAGTGTGTTGTTCAGCCTCCATGTGTTAGAGGTCTTTCTTTGGTGGCTTTTGGTGTTAAATTCTAATTTTATTCACTTGGAGCCTGTTTCTTGGCCGTTATTGTGGTCTTGTTGGTTTTCTATGTGTAGGACATCTTCAAATATCTTTTGTAAGTCTGGTTTGGTGGTTCTAAAAGCTTCTTGTATCTGAATAGGCCTATCTTTTTGCTTGTTTGGGAAGTTCTCTGCTACGATTCTGTGAAATAAATTTTAACCATTAACTTCTGTCTCTAGGTGCTCCTCTACACCCATTATCCTCAGATTAGGCCTTCTGATGGTGCTTTCCAAATGTTGAATAGATCTATCATATTTCTTGGATTTGTCTTGGATAGTTATACATTCTTTCTCTATAATATCTAGGCTGTCTTCAATGCCCATGATTCGATCTTCTGCATGGTCTAACCAACTGTCAAGACTTTCTACTTTGTTTTTATTTCATTTCCTTCTAATTGTTTGGTTTTGATGGCTTCAAATTCCTTGTTGGAGCTTTGTTTTGGGTCTTGTATAAACTTTACTTCCTTAATTTGGTGGTCAGTGTTTCTTCTCAAATCATTTAGTTGATTCGTTATATTTTCCTTAGACTCCCATTACTTTTCTTGGACTCCATTGAGCATTCCTTTTGTGGTCTCCCTGAATTCATTCAGCTGTCTGTTCATGGAGGCCTTTATTGATCTTGCTCTATTCTCATCCCTCTTTCACAATTCCTGTATTACTCTTTGAACAGCTTCCTCACAATCATGCAATTCCTGTCTTTCTCTTTGACTGATCTCAGCCTTCTCATGCGATTTCTGTATTTCTCTTTGACTGTTCTCAACCTGCTCATACAATTCCTGTATTAATCTTTGAATAGCTTCCTCATGCTCACAAGATTCCTATATTAATCTTTGGTTTGACCCCTCTCGCTCTCTATCACACTCACACTGAGTCCTTTACAAGTTTTCAATCTATTCATTCACCATGTTTACCAGTAGTGCTTGTAGAGCTTTTTGGGAGCTCTCTCCTGGATTATTCATTAAGTATTCTGTCACCTGATTATCATGAGTGGGAATTCATATACCTGGACTTGCCATTTTTCTTGTGTTTTCTGGATTGTTCTGCCCATTTGGTATGAAAGTAAAACCAATTTTGTGCTAGACCACTATTTTAAGGCAAGCATCAACCGGAGTCCTGTAGTTGCACAGTCAAAATGGCTGCAGATACAATCTAGTTCATCAGATATAATCTATTCATCATCAAACAACCATGGACTAATGGTGTGTCAAAAAATTGACAAACCAGAAATTATTAGGTTTAGGGAGAATTGTGGAGAAAATTAGGATTAGAGGAATGTGGAAAGGTAAAAGAAGAGTGAATTTGAACAAGGCCTAATCTCTGAGAGGGAAATTGATTGGACCGAATGATAGGAGAGAGATTTTTTTTTAAATAAAGAAAAAATGGATAAACAAAAATTTGAATCTAAGAAGTGAAACACAAAATTATGTAAGTTTAAAGAAATGATATTGAGAGAAGAAAAAGATAGGATGAGATGAGAGGAGGGATAGATAGGAAATATGAAAAAATAAAAAATAAAAGAAAATTAAAATTAGTTAATTGAAAATTATATTGGTATAAAGAGATAATACTGCTATTAAAGATATTAAGCTTAGGATGTTTTGAATCGAGTAATAAATTTCAGGAGTAAGTATGTACACAATGGGGGATAAGGTCTAATAATTGACCACAGGTATGTATCTGGGGATGAGCTGAACAGCAATTAAGTCAAACAAAAAAGAGAGAAAAAAAATGAAAACAATAAAAAAGGACCAAAATGTCAAAGGAGATTAAACACACACACACACACACACACACACACACACACACACACACACACATCAGAAATAAAAATTATGAGAAAAAAATTAACATCAAACATTTTTTTAAAAAATAAAAATTGAAAAAAAGGTTAAAAAAAGAGTTCTTTGATTTTTGGGTTTTTTTGGGGGGATGGGGTATGGGAAGACCCTGTATCTCCCCTGCGTCCATAACCAGTCTCTTGGTGGAGTCTCTGGTGTGCTTGTGGTGTTTGGTTTTCCTTTTGCTTGACTGGTTTCTTAAGTCAATTATTTTCGTGCTGGCAGAAAAATGCTCTGCTTTACCCAGGATTTTGTGATCCTCTTCCCAGGCTATTTGGTGGAAGGGAGATCTGCTTTGAATATCACAAAAGAGGGAGATGGCTGTTTCCTTCAGTGTGGAAATGCCGTGAAGAGGTAGGGTTGAGGCCTTTCAGCAAATAGTAGCTTTTCCCTGTGGGGAAATTCCTGAAACACTCATGGAACCCATTCTCAGGGTTTTTTTTTTTTTTTTTTTTTTTTTACTGAGTTTCAATTGTTTGTCTAGGCTGCTGTAGGAAGGAGCAGCCTCTGTCTCTGTTTACCCTGTGAAGGAAATCACTCCTCTGAGGACACTGGTTCTTCTGGCTGGGTGGGGTGACATTCCCCTCGGTGGAGCTGAGCCTGGCAGGTCATGTCTACTTCCTGTGACCTACTAAATGACTCTCTTGTTTTCTTCCAAGGCCTGAGTTGGAGCTATCTGCTCAGCCCTGTGGAGGTCAGTATCTTAGATGGAGATCTCTGGTAGTGGAGGATGGGTGGCCTTCCCTCCTCTGCTCCCTGAGAAGGAGTGAGGATGTCAGGATTCTACTCATGACAGAGTGTTGGTTCCTGCGTCGTCTTTGGTCTGTGATTGGCAGGATGAAGATATCTGCTCCTTGTTATTTCTTGCTGGTGTTGAGTAGAATCCGCTCACCGGCCACATCTGGGGCCTTTGTCGTGGACTCTCTCTGTAGGGATGGGGGCTACAGCCACTGGCGCTGTCCCAACTGCCACCTCAGCTGTGGCTCCTGGCAAGTGCTCAGATCTGTCATCTTGCCTGGATTTTCCCTCTTTGGCCAAACTCTCTTTACTGTGATGGCACACTTGGTGTGACTCTCTAGCCTAGGACTGTTCACTGGAACATTAAAACTGCTTTCTATGTAAGAGCTTGTTTACCCTCCAGCTTCTCCTCCTCCATCTTCCCCCAAGTACTCATTATTTTTTTTGACCAGAAAAAAATAGCTTTATTTGGACTGAGAATTGGAAAATGAGGGTAGGACCTGAGCTAGCATGTTGAGCTAAGGAGTAGAGATTACATTTCCAGAAAGTTCATCAACCAAATGGGCTCTTGCTTTGAATCAAGGCAGCCTTGCAGTTAATGAAATCATTAGGAGGCCTGCTGGGAACATATCTAGCTCTAAATGATCCTAGTATGCTACCTTTATAAAAAAAAAGTACAGGTTTTTTTATCATTATGAAATTTCCACCAACCACATGTATTACAAACGGAAATGGAAGGAAAAAAAATCACATTTTACAGAATTTAAACTTGTCTTCAGCATTTAGCTCAGAGGTTTCACCATCTTCAAAAAACTGCTCCTCTGTTAAAGTCTTCAGCTCTTGAGATTTGAGGCACAGCTCAATTTTTAGAGTGCTAGCCAATGAGTAAAAGCATTAGGTACTGAGCTGGAGTCCCAGTCTCGAACCAAAAAAAAAAAAAAAGAGAGAGAAAGAAAACAAAAGATCGATCAACAAGGAAGGAGATGGTCTTTACTAGCCCACAAAAATACTTTATCCATTTCCCTAGCCAGTCAGGGCTGAACAGCAGGGTAAGGCTCAGATGAGGGTGGGGTGGGGATCAGAGGGCTAATTTCCTCCTAGTACAACACCACAGCAGAAGCTTGATGAGAGCAAAACTGGTGAGACTTGAGGGGAGGGTCTAGGCCGTGAATTCAGTCAGAGTCACTGCTGGAAGACGAGGAGGAAAAGGAACAATGCTTGCCATGCTTGTGGTGTTTGTGCATCTTTTTATGTGTTTTCTTCATTTTCTTCAGTGTTTTCTTGTCCGTTGGGGCTAGTGGGCCTATGCCAGAAGCCAGGGGATTCACAGGACATATGCCAGGTGCAGGTGGTGGGCATGGGGAGGGTAAGGACCTGAGGGTTGGTATCCTGGATACTGTGGCTGTGGCACAGGGTAAGAGGGCCCACATGGAGAGAAAGCTGGGTTCACCTAGGGAGGTCCTGGAGAAAGGGACACCCGGGAACAGGACCAGGAGGAATGGCTAGATTTACAGGTTGTGGGCACAAAGGAGGTGGACACCCAGGATTGGAACCTCCAGGGCACCCCATGTAAGGGATACTTGCATTTTGCACCGGCTGCCATGCATTGGGATGCCACATGTTCAGGTGTTTTCCTAAGCCTTTCTTCCTGCGCCTGGATTATACCGGTCCTCCTGAGCCTTTTCCCCCTCATGATTTTTTATGAGTGGTTTTTTAGTGAAAAATGTTTTGGTGTTTATATTTTGGTTTGGCATAAAATGAGCCTACTATTGTCTTAATTTAATAAAAAAAAATCTCTGATTCTCTGACAGCATAAATTTTGTGGGTAATGGTTAAGACTAGGTTGCCTTTCTGAAAAAAATATCACCACCCAAAAAAGAGGAACAAAAGGAAAATAAATATGACAGGAAACATAAATCTTAATGGACTAATAGTCTGTCAGTTTGCTTTAACTTTTAATCAAAAATTAAAGTAATACTTAATAATGTTTTATTAACATATTTAAATTTCTTCATTCTTGTCAATTAAGATTCACTTTATAAAGAAATTCAACAGGTGACAATGTTTTTTCATGACTTTTCCAAAGAAATGATCATTTCATCATTATAGTGTATAACACAATACACCCAGAAAGCTTTTAAGGAAAAAAATTTCCCATTCTTTGCTTTGCTTCAGTCTGTATTTAAAGCTGCATACCACATCTTACCCACCCTATTGTCTGTCTTCTCATTTGAAACATTTCAATAAGTTTTCTTTCCCTGGTTTGTCAGTCGGAAAATCTTTATAAAACAACATGCTTTCATTCATTGTGCTTTCCAAAATATATCTCACAAATGCCAAAATGAAGCACAATCTGAAACATCTGTGGATTTTTCCACCTAGAGTCCAAAGTAATCACTTTCCATACTCCTTAGAACCAGCTGTTCACTGGCATTAATTGTTCTATCACTTCCATGCTTTAAAACAACAGCATTTGACAAAGGCGTACATTTTAATTGGTTTACCACATCTGGTTCGTTTTCAGCAAGGACTGTCTTCACGGAAGATGGTAATAGATGAGGTTTGCAATTATGTATTTTGAAGTGGCTCTAAGTTGTGGATATAGAATATCCATTTCAGTGACTAAATATTTAAATTAAATCCTATAATGTATACTCCTTCAATTTTCTGGCTAAAGTGTTCTACAATCTAGATATTTTTTAAGGAAATATTGTACATGTTTCCTTGGTGACAACGTAATTGGAAGACTTAAATTTTTCTTTTTTTCTTTTTTTCTTGTGAAAATACTGTACAGAGGGGTTACAATTACATGGGCAAGATAATGAGTACATTTCTTATCAAGCATTCTAGCCTCCTCCTTTGTTTCCCCTTCCCATCCCTTCCCATTCTCCCTCCCCTGCCCCTCCACCCAATCCTCCTCCCTGCCCCCACCAAAGTTGTAAAGTTCGTTTTTCCATATAACAACTTGTACATCTCATTGTTGGAATGGATCCACCTGTACCCCTATTTAAACATTTCTTTTTTCCCTTCCCCTTCACAAATTATACCAACCTCAAATACAGTGAAAGCAGGGGTTATACCATGGGGGAGGGACATACAAAGCAACAAAGAAATAATCTTATAAATGTGTTAGAAACAATCACCTGAAATAAAAAATAAAACATTTGAATACATATATTAGGGTTCATTTCCCTAACATCAACTTATCTGACGTTTTCTGCATGACTCAGACATATACTAGTTATTGCAATTAAGGGAAACCATGGGACCTAAGTTTCTTTGGGCCTGGCTAACTTTGCTTAATATAATTTTTTTCCATGGTAGACTTAAAATTTTCATATATCATTGCCGTCTTAAATGAAGTGAATGTACCTGGGTTTGCATCAGAACTTTTGAGAGAGCATTAATGTTTGAATCTTGAATGGGATTTGATTGAGAATTGTGGCAGGCTTTCATGATATGAGAAGAGAAAGGCCTTACTAATACTTTAATTTGCTACATTGCTGTATTAGTTTATTCAAACCCACACATACACACCGATATACAAATATGTAGTATGAAGACCCAGTCAGTCTGCAAGAAATTATTTTAATAGGGATTCCATAAAATATTTAGTCTGCTGCGATCTGATTGGAATTTATAGCAATATCTATTCCACCCCTGGACAATTCATTATCATTGGTGAGGATGTTGCCGTTTGAATTCAGAATGCCCCAGAAAGACCTATGTGTTAAAGAAAAATGACTTTCCATTTCCTCCCAGACTGTGGAGAATACCTGAATAGTTCTTCTGGAGATTAAGTTCTTCAGAGTGAAACCTCTGAGAACATGCACACTCATCTACTTTCTTCTTTTCTCTTTTAATCATTCTAGGTCAAAAACATTTCTTTTTGACATACTCCTCACCTTGACATTGTCTTGTCACAGGCCACCAAAGCAATAAAACCAACTGAACATACACTTACACTGAAACCTTCAAACTTATAAATCTGAGTAAGCCTTTCTGCTTAATAAATGGACAATATCACTTATTATGATAGGTTATAAAGCTAACACAGAAATCTAGTCTTTCTAACAATGTAGAGTACATAAAAATGCTTCATTATAAAATATCTAAGTCCAAGTTATATTTTGTGTTTTTGTTTCTGTAGATCCTAGGGCTTAAACTCACAGCCTGACTGGTGCTTTTGTGTTCAAGGCCAGTGCTCTACATAAAATCTGAACTGGAACTCCATTTCTCCTGGTGGTTAATTGGAAATAAGAATCTCATGAACTTTCCTATACTGGCTGGCCTATTCATGTTGCATACTTTATGTAATTCCAATTCTCAGCATTATATAGGTGCTCCAACTACAATATAAAAAAACTTAAAACGTACTAAAGATATTTGTAAAGTATAAAATGAGGAAAGAATTTTCATCCTTTACAAATCTATGCAAAATCTATGCTAAACTATTGATATTTTACTGGACCTTTCCTGCAACCAGTTTGATATAGTTTAATACTTGTCACACCAACTTTCTTTCTATATTCTACTGGATATATACTTTTTCATGTATGTTTGTATATGTATACATATATGTATCTATCTATATATGTTCGAATGTGCATCATCGGACTTGAAAATGCTTTCTTTTGCTGTTCAGCAATGAACCTTGTCGGCTCATTCTGTGACAATATCAGTGCTCATTCTCATTATTCCTTTATTTACCAAATCATCAGCCTTCTAAAATCAGCTTCATTTCTTTTTTTTTTTTTTGGGTCCGGTCGTGGGGCCTTAACTCTGGGCCTGGGCGCTGTCCCTCAGCTCTTCAGCTCAAGGCTAGCGCTCTACCACTTGAGCCACAGTGCCACTTCCGGCTTTTTTCTTATGTGGTGCTGAGGAATCGAACCCAGGGCCTCGAGCATGCAAGGCAAGTGCTCTACCACTGAGCCACCTTCCCAGCCCAAAGATTTTTTTTGGGGGGTCCGGTCGTGGGGCCTGAACTCTGGGCCTGGGTGCTGTCCCTCAGCTCATCAGCTCAAGGCTAGCGCTCTACCACTTGAGCCACAGTGCCACTTCCGGTTTTTTTCTTTTTGCTTATGTGGTGCTGAGGAATCGAACCCAGGTCTCATGCATGCAAGGGAAGCACTCTACTACTGAGCCACCTTCCCAGCCCTCAGCTTCATTTCTTGGGTAAGGTTACCAAACAGTCCAACTAATATCAACCCAGAGGGTTTTAATAAAGCAAGTTTTAAGGAAGAATATAACATGAAGTGACAACTACAGAAATTCCAGAAACCTGACATCTTTCACATTTCTGTCTTCCTTCTCTTCTCATACTTCAGAAAGTATTGACTAACACTATAAGTATACTGCAATTATAAGCTAAGGATCATTGGGTCTTTTTTTTGTTTTTTTTTTTTCCAACCTGAAGCCTTCTTTTCCATGATTCGACATAAACTTTTGGGAGATTTTTTGGATTGTGATGGGATTCCACCCAAAACAAAGCCATGTATATTAAGAAAGTCAATGTTTTCAACTCAGAGTACTAAACAAAAGAGGGAGAAAATTAAGGTTAGCTATATATGTTAAGCACAAATATAGGCAATATCAAGATATCTTGAAATTGTATACTTTTACTGGATAAAGTGGCTCAAACCTGTAATATTATCTACTTAGAAAACAGAGATTAGAGAATTGCAGTTCCAGGCAAGCCCAAACCAAAAAAAAAAAAAAAAAAAAAAAAGAAGTTTCAGAAACTCTGTTAGAGTTTGATGGGTGCTATGTGTTTTGCTTGTGTTAGGAGGACCACAGTCCAAGCAGACCCAGGTATAGTGATACTTACCTCAAAAGAAGCAATCAAGTTACAATCTGGAGGTATGGCAGTAGTAGAGATGCCAAAGTTGTAAAGTTCCTTTCATTGTTGCAATGGGTCTACTTCTATCCCTATTTAAACATTTTCCCCTTCCCCTCCACAAATTATGCCAACATCAAAAATGTGTGCTTATGTAAGAACTGCATGATTTTAAAATTTCATGACAATTCTTTTGAACTTACTTTTTTGTGGAATTGACTAAGAAAATCAATTACACCTTCTATATAAAAAATGTACTGTGCTTAATCCGGCAGCCCATACACTAACATCGGAATGATACAGAGAGGATTAGCATGGTCCCTGCACATGGATGACTTGCAAATTCGTGAAGCAATCCATATTTTTACAACAACAAATGCTGGAGGGGATGGGGCCACAAGGGAACCCTACTGCATTCTTGGTGGGAGTGTAAACTTCTTCAACCACTTTGGAAAGCAGTATGGAGTTTCCTCAAAGGACTCCACATAAAGCTCCCCTATGACCCAGCAATCCCACTTTTGTTCATTTACCCAAAGGATCACAAATAAGACCATATTAAAACTACCAGCACAACTGTGTTTATTGCAACATTATTTACCATAGCTAAGATATGGAACCAATCCAGATGCCCGTCAGTAGATGAATGGATCAAGAAAACGTGGTAAAGGAGTTCCGGGAAGATGGCGGAGGAGAAGCTGGAATCTGAACAAGCTCTTGCATAGAAAGCAGTTTCTGAGTTCCAGTGAATAGTCCCAAGCCAGAGAATCACACCAAGTGTGCCATCACAGGACAGAGAGTTAGTCAAGAGAGGGGAAGCCAAGCAGACACATATGAGCGCTTGCCAGCAGCTGTCGCTGCAGTGACAGGGTCGCGGCGGCCACCACCACCGCGGGGTCATACCTGAGACACAGTCCGGGACGAAGGAGCCAGACGCTGCGGACGAGCGGATTCTACTCAACACCAGCAAGAACCGAAAAGGAGCGGACATCTTCATCCTGCACTTTGCAGACCAGAGACGACTCAGGATCCAAGACTCGGCGTGAGTAGAAGCCCAACGTCCTCACTCCTTCTCAGGGAGCAGAGGAGGGAAGGCCACCCCTCCCCGCCCAGCACCGGTGATCTCCATCTTGGATACCGACAAAGCTCGGAGGAGGGGCTAGCTCCAGCTCAGGCCTTGTAATAAAACGGTCATTTAGCAGGTCACAAGAACTTAACGGTGAAGTGACCTCACAGACTCAGTTCCATCCAGGGAAAAGTCACCCAGCTCAGGCGCCAGCCATTGAAGGGGCTCTCCTCACTGGGTAACCAGAGCCAGAGGCTGCCCCTCCCTCTCGCAGCCACCACAATCAATTGAAAAAACAGAAACCCTGAGAATGGCTCCAGGCTGGGTGCTGTGAGTTTTTTTCACAAAATAGCCCCAGGGAAAAGCTACTGTCTGTTGAAAGGCCTCAACTCTAACAAGAACCTGGCCTCATCACTGCATCCCCCTCTTTTGTGATTCTCAAAGCAGATCACCGTCCCAGTAAACTAACCTGGGAGGGGGATCTCAAAATCTTGGGTAAAGCAGACCATTTTTCTGCCTGTTCCAACAAACTGACTTAAGAAACCAATCAAGCCACAGACCTCAAGCTGACCAGAGACTCCAACAAGACTCTGGTTACAGACAAAAGGGAGATACAGGATTCTTCCCACCCCTCCCCCCCCAAAAAAATCAAAGAACTTTTTTTCTTCTTCTTCTTCTTTTCTTTTTTTTTTGTTTTTTTTTTGTTTTTCGTTACCTTATATATATAAAAATTTTTTTTCCTTTCCTAAAACTTTTATTAATCTTTAATTTTTGCCACTTCTGAAAAAATAATTGTTTTCCAGTAACTTTTTTTTTTCTCCTCTTATAAGTTTTATTTTAGGAATACGTGAATGTGTGTTTTCCTTTCTTTTCTTGTCTTCTTTCTCTTTTTCTTTCATTCTTAATTATCTTTTTGGTTTTTGTCTAGCTCTACTGAGCTTCTGATCTTTTCTTCTCACTTTCCTATCCTTTCCACCTTTTCCTCTCTTTTGTTCTTCTTTATGTGACTTAACTCTTGGCCTGCACATCCTCAGATAAACCCGTAGTTAACTAGTAGACCCTATCCCCCATTGTGTACACACTTAATCCACAAACTTATTACTCAATTCAAAACCTCTGAGACTTAAATTCATTAATAGCAGTACTGCCTCTTTATACCTATATAATATTTTAAGCATTTTTTTTTAAAATTTTTCACATCTCCTCTATGTCCCTCCCTTTCTCTCAATATATTCCCATTCCTCTCTAAATAGATGGTCTTTTAATCTCTACAATAACATTAATTTTTACGTTTCTATTTTTTTTCTGGTCTCTTTTCATTCCCCTTTCCCTTTCTTCTTTTTCTCTCTCTCTCTACTTGCATCCTACCCAACCTATTTCCTGCATTGTGATTAGGACATAGTTAACTCTCCCTGTGCCTCCCCACAACAATCTATTCCTACTTTTTACCCACATCTCTCCCTAACCATAATAATTTCTGGTTTTCCAAATTCTTCTCTGCGGTTCAAAGTCCTTTAACATATAGTTGTTTGATGTCGAATAGATGTATCTGTTGAACTAGATTGCATCTGTAGACTATTGACTGTATAAATGCAAACTTTGGTTGATGGTTGCCTTAAGATAGTGTTCTAGCACAATACTGATGCTATCTTCATCTCAAATGGGCAGAGTAAGCCGGAAAAACACAAGAAAAATGGCAAATTCGGGTATCTCAATTCCCAATCTTGATAATCAGGGGTTAGAACAGATAATGAATAATCCAGAGGAGAGTTCCCAAATAGCTCTACAAACACTGCTGGCAAACATGATAAATGAGAAGTTTGACAACGTACAAAGGACTCTGTATGAGCGTGATAGGGAGAGAGAGGAGGCATCCCAGAAGTTTATACAGGAATATCATAAGCATGAGGAAGCTACTCAAAAACTGATACAGGATTTGCGTGAACAACTTGAGAATACTCAAAGAGAAAGGGAGGAATGGCATGAGCAGGCTGAGAACACTCAAAGAGAACTGCAGGAATCCCACGAACGGGAGGAAGCTAATCAAAGAGTAATACAGGAATTGAGAGACCAGGTAGAGAACACACAAAGAGCACTAAAGGCATCCATGGAATCCATTAACAAAGAGCTGAAGGAAGTCAGGGAGACCACAAAGGGAATGCTGAATGGAACCCAACAGAAGGAATGGGAGTCCAAAGAAACCATAACCAATCAGCTAAGTGATTTGAGGACAAACACTGAACACCAAATTAAGGAAGTAAAGAAAATCATACAAGACCTAAAACAGAGCTTCAACAAAGAACTTGAAGCCATCAAAGCTGACCAATTAGAAGGAAAAGAGATAAAAAACAAAGTAGAGAATCTTGACAGCAGGTTAGACCATGCAGAAGATCGTATCTCAGGGATTGAAGACAGCCTAGATATTATAGAGATAGAACATACAACCATCCAAGACAAGTCCAAGAAATATGATAGATCTATCCAACACCTGGAAGACACCATCAGAAGGCCTAATCTAAGGATAATGGGTGTAGAGGAGCACCTAGAAACAGAAGTTAATGGTCTAGGAAATTTGTTTAACAGGATCCTAGCAGAGAACTTCCCAAACATGCAAAAAGATAGGCTTGTTCAGAAACAAGAAGCCTTTAGAACCCCAAATAGACCAGACCAGAATAGGACATCCCACCGTCACATTATAATCCACACAGAATCAACTCAGAACAAGGAAAAGATCCTTAAAGCTGTCAAGGAGAAAAGGTTAATCACCTATAAAGGGAAACCAATTAGAATCACCTCAGATTTCTCAGCAGAGACAATCAAAGCAAGAAGTGCCGAGAATGATATATGCCATGCCCTAAAAACAAACAACTATCAACCAAGAATACTGTACCCAGCTAAACTCACCTTCATAACTGAAGGCCAAATAAAAACCTTCCATAGCAAAGAAAAATTGAAACAATACATCTCCACCGAACCAGCCCTACAAAAGATTCTTAAAGATGTCCTACACATAGAAAACCAACAAGACCGCAATAAAGGCCAAGAAACTCCACCCAAACTGACAATCCAAGAACCATAGGAAGAACCCAGTTTTCGCAGCCCCCAAGAAGGTAGATAACATGGCAGGAACTCCCAAATACCTCTCAGTCCTATCTCTTAACCTTAACGGACTGAACTCTCCAATTAAGCGACATAGACTGTCTAGTTGGAAAAAACAAGACCCTTCTATCTGCTGCCTGCAGGAGTCACATCTTGCCCGTAAAAACAAACACATTTTCAATGTTAAAGGCTGGAACAAAATCTACCAAGCAAACGAACCCCATAAACAGGCGGGAGTTGCAATCCTAATATCAGATAAAATAGACTTCAAATTAAAATTCGTGAGAAGAGATAAAGAAGGTCGCTACATACTAATTAAAGGATCTCTCCTTCAGGAGGATATTACAATTCTAAATATCTATTCGCCAAACAATGACGCACTCAAATTTATCAAAGAAACACTACTTTCCCTCAAATCCCATATAGATCCAAAGACATTAATTGTTGGGGATTTTAACACACCACTCTCCCCACTAGATAGATCAACTTGGCAAAAACTCAACAGAGAAACCGCAGATCTAAACAGCTCCATAGATCAACTAGACTTAACAGACATCTATCGAACATTTCACCCAGCAGCATTAGAATACACGTTTTTCTCAGCAGCCCATGGAACGTTTTCTAAAATAGACCACATTTTAGGCCACAAAGCAAACTTGTCTAAATTCAGAAACATTGAAGTTATACCTTGCATTCTCTGTGACCACAAGGGAATAAAATTAGAACTCAACACTAAAAGCTACCAAAGAAAGTCCGGTATCACATGGAGGCTGAACAACACACTGCTGAATCATGAGTGGGTCATGGAAGACATTAGAAAGGAAATTCAAATGTTCATGATATTCAACAAAAATGAACACACAAATTACCAGCTCCTCTGGGACACAGCAAAGGCAGTACTCAGAGGCAAGTTTATAGCTCTCACCTCCTACATCAACATATTGGAGAGATCTGAAACTAACAATTTAATGACACATCTAAACCTCCTTGAAAAAGAGCAGCAACAGAAAACCCAATCCAGTAGACAGAAAGAAATAATCAAAATTAATCAGAATTAAATGAATTAGAATCCAAAAAAACTATAGAAAGAATCAACAAATGGAGGAGGATCTCAAAATCCTGGGTAAAGCAGAGCATTTTTCTGCCTGTTCGAACAAACTGACTTGAGAATCCAACCAAGCCACAGGACCACGAGCAGACCAGAGACTCCAACAAGAGACTGGTTACAGACACTAGGGAGATACAGGATTTTTTTCCACCCCTCCCCAAAAAAATCAAAGAACTTTTCTCTTCCTCTTCTTCTTCTTCTTCTTCTTCTTCTTCTTCTTCTTCTTCTTCTTCTTCTTCTTCTTCTTCTTCTTCTTCTTCTTCTTCTTCTTCTTCTACTTCTTCTTCTTCTTCTTCTTCTTCTTCTTCTTCTTCTTCTTCTTCTTCTTCTTCTTCTTCT
The DNA here is from genome assembly GCF_019054845.1 of Dipodomys spectabilis. Taxonomy (NCBI): domain Eukaryota; kingdom Metazoa; phylum Chordata; class Mammalia; order Rodentia; family Heteromyidae; genus Dipodomys; species Dipodomys spectabilis. Next base: position 1,932,446 of record NW_024870972.1, on the reverse strand, counting down.
TCCTCCTCCTCCTCCTCCTCCTCCTCCTCCTCCTCCTCCTCCTCCTCCTCCTCCTCCTCCTCCTCCTCCTCCTCCTCCTCCTCCTCCTCCTCCTCCTCCTCCTCCTCCTCCTCCTCCTCCTCCTCCTCCTCCTCCTCCTGCTCCTTCTTCTTCTTCTTCTTCTTCTTCTTCTTCTTCTTCTTCTTCTTCTTCTTCTTCTTCTTCTTCTTCTTCTTCTTCTTCTTCTTCTTCTTCTTCTTCTTCTTCTTCTTCTTCTTCTTCTTCTTCTTCTTCTTCTTTTGGTACCTTATGTAAAATTTTTTTTTCTTTTCTAAAACTTTCTTTAATCTTTCATTTTTGCCTTTTTTGAAAAAAAATTGTTTTCCAGTAACTGTTTTTCCCTCTTATAATTTTTATTTTAGGGATACATGAATGTGTGTTTTTCTTTCTTTTTCTGTCTTCTCTCTCTTTTTTTCTTTTTTAATTGCCTTTTTGCTTTTTGTTTAGTTCTACTGAACTTCTGATCTTTTTTCTTCCTTTCTTATCCTTTTCACCTTTTCCTCTCTTTTGATCTTCTTTATGTGACTTAACTCTTGTCATGCACATCCTCAGATAAACCTGTAGTTAACTAGTAGACCCTATCCGCTATTGTGTACACACTTAATCCACAAATTTATTACTCAATTCAAAACCTCTGAGACTTAAATTCCTTAATATAAGTACTACCTTTTTATACCTATATAATATTTTAAGCATTTTTATTTTTAAGTTTTTCACATCTCCTCTATGTCCCTCCACTTCTCTCAATATATTCACGTTCTTCTATAAATAGATTGTTTTCGATCTCCATAATATTAATAACTTTTACTTTTCTATTTTTTCTGGTCTCTTTTCTTTTCCCTTTCCCTTTCTTCTTTTTTTCTCTCTCTCTACTTTCATCCAACCCAACCTATTTCCAGCATTGAGATTAGGACTTAGTTAACTCTCCCTGTGCCTTCCCACACCAATCTATTCCTATTTTTTCCTGACATTTCTCCCTAACCCTAATAATTTCTGGTTTTCCAAATTCTTCTCTGCGATTCGAAGCCCATTAACATATAGTTGTTTGATGTTGAATAGATGTATCTGTTGAACTAGATTGTATCTGTAGACTATTGATTGTACCAATTCAGACTTTGGTTGATGGTTGCCTTAAGATAGTTTTCGAGCACAAAACTGGTGCTATTTTCATCTCAAATGGGCAGAGTAAGCGGGAAATACACAAGAAAAATGGCAAATCCGGGTATCTCAATTCCCAATACTGATAATCAGAGGACAGAACAGATAATGAATAAAACAGAGGAGAGTTCCCAAATAGCTCTACAAACACTACTGGCACACATGATAAATGAAAAGATAGAAAACATACAAAGGACTCTGTATGAGTGTGAAAGGGACAGAGAGGAGGCAATCCAAAGGTTTATACAGGAATATCATTAGCGTGAGGATGCTACTCAAAAACTGATACAGGATTTGTGTGAGCAGCTTGAGAATACTCAAAGAGAAAGGCAGGAATGGCATGAGAAAGCTGCGAAAACTCAAAGAGAACTACAGGAACCCTATGAACGGGAGGAAGCTAATCAAAGAGTAATATAGGAATTGAGAGAGCACGAACAGAATACACAAAGATCATTAAAGGCATTCAGGGAATCCATTAACAAAGAGCTGAAGGAAGTCAGGGAGACCACAAAGGGAATGCTGAATGGAAACCGAAAGAAGGAATGGAAGTTCAAGGAAACCATAACCAATCAACTAAGTGATTTGAGAATAAACACTGAATTCCAAATTAAGGAAGTAAAGAAATTCATATAAGATCTGAAACAGAGCTTCGAACAAAGAATTTGAAGCCATCAAAACTGACCAGTTAGAAGGAAAATAGATAAAAAACAAAGTAGAGTGTCTTGACAGCAGGTTAGACCATGCAGAAGATCGAATCTCGGGGATTGAAGACAGCCTAGATATTATAGAGAAAAACATACAACCATCCAAGACAAATCCAAGAAATAGGATAGATCTATCAAACACTTGGAAGACCCCATCAGAAGGCCTAATCTAAGGATAATGGGTGTAGAGGAGCACCTAGAAACAGAAGTTAATGGTCTAGGAAATTTGTTTAATAGGATCCTAGCAGAGAATTTCCCAAACATATAAAAAGATAGGCCTATTCAGATACAAGAAGCTTTTAGAACCCCAAATAGACCAGACCAGAATAGGACATTCCACTGTCACATTATAATCCACAAAGGATTAACTCAGACCAAGAAAAAGATCCTTAAATCTGTCAAGGAGAAAAGCTTAATCACCTGTAAAGGAAACCAATTAGAATCAGCTCAGATTTTTCAGCAGAGACAATAAAAGCAAGAAGAACCTGGAATGATGTATGTCATGCCCTAAAAACAAACAATTATCAACCAAGATTACTGTCCCCAGCTAAACTCTCCTTCATAAATGAAGGCCAAGTAAAAACCTTCCATAGCAAAAAAAAAAAATAAAATTGAAACAATACATCTCCACCAAACCACCCCTACAAAAGATTCTTAAAGATATCCTACACATAGAAAACCAACAAGACCACAATAAAGGCCAAGAAACTGCAGCCAAACTGAGAATCCAAGAACCATAGGAAGAACCCAGTTTTCGTAGCCTCCAAGAAGGCGGATAACATGGCAGGAACTCCCAAATACCTCTCAGTCCTATCTCTTAACGTTCACGGACTGAACTCTGTAATTAAGGGACATAGACTGTCTAGTTGGATTAAAAAACAAGACCCTTCTATCTGCTGCCTTCAGGAGTCACATCCTGCCCGAGAAAACAAATATATCTTCAATGTTAAAGGCTGGAGCAAAATCTACCAAGCAAAGAGCCCCCATAAAAAAGCGGGAGTTACAATCCTAATATCAGATAAAATAGACTTCAAATTAAAATTTTTGAGAAGAGATAAAGAAGGTTGCCACATACTAATTAAGGGATCTCTCCTTCAGGAGGATATTACAATCCTAAATATCTATTCGCCAAACAATGGAGCACCCAAATTTATCCAAGAAACACTAATTTCCCTCAAGTCTCATATAGATTCAAAGACATTAATTGTTGGGGATTTTAACACACCACTCTTCCCTCTAGATAGATCAACTCCACAAACATTCAACAGAGAAACCGCAGATCTAAACAGCTGCATAGATCAACTAGACTTAACAGACATCTACCGAACATTTCACCCAGCAGCATCAGAATACACGTTTTTCTCAGCAGCACATGGAACATTTTCTAAAATAGACCACATTTTAGGCCCCAAAGCAAACTTGTCTAAATTCAGAAACATTGAAGTTATACCTGGCATTCTCTCTGACTACAAGGGAATAAAATTAGAACTCAACAAAAAAAGCCACCAAAGAAAGTCTGGTATCACATGGAGGCTGAACAACACACTGCTGAATCATGAGTGGGTCATGGAAGAGATTAGAAAGAAAATTCAAATGTTCATGCTATTTAACAAAAATGAACACACAAATTACCAGCTCCTCTGGGACACAGCAAAGGTAGTACACAGAGGCAAGTTTATAGCTCTGAGCTCCTACATCAACAAATTGGAGAGATCTGAAACCAACAATTTAATGACACAAATAACCTCCTTGAAAAAGAGCAGCAAGATAAACCCCAATCCAGTAGACAGAAAAAAAATAATTAAAATTAAATCAGAATTAAATGAATTAGAATCCAAAAAAACTATAGAAAGAATCAACAAACAAAGAGTTGGTTCTTTGAAAAACTTTACAAAATTGACAGACCCTTATCAAATCTTATCAGAAAAAGAAAACACACCCAAATTAATAAACTCAGAGATGGGAATGGAAACATCACAACAGAAACAACCAAGATTCAGAACAGTATAAGGGAATACTTCTCAAAACTTTATGCTAATAAGTTTGAGAACTTGACAGAAATGGACCTTTTCCTAGCAAATATTAACATGCCAAAACTAAACCAAGATGAGTTATACCATTTTAACAGGCCCATATTGAGCATTGAAATAGAAACAGCAATAAAAGACGTCCCAGCTAAGAAAAGTCTAGGACCAGATGGTTTTACAGTGGAATTTTACAAGGCCTTCAAAGCAGAGCTCACACCAATACTCCTCCAACTCTTCAATGAAATTGAAAGAGAAAGTTCACTACCGAACACATTCTATGAAGCCATCATAACACTGATCCCAAAACCAAACAGGGACTCATCAAAGAAAGAGAACTATAGACCCATTTCTTTGATGAACATTGATGTAAAACTTCACAACAAAATTTTGGCAAATCGACTGCAACAATTCATCCAAAAAATCATGCACCACGATCAAACAGGATTCATTTCAGGGATGCAAAGCTTGTTCAATATACGCAAATCAATTAATATTATTCATCACATCAACAGTAGCAAGGATAAGAACCACATGGTTATCTCAATAGATGCAGATCCAACACCCCTTTATGATGAAGGTTTTGAAAAATTAGGAATCCATGGAACATTCCTCAGTACAATAATGGCTGTATATGACACACCTACAGCCAGCATTATACTTAATGGTGAAAAACTAAAGCCATTTCCTCTTAACTCAGGAACAAGACAAGGATGTCCACTCTCTCCACTTCTCTTCAATCTAGTATTAGAATGCCTAGCTACAGCAATAAGACAAGATGCAGACATAAAGGGGTTCCAAATAAGGAAAGAAGAAATAAAACTCTCCCTCTTTGCAGACAACATGATCTTGTATTTAAAGAATCCCATCGACTCTATTCCCAAATTACTCAAGCTGATTCAAAACTTTGGCAAAGTAGCAGGGTATAAAATTAACCCCCCAAAATCAATGGCTTTTCTGCATGGCAACAATGAGAAAAGTGGGGCTGAAATTAGGAAAGCAACTCCATTTGTAATAGCCCCACAAAAAAATAAAACACCGAGGAATTAACTTAACCAAAGAAGTGAAGGACCTCTATGATGAAACCTTTAAAATCTTGAAAAAGGAAATCAACACAGAACTGAAAAAATGGCAAAACCTCCCATGCTCCTGGATTGGAAAGATTAACATCGTGAAAATGGCAATACTTCCCAAAGCTATCTACAAATTCAACGCGATACCTATCAAAATTCCACCCTCATTCTTCAAGGAAATAGAAGAGGCAATCCAAAAATTCATATGGAACAATCAAAGACCCTGAATAGCAAAAACGCTCCTCAAAGGAAGGAACACTGCCTTAGGATTATCAATACCAAATTTCAAACTGTACTATAAAGCCATAGTAATCAAAACAGCTTGGTATTGGCATAAGAACAGACCTCAGGACCAATGGAATAGAATTGAAAGAACATAAATGAACCTACAGACCTATAGCCATCTAATCTTCGATAACGGAGCTAAAACAATAGAATGGAAGAATGTCATCCTCTTCAGTAAATGGTGCTGGCAGAATTTTTTAACTACTTGTAGAAAATTAAAGGTAGTTCCTTATATATCACCCTGCACAACAATCAACTCCAAAAGGATCAAAGACTTCGAAGTCAAAGCAAACACTCTGAAAACATTACACGATGGAATAGGAGAAACCCTAGGTCTCCTTGGCTCAGGCCGAAATTTTCTGAATAGAGACCCAGAAACACAAAAAATCAAAGGAAGGTTGGACAAATGGGATTGCATAAAGTTGCAGAGCTTCTGCATGGCAAAGGACGTAGCTAGCAAGATCAATAGAAAGCACACGTATTGGGAGAAGATCCTCACTAGCCATACAACGGACAAGAGTCTCATATCTAAAATATACTTGGAACTCAAAAAATTAAATTCCCCAACAACAAATCCTCAAAGAAACAACTGCCCAATAAATAAGTGGGGTAAAGCCTTAAAGAGAAACTTCTCTGATGAAGAAAGAAGGATGGCCAATAAACACAGGAAGAAATGCTCAACATCCCTAGCTATAAAAGAAATGCAAATCAAAACAACATTAAGATTCCACCTCACTCCATTTAGAATGTCAAAATTCAAGAACTCTAACAACAACAGATTCTGGAGGGGATGTGGACAGACGGGAACCTTACTTCATTGTTGGTTGGGAATGTTAACTTGTTCAACCACTTTGGAAAGCAGTATGGAGGTTCCTCAAAAGACTTCACATAGAGCTCCCCTATGACCCAGCAATCCCACTTTTGGGCATTTACCCAAATGTTTACAAACAAGACCACACTAAAGCTACCAGCACAACTATGTTTATTGCAGCATTATTTACCATAGCTAAGATCTGGAACCAACCAAATGCCCCTCAGTAGATGAATGGATCATGAAAATGTGGTATATATACACAATGGAATTCTATGCCTCCATCAGAAAGAATGACATTGCCCCATTTGTTAGGAAATAGAAAAACTTGGAAAAAATTTTATTAAGTGAAGTAAGCCAGGCCCAAAGAAACATAGGTCCCATGGTTTCCCTTATTTGCAATATCTAGTATATGTATGAGTCAAGCAGAAAAGGTCAGATATTGTGATGTTAGGAAAATGAACCCTTAGATATGTATTTTAATGTTTTTTTCTTTCCTGCATGTGTTTCTAACGCATTTATAAGATTATTTCTTTGTTGCTTTGTATGTCCCTCCCCCACAGTATAACCCCTGCTTTCACTATATTTGATGTCAGTATAACTTGTGGAGGAGTTGGGGAAAAACAAGTCATTTAAGGATACAGGTGGACCTGTTGCAACAATGAGAAGTACAAGTTGTCATGTTGAAAAGGAGCTTTACAACGTCGGTGTGGAGGGTAAGGGAGGATTGGGGGGGAAGGGGGAGGCTGGGAAGGGATGTGAAGGGTAAACAAAGGAGAAGGCTGCAATGATAGGTAAGAAATGTATGCATTATCCTGCCCATGTAATTGTAACCCCTCGATACAATATGTTCACAAATAAAATAACATAATTAAAAAAATAAAAAAGAAGGACTTAAAGATTTGTGATGGAATGAGGCTGATGTGTAACTCTTTATGGAACCTACAAGAAGACAAAATTAGGAGCCAAATTATATGTATTCATGACTAATCAAGGATGCAAAGCAAATGCCAAATTCCTCTTCTCAAAAACTTCAAACTTGGGCTGGGTTGGTGGCTGAGTGGTAGAATGCTTGCCTGGCATCCATGAGGCCTTGGGTTCTATTTCTCAGCACCACAAAAGTTGAGAAAACCAGAAGTGAAGCTACGGCGCAAGTGGTAGAGCACTAACCATGAGATGAAGAGGTGAGGGACAGCGCCCAGGCCCAGAGTTCAGGCCACATGACTGGCCAAAAAAACAAAACAAAACAAACCAAAAAACTAAACTAAACTTCCAAACATATCTTTTCTCATAATTGAGGAGAGGCTTGTTTTACAGGAATTCTCCTTATCTAGCTCAAGGTGATCAGAACTTCAGAAGAATTTTCCTGTTGAGATGTAATGTGCCTAACTGTACCGAAGCTAATCATCGCTAGGAAAGTGTGGACTGATATGTTTTTTGTATTTTCCTCACAAATATATAATATTCTCAAGTATTATATGAAATATATTTTATAATAAACAATATATTATACATTATATATAATATACTAAATATATTATAATATAACTTATGTATTAACAGACTTCCTAATTTTAGAGTTAGGACCAAGCAACATATTAAAAAAAAATGCTTGAATCTCTGAGTAATTTCTCTACCACAGGACAATTCCAAGTTTCATTCTTATTACCCAAAGAGCAACATAGGAAAGCGATGCCTATGGAAGTGGTTCCCTAGATTTTGGAAACTGTTATTGCATATATATATATATGTATATATATATATATATATATATATGAAATATTGTTTTATACTAGTGAATATATCTAAAACTATAATGACAGATAAATAAGTGAACACCTATGTGCACTCACACTCAATCACTTTCAAATATAAGAATTTCTTTTCTATGCTGCCTATTCACCTACAGAGAGAGTACATGAGTTGCCCTTGAATTTTCCTGGAAGTTCTTTATCTGGCTACTCTAGCTTCACATCCTTTGTTCTGTAAGTCACCAGATGTTATGTGTTCAACATACTTGTTACAGGCAAAAGTATCCACCCTGACATGCATTGAAACTTGGATTTCAGAACTGCCAGAAATAAGTGGGAGGTACACAGTACTTTTCATAATTGAATAGATTACATATTTATTAGAAAGCTCGTAAGAAAAAATATTCAGTGTAGGATGAAACATTTCAGAAAACTACAGTTTAAATTACGTATAACCGGGTGGAGGTAGCTCATGCCTGTAATATTTGCTAATCTGGAGGCTGGAATATGAGGATCACAGTTCAAGCCAGGTTGAGAAAAGTCCCCGCGGGACACTTATCACCAATTAATCATTGAAAACTAAAATTGATTCTGTGGCTCGAAGTTGTAGAGAGCTAACCTTGAGCAAAAGACATCAGGATCAGTGCCCAGGCTCTGAGTTCAAATTCTGTAATAGATAAGAAATAAAATAAAAAATAAATTACATATAATTTTTTACCAACTCTGTAAAAGGAAAATAGGATATGACACATGGCAACATAAGACTTCAAGTTACAAAGTTCTAGGGCATTTCCTCACTATTGGCAACTAGGAGTAATCCATATCAAGAAAAATGATAAACGATTTATACCAAATTTCAAAATATGTTATACAAAGTAAATGCAATAAACATGCATTCCACAGTCTAGTAACATCATATTGTGTAAAGAATCTGATTAACTGATTCATGAAAACCAATACTATGCAGTTAAAACATCCAATATCTCAGGTGTCAACTTAGCACAATACTTTCAATCTATGATGTCTGTTTTGTATATTTTCCAGCCCTATCTATCCCACAATGGCAGAAAGCTCTTCCTGAGAAAGTCCAGAGACCTGTATACTGTGAGTGCTCAATGTAGACCAGTTTCCATTCTCTATTATTTGGGCATGTGATAGACTGAATATCTGATAACTTGGAAAAGGCACAATTTGGGACTGACTTCCAGCTATGTTTGGCCCAAGGGATAATTGACCTTACCAATTTCTTAAATTTTAGGTCATCACATACTCACTTCGTAGCCCTTAAACATTAAAAATACCTATCCATATAAGTCTGCATTACATACTTATTACTGTTTTTCTTCATTTGTCATGTTTTACATATTTGTGCATCCCAGGGCTTAGTTCTGTAATGTTCATTGTCATGGTTGTTATCACTGAGTACATGTAATTATTTCTGTTTTTTTCTCTCCAGCTCTGTTTTTTCTTTAATTCAAGTTCTTAATATCATCCTGTCTACTGACAACTAGCTACTGATTTTTTTTATTGCAAAGATACTATACAGAGGGTTACAGTTACGTGAGTGAGGTAATGAGTACACTTCCTCTTGAACATTGTTACCCCCTCCATTGTTTCCCCCCTACCATCCCCTCCCTCCTTCCCTTCCCCGAGGTTCTTTTTTTTATTGTGATTAAGTGATTACATAATTTCTGGAATTTCACAGTACTGTGGAATAATGATGCTCATTTAAAGTCACAAGTTCATTCTAACTTTCCTGGAGCACAGTCTGTAACATATAATGGTGTTCACATGTTATATACCATATATGTGATCAGCAGCATGGGGATATTTAGTAGTGGTTCAACCAAATGAGTGGGAGTTCTTTTGTTTCTTAAGTCCTGTTAGTTTTGTCGTATCATCTAACATTTTGGATTGAGCATCCACTTATCAGGGAGACCATGTACCGTTTGTCTTTTCGTTCTTGGCTTACCTTGCTCAACATGATTCCTTCTAGCTCCATCCATTTCCCTACAAATGTCATTATTTTGTCATTTCTAATGGCTGCATAATATTCCATTGTGTACAGATACCACAATTTTTGGATCCATTCATCTGTGGTGGGGCATCTGGGTTGTTTCCATATCCTAGCTATTGTGAACAGTGCTGCAATAAACATGGAGGTGCACGTGTCCTTGTATATTGGTTCCTGTTGTTCAGGGTAGATGCCTAGAAGTGGTATGACTGGGTCATAAGGGAGGTCAATCTTTAGCTTTCTAAGGACCCTCCAGACTGCTTTCCAAAGTGGTTGTATAAGTGTACATTCCCACCAGCAGTGTAATAGGGTTCCTCTTTCTCCACATCCCTTCCAGCATTTGTCGTTGGCTGATTTGTGGATGTGGGACATTCTGACTGGGGTAAGGTGGAATATCAGGGTTGTCTTTATTTGCATTTCCTTCACCACCAGGGATGATGAACATTTCCTCATGTGTTTCTTTGCCATTTTTATTTCTTCATTTGAGAAGTCCCGCTTTAGTTCCCTTGCACATTTAGTATTTGGTTTGTTAGGTTTGGGAGGGATTAGTTTCATGAGTTCCCTGTATATACAGGATGTTAACCCCTTGTCTGATATATTGCTGGTAAATAGTTTTTCCCAATTAGTTGGTTGTCTTTCTAGCTTAGTTGCGATAGATTTAGCTGTGCAGAAGCTTTTTATTTTAAGGTAGTCCCATTTGTCGAGTCTCTCTCCAACTTGTTGTGACCCTAGATCTCTGTTCAGGAAGTTCCTTCCTGTGCCTATTATTTCAAGTGTCTCTCCTAGTCTGTCCTGCAGTAGTTTCAGAGATTCAGGTTTAATGTTAAGGTCTTTAATCCATTTTGAGTTGATGTTGGTGCATGGTGATAGGCTGGGGTCCACTTTTAGTTTTCTGCATGTGGCTGCCCATTTTTCCAAACACCAGCGGTTGAAGACGGTGTGTTTCTTCCATTGTATGTCTTTGGCTCCTTTGTCAAATATCAGCTGGCTGTAGGCCTGTGGATTTATTTCTGGATCTTCTATTCTGTTCTGTTGGTCTTCAGGTCTGTTTTTGTGCCAGAACCATGCTGTCTTTGTTATTATAGCTCTTTAGTAGAGTTTGAAGTTCGGCATGGATAGCCCTCCCATATTGTCTTTATCCCCTAGAATGGTTTTGGCTATTCTAGGTCTTTTGTTGTTCCATATGAATTTTTGGACTGTTTTCTGTATTTCAGTGATGTACGTCATTGGGATTTTAATAGGAATTGCATTGAATTTGTGTATTACTTTTGGAAGTATTACCATCTTTACTATATTAAGTTGGCCTATCCAGGAGCATGGGAGGTCTTTCCATTTCCTAGTGTCTTCTGCAATTTCTTTCTTTAACTTTTTATAGTCCTCATTAAATAGTTCTTTTGCATCTTTGATTAGGTTAATTCCTAAATATTTTATTTTTGGGGAGGTTATTGTGAATGGGGTTGCTCCCTTTATTTCCCTCTCTTCTTGTACATTGTCAGTGTACAAGAAGGCAGCTGATTTTTGTGGGTTTATTTTGTATCCTGCTATTTTGCCGAAGTGATTTATGATTTCTAAGAGTTTGGGGATGGAGTTTTGGGGATCGTGAAAGTATAGTATCATGTCGTCAGCAAAAAGTGATAGTTTAACTTCTTCTTTCCCTATGCGGATCCCTTTAATGTCTTTTTCTTGCCTTATTGTCCTGGCTAAGGGTTCCAGGTCTATATTGAAGAGGAGTGGAGACAGTGGGCATCCTTGCCTTGTTCCTGATTTTAGGAGAATTGGTTGTAGCTTTTCCCCATTAAGTATAATATTGGCTATTGGTCTGTCATAAATGGCTTTTATTGTTTTTAGAAATGTTCCTTCTATTCCTATTTTCTCCAGAGCTTTTAGCATGAATGAATGTTGAATTTTATCAAAGGCCTTTTCTGCATCTGTGGCGATAATCATGTGATTCTTGACCTTGGCTCTGTTCATATGTTGGATTACATTTATTGACTTAAGTATGTTAAACCATCCCTGTGTCTCTGGGATGAAGCCTACCTGGTCATAGTGTATAATTTTTTTGTGTTTCTGGATTCTGTTAGCTAGAATCTTGTTAAGGATCTTTGCTTCTGTGTTCATCAAGGAAATTGTCCTGTAATTCTCTTTTTGGTTGGGTCTTTGCCTTGTTTGGGGATGAGTGTGATATTGGCTTCGTAGAATGAGTTTGGGATAGCTCCCTCCTCTGTTTCTCTGAAGAGCTTGAGGAGTATGGGTATTAGTTCTTGTTTAAAGGTCTTATAGAATTCTGCTGTGAATCCATCTGGTCCTGGGCTTTTTTTGTTGGAAGATTATTGATAGCTGCTTGTATCTCGTTATAGGATATTGGCTTATTTAATTGGTTAACTTCTTCTTTGCTCAGTTTGGGCAACTTGTATTTCTCTAAAAATGCATCCATTTCTGCCAGATTTTCTTCCTTTAGAGAGTATAGCTTTTGAAAGTAGTCTGTTAGAAGTGTTTGGATATCTTGGGTACGTGTTGTGATGTTTCCCGCGGCATCCCTAATCCTATTAATATGGGTCTCCTCTCTTCTTTTTTTAATTAATCTTGCCAACGGGCCATCAATTTTGTTTATTTTTTCAAAGAACCAGCTTTTTGTTTGGTTTATTTTGCTTATGATTTTCTGATTTTCTAATTGGTTAATCTCTGCTCTTAATTTGGTTATCTGGCTTCGTCTAGTAACTTTAGGTCCCATTTTTTCTTGTTTTTCTAACTGTTTTAATTGCAACATGAGATTATTTACTTGGTCTGTCTCCATTCTCTTGATGTGGGCACTGAGGGCAATAAATTTGCCCCTCAGGACTGCTTTTCCTGTGTCCCAGAAGTTTTTTTGTGAGGTGTTTTCATTTTCATTGAGTTGTAGGAAATGCTTTATTTCTTCTCTGATCTCTTCCATTACCCAGGCATTGTTAAGGAGTGTGCTGTTCAATTTCCATGTATTAGAGAAATTTCTGCGGTATGCTATGTTATTGAGAGCTAGCTTGATTCCACTGTGGTCAGATAGGATACAGGGGATTATGTCGATCCCTTTGTATTTGCTTAAGTTCCTTGCATGAACTATGATATGGTCTATTTTGGAGAAAGTTCCATGAGCTGCTGAGAAGAATGTGTACTGTGTTGTTTTAGGGTGAAATACTCGGTAGATGTCCGTTAATTCCGCTTAAAGTATGGCCTCACTTAATTCGGTAGCTTCTTTGCCAATCCTCTGGTTGGTAGACCTGTCCTTTGGTGAGAGTGGTGTGTTAAAGTCTCCTATTATTGTATTGGGATCGATTTTATTCTGTAAGTTTGAGAGCATTTGTTTAAAATATCTGGGTTCACAAATATTTAGGGCATACAAGTTGATGATGGTTATATCCTCCTCTTGGATTGTTCCCTGTATTAATATGTAGTGTCCGTCCTTGTCTTTCTGTACTGATTTTAATGAAAAGTTTATTTTGTCAGATATCAGGATAGCTACACCTGCTTTCTTACTGGGGGCATTTGATTGGTAGATCCTTTTCCACCCCTTCACTCTGAGTTTGTTTGTATGTTTGGCTGAGAGGTGGGTCTCCTGAAGGCAACAGATGGATGGGTCTTGTTTTCTGATCCAGTCCTCAGTTCGTTTTCTTTTAATTGGTGAAATCAGCCCATTTATATTAAGAGAAAGTATAGAGAGATGCATTGTTGTCCCTGCCATTCCGTTTTCCTAAGTTTTTCTTCTTTCCTTTCCTCCTGTGCTTGCTCAGTTAGACTTTGATTAATGCCTGTCTGGGTGCAGGTCCAGTTCCTGGTTGCTTTCTTCAGGTTGTGTCCCCCCTCTTAGAATTCTTTGTAATGCTGGCTTAATGTTTATGTATTCATTTAGTTTTTCTTTGCTATTAAAAGTTTTCAGTTCTCTATCAAATATAAATGCTAGCTTTGCCGGATATATCAGTCTAGGTTGGCAGTTATTGGCTTTCAGGGCTCGTATGGTGCTTTCCCAGGCTTTTCTTGCATTCATTGTTTGTGTGGAAAGATCTGCAGTGATTCTAATATTTTTCCCGTTGTAGTATAGCTCCTTCTTCATTTTTGCTGCATGCAGGATTGTTTCCTTATTATTCAGATCTATCATTTTTACTATAATGTGTCTAGAAGTGTTTCTCCTGGGATCTTGCTTGTTTGGTGTTCTATATGCTTCTGTGTTGTAGGTAAGATGCTCTTTTTTGAGGTGGGGAAAACTTTCACTGATTATCTTGTTGAATAGGTGTTGCATTCCCTTGCTCTGGAATTCCTCACCTTCGTCCACTCCGATTATCTGAAGGTTAAATTTCTTGGCATTATCTGCTTGCTCTTGAATTTCCCTTTGGTTTAATTTGAGTGATTTTTCCATATCTGTCACTTTTTGGTCCAGTTGGTGTATTCTGTCTTCTGTATCTGACACTCTACTTTCCATTTCATTCACTCTGTTGACCGTGGCTTCTATTGTGGTTTGCATGGAGGAAATGGATCCCTTTATGGATTCAATGTTGGTTCTCAGAGTACTGACCTCAGTATGTATTACCTCTAATTTGGCATTTATCTCACTTCTTACTGAGGTTTGTGCAGCTTCTATTTTTGCATCCAACTCTTGTTTGATATCCTGTATCTCTTTGATAGTTCATCCCTGTGCTCTTTCAATTTCTGGTCAATTTCTCACTTTATTTCTTGAGTCATTGCCTCCAGCAAACCTTGGATGTAGCTTTTGTCTTCCATTCCTGCTTTGCTCCCTCTGGCCCTCTTCCCTGTGTGGCTGCTGGCTTTTGAGGTGAGCTTGCTGTCCTGGGTGGTGGTAAACCTTGTGATTTTTCTCTGTGATTTTCGCATGGGGGTTCAGGAGACTGCTCTGCAATTTTGTTTTGGTGTGTCTGTCTTTGCTTGGTTGCTAATTCTGTATTGATAGAGAGAGTCTGTGCCTGATCTGGGTTCTGTTGGGAGCCTATTTCCAGCTGCTATTCTGACCTACTTAAGATTCTCAGCTCTCTGCTGTAGATGGCTGTAGATTGGTTGAGCAGCCTAGACTGCTTGTGTTTTCTCCTACGGGTGCTCTTGGGAAGATCAGATGCTCTGGATGCACTCTCCCAAATACTGGAGTCTGATATGGGCTCCTGATGTGTTTTTGTTTGTTTGTTTTGGGCTGGTTGTGGGCTTGAACTCTAGGTTTGGGTGCTGTCCCTCAGCTCTTCAGCTCAAGGCTGGCACCCTACCATTTGAGCCACAGCACCACTTCTAACCCTTTTTGCTTTTGTGATGCTGAGGAATCAGATCCAGGGCCTCATACATCCAAGACTATCACCCTACTGCTGAGCCGCCTTATCAGCCTGAGCTCCTGCTTACTATCAGGTGATGGCAGCCTGTGTTGCCCAATTCCCAGCCTAGGGTATATGAGTGGAGTTTTGGTGGGGTTTGGGCTTCTCTTGTCCTGAGCCTCCAAGTATTTTGTTGTCACAGGCATGCTTCCCGGGAAGTGCTGTTTCCTGATTTTCTCCCCTCTGTTGAGGCGTATGCTCAGCTTTTTACTTCAGTTGGGAGGAGTTGATTGTGTTGTTCAGGTGCTGGATCCCTGGGCCTGGTTCCGGCCCCAGCCTGGAGTGCGCTCATTAGGCCTGTGCTGATGTGAATACCACCTAGGTTATGCAGCCTGGAGGACACAGTTTAAATTTCTTCTTCTGTTGGTAATCTTGACCCAGGGGCACTGTTCCTGGCTTGGGCATTTAGGCTTCCTTCCAGGGACACTCTTGCTCTGGCCTGGCCAGCGGAGTGTGCTCCACGGGCTGGTGGAGCTCTTGAACAGTTCCCAGTTTTAGTGGGTCCTGTGGTCCGGGTGTTGGGGTAGGGAATCTAGGTTAAGGTCTGGGGATTCCCTCCAGCTCTTGTCTCCCTTGAGGGATACACTGTCCCCTGTGGGGTACTCACTCTGGAGCTGGTTGTTTCTGTGTGGTGTAGGTCATCAGTTGTTGTTGCAATCCAAGTTCAGTTGGGGTTGTTGTGGGCTGGGCTGCGAGGTGGTGGCTCTGTGTGATTCTTTTCTGTCTCTGCCTCTATCGAAGCTGTAGGGTCCACAATGTCCACGCTCAGGCGGCTTCTTCACAGGTTGTAGAGATCCGGTGGGTCTGACTCTGGTGCCTCAGGCGCCTTTTGCACGTGTGATCTGCAGGCAGCCCCCTGTGCCTCTGGGACCTGGGCAGCCACCGCCGGGTCCTTGCAATCACGGTCTGGTGGATCCGGTGCCTCAGGCAGCTTCTGCACAGGTGATCTGCAGGCAGCCCCCTGTGGCTCTGGGACCTGAGCGGCCCTTGCCGGGTCGTTGTGATCATGATTGGGCGGGTCTAGTGCCTTAGGCAGCTTCTGTGCGGGTGGTCTACAGACAGGTCTCTTTGTTGTGCTGCCTGTGTCGGGCGGCTTTGGCGGGATGGAACCTCTCTGCTCAGGTGGAGAGTGAGCGGTGGGGGTGGGATCCTCGTGGAGACTCCAGGCTGGTATTTTTCTCTGTTGGTGGCGATCAGCTGTTCTGCAAACCGGTACCTCAGGTGGCTTCTGCGCGGGTGATCTGCAAGTGGCCCCCTGTGTCTCTGGGGCTCCGGCAGCCCCCGCCAGACCAGCTGGCCAGCGGCTTGGCGCACTGCTGCGCGGCCAGTAAAGGTTGTGGGAGGGGTCTTCGCTCTTCTCTGTTCTGAAATTCTTCTTTTCCTCTCTTTCTTTTTTTGTTATTTTCCACCTCCTGCTTTTCTCTGAGTGTTTGTCTTTTTGTTGTTGTAGGTCTCTTGGGAAGATTAAGCCTTGGAACTCGAACTCTCTTTTTGCTTGGGGAGAGCTATGGCGTTTCCCCACTGCCCCATCGCCATCTTGTTCCCCCCTCCCAGCTACTGATTTTAACAAACTAAAAAGATCCCAAAATGAGCTTTGATCTTTATATACATACCTATTCCTCATTACTATTTAATTAAGTGATAACTCTTCTAGTTGTCTTGTCAAAATACATGGCAGTCATTTCAGACTTACATACTTTTCACACTTCATATTTAACCTATGACCAGGTTTCAACAAATTAACTCACAGATTATTTTAGGAACCATACATACATAAAATATGTGTGCTAGCCGGGCGCTGGTGGCTCACACTTGTAATCCTAGCTACTCAGGAGGCTGAGATCTGAGGATCGCGGTTCAAAGCCAGCCCGGGCAGGAGAGACTGTGAGACTCCTATCTCCAATAAACCACCAGAAAACCAGAAGTGGCGCTGTAGCTCAAGTGGTAGAGCGCTTGCCTTGAGCTGAAGAGCTGAGGGACAGCGCCCAGGCCCAGAGTTCAAGCCCCATGACCGAAAAAAAAATAAAATAAAATAAAATATGTGTGCTGGTACTATGAATTAAATTCAGAGCCTAGGTTCTTTTACTTTTCTTTTTTGCTCAGGCTGGCAGGCTTCCATTTGAACCACAGCTCAACTTTTAGCTTTTTGGTTCTTAGTTGAAGATAAGTGTGTCATGGTCCATTTCACTAGTCTAGCTTGAAACTATGATCCTCTGTTTTCAGCCTTTGAAATAGCTAGATTTAAAGGCATGCACCACTAAAACCACCCATATTATATTTGAATGAAAAATAAATTTAAAGAATGAATATTTCATGGGACCTATGTTTCTTTGGGCTTGGCTTACTTCACCTAATATAATTTTTTCCAAGTCTTTCCATTTCCTAACAAATAAGGTATTGTCATTCTTTCTGATGGAGGCATAGAATTCCATTGTGTATATATACGACATTTTCTTGATCCATTCATCTACTGAGGGGCATCCCATGGTTTCCCTTATTTGCAATATCTAGTATATGTATGAGTCAAGCAGAAAAGGTCAGACAAGGTGATGTTAGGAAAATGAACCCTAAGATATGTATTCAAATGTTATTTTTTCTTTCATGCATTTGTTCCTAATGCATTTATACGATTATTTCCTTTTTGCTTTTTATGTGCCTCCCCCACAGTATAACCCCTGCTTTCACTGTATTTGATGTCTGTATAATTTGTGGAGGGGAAGGGGAAAAACAAGTCGTTTAATAAGGATAAAGGTGGACCCATTGCAACAATGAGAAGTACAAGTTGTCATGTCGAAAACGAACTTTACATCTTTAATGGGGGGGGAGGATTAGGTAGGGGGTGGCGAGAGGGTGGGAAGGGATGGGAAGGGGAAACAAAGGAGGAGGCTACAATGCTTGATAAGAAATGTACTCATTATATTGCCCATCTAATTTTAACCCCTCTGTACAGTATTTTCACAATAAAAAAGAACGAATATTTCTAATATTTTCAAATTAGTATGTTTTCATTTACACCAAAACACATTGCCTTAAATGTTTTTTTGTTATTCCAGCTCTCTTACCAAGAAAGGAAAGGAAAAATTCACAACCAAAGACGCTCTGAATGTACAAATGCTCAAGCCTGCAAGCCACAATTTTTTGCTGGGAAATAACAAAGGATGGTATGGTCTCAGGCAAAGCAGGAGAAAATGCTCTTCACTGAAGTTACTGGAAGTTGATGAAGATGAGGAGGAGCAACTTTATCCAGAAAGTATAACAGTGTTTGCTGTCGTAGGATGACTCTAGTGGATAAGTGTAGCCAATCTTAGAGGATGGTTATAGCGATGAAGAGAATATTTGAAGCTGCATATGTCATTACAAAGGAGAGCTTTCTTGAAGATATATGTTTGTTTGTAGCATAGTTTGTATACTGTTGAGAAAGAGGCAAGATAGGGATGTTGACATAGCAATATTCATATCAATGGAAAAACAATCTAGAGAATATAGATTCTACAAAGAACCAAAGGAATCCAGAGATACATCTATTTTCCATACAATTGTTCCAACGGAATAAAGACCAACATGGTTTCTTTAAAGTAAGAATTAGTCTAATGTTTGCACACTCACACTTGACAAATATTTATTGTAAACTTACTGATTGTATTCTAGGTAGAATTTCTTATTGTTGACAGACAAAAATTGCTTGAGTGAAACACAGGAATCTTAAGAAAGACTTACAGATAAAGGACATAGTGTGTTAGAAGAGGAAACCATGGTAGGAAAATGAAACTTACTTTTTGTTGGTCACAGGGCACGAACTCAGGGCCTGAGTATTGTCTCTTGGCTTTTTGGTTCAAGGCTAGCCCTTTACCTCTTTGGGACAGAGTACCACTTCGGGTTTTTCGTTGATTAGCTACAGACAAATCTCATAGGCTTTCTTCCCAGGCAAGTTTAGAACCATAATTCTCAGATCTCAGCCTCATGACTAACTAGGATTATAGAGGTGAATCACCAGCATCCACCACCCCACAAACTGAAACTTTTGAGCTTCTAGTGAGTTCAATGAATTTTCAGTGGAAACCTCAAAAAGTGTAGTCAGGAAAGCCCTCATAGAATGGTTCTTTCAATATGATTGATCTTCAGTACAAATCTGATCTTGTTTTCACCTCTTGGCAGCAGCAGAGCCTGGGTCTATTCTATCACAAATGTAAAAGACTCGCAAAAGGATAGCCTATGGTATTTCTGCTTAGGAGTCAGGACAAGTAGTTGAATGCAGGAATGAAGCAATATGTTCCTGGCATAGGAAGGCGTGGGAGAGACAACACACTAGAGAGAAAACTGGTGGACACAACATTTAACCCCTTCTCCTTCGAGGAAAATGGCCTCCTACAAAATGGCAGTAACACAATTGACCTACTGCATTTTCTGATATGAAGAAAGGTGTCATATCTCACTAAACAACTCACTTGTAGTCAAAGAAAGGGAAATTCTTTAGTGTCCCCCGTAGGCCAAGTCTCAGTTAATCTCCATCTTAGACTTTGTCCAGTTTCTATTCCCACCAGAAGGTCCCTGATGAGGCCCTGTGGGAACTGAAACCACTATCAGTTTTGGATCTGTTCCTTCTGTCAAGGCTGTGGTGGGTGGTGGGAAAGCTCATTCTCTGAATTGTGCCCTAGTTCCAAATCTCTTCAGAGAAAGCCAAGGAATAACAGATTCTGCCTGAGGGAGTGAGTTTCTCCATTTCAAAAGAGATCAATTAATATCTGATTCTGAGGCCCAGGTGGAAGTCCTTCACTAGATCCTCTAAGCTGGAGTGGAAATTAGCACAGACTCCAGGCCACCCTCACCTTTCTCCATCTCTTTCTCATGAACAAAAAGATTACAGGAGTTGAGTTCAGAAACAAGGAAAAATGAGAGTGGTAAAAAATCTTGCACAGTGGGAGGAATTAGAAACTCGGGGTAAAAATGAGGTTAGAAAATCTCCTAGGATCACTCACCTAATTCGGGAATCACATCATAAGATTAGAGAATAAACGTAATAAATTACTGTCTAAATTAGTCACTCTACTGTTCTGACTACAAGTGTTCTTTCAAAAGCTAGGTGTCCTAGATCTAAGTTGATGAGGAAAAGAAAGCACATTCTTTCCTCACAAAGTTCTAGTGAGTATCTTCATCCATAGCACAGGTTGTTCTTACTCTTTACTTTTTTGTTACTTTTTTTTGTTGGATTTTATCAATGATATTTAACAGTGTTAACGTCTTCAGATATAGCTATATTTTATTTTAATCTATTTGTTATGAAATTAAAGAAATTATGGGGAAAATCTTTCTATGGTAAATATTCTTCCATGACCTACTTATTTGATATTATTAAGTATTATTTTTATACTTTCATTTTTAAAAATTTGAGCAAAATGTTTTGTTAAATTAACACAAATTAGTTGCACATTTTTTGTATTTTTCTCTGTCTTTATATGTGAAAATACATCTTGATCAGCACCCCATATGTTTTCTTCATCTTCTTTCCTCCCTTCCCACACAAACACAGATATCTTCAAACAATCACATCAACATTTTTGGCCATATTCTCTCTCCTTCACAGTTCTGATCCTTCTGTGAATTCTTGCTATTACGTATACAAAATACAGATCCTGTTTTGTCTTTTCATAAACATTTTAAGTGTATTTTATGTTTTGGAATGAGATTCATCAGTGTACACCAAATATGCATATACTTCATTCAACTTGACCATGCGGATGAAGGTTTTTCTAACTTTCATCCATCTTCTACCATTCAACAGTTTCTGATGTGACTTATTTTATACTTTCTTCATTTAGCTTTTCAAAATAATTTGATATTAAGCTTCTAGCATTATCTTTTTCCCAATTGTTGCCTTCTTAACATTGCTTCAAATTATAAACTATATATGATCGTCCTGTATGTGTTCACTAATATATTTAAATTTTGGTCTAATATTATAGGATATCCTTAACCTGTTGTAACTGCTCTGAAAGTCAATATGGATGTTCCTCACAAAAGCAAAAACATAATGCCATAAAAGCCCATGAAATTAGTATTAGGTGTATATCTAAAAATACGTTGCAATGAAACAGTAGAAGCATTCACTTCTCTTATATCCGAGAATATGTTTATAGCTATGAACAGCACATTTTGTTTATTCCCTTTACTGGTACACCTAGGTTGATTGCAGATCTTGGTTGTTATGAATACTGCTGCCATGAACACGGATGTTCATGTTGAATCATATTCCTTCAATATGTATCCAAGTTATTGTAAAGGTCATTAAAATATTTGTTTTTTTTTTTTTTTTTGGTATTTTGTAAATCTCCATTCTGAGCTCCATATGGCTTGCACTAGTGTACAATTGCCACACAACTAAACACAGTTCCTGATTTACTTCAACATCTCCAGCATTTGTGTTTATTTGTTTGCGTGGTTATAAATATTCTGGTGTATAAGATTGGAGCTCAGTAACTTTTTGATATGTGGATAAGAATTTCAAATATTTCATTTATTTATTAAACATTTACATTTGTACTTCATTCCTGATCAGTGTCCTTTTTGGTATTTGATCAATTTTTAAGTTTTATAATTTGTGAATTTTTCCCATTCCAACTATTAACATTAGTTAAAAAATTATTACAGTGGTGCACAATTTACTAAAATCAAGTGATTGTACATTTATAACACTGGTTTTTTGTTTGTTTGTTCACTCCCAGGAAATTATTTCAATAAAGATGTTGAACTTCTTTCACTAGAAATGTAGATTGAAAGGATAGTATCTCATATTAGTGCTAAGATATTCTCAAATTAACAGTCACTGCGTAGGTCCCAACAATTGGGCAAAGTAAAACACATTAACACAGCAAAAATTGCATTTAAAGAGATCAAAAGGCTTCATAAAAGATGTTTTAAAAAGGCACCAACTTCATGAAGCAAATGGTGAAGTTTAAAACCAGACCATAGGAATCTGATCATCAAGAAGATGAAGGGATAAAAGTATACAGAAGGACAACTTTAGAACGTTGACTAAGAATTTGTGGAGGGGGGAAAACCACTAGATACAAAATCTCAATGCTGAAGGGAAGAAGTGTTTTACCCTAAAACTCAGGTGTGTCAGATTCTCTCACACACCACACACACACACACACACACACACACACACACACACACACGCACACACACACACCTCGTGTACACATAGAAATCCAGGGGCAGCTGTATCTGGGACAATGAAGCTTTTTTCCTCTTGCTTTCAGATAATCAAACATGATAGTGCAGTTGGCTCCACAGCCACCCTACGCTTGAGCAGGAGGAGGGAAAGGATGCCTTAGACTGCAGCACAGCCTTGTGTATCCCTGGCTTTCTGTGTAAGAATGAAGTTCGTGGTCCCATAGGCATGGGTGGCCAAGGTGAAATAGGGGTACACTTTCCTGGAGGATGGCACACCATGAGCCTTGCATGCATGGCGAACCAGTTGTGGGAAGCCCTGTGAGCATCTCCATAATGACCTCTCAATGGCATGGAGTTGACACTGTACTTGGATGTGGCAGGAGGCAGGAGGACAGCTGGAATCCAGAAGGTGGAAGAGGCACAGGAGTGAATGGGCCTTTCTGTGGAGAAACCTAAGGCAAGCTAAGGATGTTCTCAGCTCACACATGACAGCCACCATGCTGGTCCCCAGAGGACACACCTAGTCTTGTCAATGGCAGAAGTCCAGATCTACAGCTGGAACTTCCCCAGTGGCCCTTGTCCTAGCTGGGCTGGAACAGCACCAGCCAGGCATGTTTCCTCCACCCCGCTGTGCATGGCCTCCCACACACTGCTCTATGGGGCAGGCTGAGGCTGTGCTGGCCATTCCTGGTGCCAGGTCCGAGACCAGTCATAGACTGAGCTCACAGCATTGGAGCTGCCCCTCACAAACTTCCAGGAGGCGTCAAAAGAGGTACACTGCAGCTTGAATCCTGTGGCGTCCACTCTCCACACCCCCAGAGTTTGCCTCCAAGTCCCCGCCTTTGTTGTTGAAATTCTTCATCCCCTGGTTGTCTCATTTCTCATTGCCTGCTTTGGCAGCACTTGAGACTCCTTCCTCTCCTCACTAGACTGCCAGACCGCAGGGGATCTGCCCCAAACATCCCACCTCAGAGACACTCCCCAGACCTAGCTATCATAGGGGTGGCTGCTGCCTGAGCCACTGACCTGCCCCTCCTTCCTCCCCTCACCAGCCTCTGTTGGGGCCTACCTTCCCCTCCCCACCACCCCCAGCACCAACCCCAGTGCAGTCTCCCCCGTGTCCTACCCTCCTCTCCTCACGCCCACCCACAGGTCCAACCCCAGCATGGCCACTGCTCTGGGAAAGCCAACTGCGTGCCCCAGGTAGCATCAAGGGTGCCACAGTGTGTGGCTGGCTGAGAGCTGGAGGCAGCATAGGTCTCTCTGATCAGTGTCTTTCACTTTACTTACTCATTATTCATTATTAATTTAGTATTTATTTTTTGGATCTTATAATTATCATTTCATTAATCCTTTGCAGAATAGCTGGTAGAAATACGGTCCCAAAATGCAGATTGTCTGTTTAATTCTTTCCAGATTCAGAGATATTTTAGGTCGTCATAATAAAAATGATCTCTCATTTCCATAGCAGAGTGCTATCCAGAAATAATTGCTTGTGTATCTGTTATTAATTATTTACAATACTTAAAACTTTTAAATTTCAAATATTACAGGAAGATCTTTGATTCATGTTGAGTGGATGTTTCTGAGTAGGTTGAGCTGTTGTATACATTCTTGTGTGTGTATGTATGTGTGTGTGGGGGGGGAGTGTACATGTATTATTGAAATCACAGATACAGATGATGAGCGCTGTTCTGAACTTGTGTCCTTTTTCTGAGATATATATTGTGGTGTTTCTTTGTTGGTGGTAGGCTCCGACTGCTTGCCTTTGCCTGATGTGCACTTTCCAGCTCAATTTTTCAATAAAAGCTTCTTATTGAGCATATAGGGCTCTGGTATTACTTTGTCTTTAGTCTGCCAACAGTGATCATATTTTCCTCTTTAAAAATTAACAATTAATATAAACTTTATTTCCTGGTTGATTTTCCCCTTTAATTTGCATTTAGAAATATGTATTATAAGACCTTTGAGCTCTGTATTCATGATGAAAAACCATTTTGAAATTTCTTTTTAATTCCCTTGTTAGCATCAAGATCTTGAATTTTTTTGTAGTTTTAGTTTAAAATACCCTCATTTGTGATTTTGTCAGGAGGAGACAAACAATTCCTGGTAACAATGACAGCAGTTTTATTTGTTAAAATATCAGATAATTCATAATTTTGAATACGTCTAGTGGCGAATGAATATATTTGCTCAATAGATTTGCTTGATAAATCCATGCACACAAATACCACTTGTAGGGACTGTGAAGGTGCCTCAGTACTAGACTGCTTACTTTGCATGCATGAGGCCCTGGGTTGGATTCCTCAGCACCATGTAAAGCAGAAAAGGCCAGAAGGGGTGCTGTGGCTCAAGTAGTACAGCAATAGCCTTCGGCTGTAAAGCTGAAGGACAGCAACTAGGCCCAGAGCTCACCCCCAGCAACAAAAAATAAATAAATAAAACTCAAATCCAAAACATTAATTTCAAATGTTGATTATCATGTTACTTAGGGGCAGGGTGTCAAGACAGAGTAGACCTCTGTCCCAAAGCTTTAAGAAGGATTTCAACACCTGACAATTACTGAAAAAAAAGTAAAAAAAAAAAAAAAAAAAGAGCTCTGCCAACAACATAGAGAATCTGCACTCAAACATAAACAGTTACTAAGAATGGAGTACTTTTTATAATATTTCTTAAGAGATTCTGGCTCTATATTAATTATCATATAAATTAACCTTTAAAAACTCCACAGATGGGTCTGAGTCTTAAGGGCCTCTAACAAAAACCAGAGGATAGAATCTTCAACCCCGATTTTTAAAATTATTATTGTTAAGATAGTGTA
Source organism: Dipodomys spectabilis (assembly GCF_019054845.1). Taxonomy (NCBI): domain Eukaryota; kingdom Metazoa; phylum Chordata; class Mammalia; order Rodentia; family Heteromyidae; genus Dipodomys; species Dipodomys spectabilis. The sequence goes on along the minus strand of NW_024870972.1, from coordinate 1,907,251 downwards.
CACATGGGTCACTATTTTGTAAGTTACGTAATGAGTTCATTTCTAATTGGACAGTCTCATCACTTCCTTTGCTCTCTCTCTCTGCTTTTGCCTCCTGTCCCTGTTCACAAGTGGTATAGTTCATTGTCAAAATAATATATACAGAGAACCATCGCTGCATTTGTTTCCCTGTTCTCCATGAACTTCTGCGGCTTCCTCACTGCCCATAAATGGATAAAAAAGAACAAAAAAAATCCCTCTTGTTTCCAATTCCTGGAATTCATTTCAATATAAACATCAGTAGTTTTATGAGAGTGTCAGCGTCTGTCCACACATCGCGAACACTTATACTTCAAGCAACAAGTCATAACTCCCACCAGATTCTAAGGTCCAGAAAGTAATTCTTTTCACTTTCCACACAGGAAGAAGCTGCGATTCAGAAAGGTTAAGTAACTGACTGGAAATACTGGGTTGAGCATTGAAGCTCACTCTTATAGCTTACCTAATGCAGAAAATGAAATCTGAAAATCACAGTTTGAAACCAACCTGGATTGGCATATCCATTACATGTTGATCTCCAGATAACCAGCAGACTTGTGTGTTTCAAGTGGTAGAGTTAGAATGCCACTAGTCTTGAATGGGAAACACAAAGGACACTGCAAATATGTTGTTTTTTTTAACAACCAATGCTATCCCATACAAAATCTGACACCACACACACACACACACACACACACACACACACACACACACACACTTTGGAAAAGATGTTAGTAATGAAATCCAAAGAGTTTATTTTTTTATTTTCATATGTTTTAGAATTAGCTTTAGTGAGATTTGACTTGGTAGTCTCTGCTGATGAGCCACAATTTGAAAAATGTTGAAATGACTACCCATATCCGGGCTCAGAGAAACATTCTCCTATTTAAGTGTTCCTCCTTTCCAGCAATGATAAATTGTCTTTCCTTGGCCCAGTTTCCACTTTGGGACTCAGTATCTTAGACTTTCCTGTCTATAAGTAGGATTATAGGTGGCAACTACTGTACTGGACGGTATGTGACTTGGGAAAAGTGTTCAAAGTGCACTATTCAGTGGAGGTTGTTAGCACTCACCCATGATCATTCTGTGCTCAGTACTGGGAACTTTTCAGGGCCAGGAATACAAGGGGAGCACTGTGTGCTACTTCATAATTTTGATTTACTAACAGATTTCCATCCATTGTTTACTTTAAGCATTGTGTGAAGAGAATGATTTCCTCTAGGAGACAGAAGCACTGCACTAACTGTTGCTTTCAGAATACAGGAGGAGGGAAAAGAATTTCTGAATGAGCCATATAGCCTAGACACTGAGTTCTTAGAAATTCAGTCTGCCTGTTACCTTACTTTCAACCTAGAAAGTCAGAGCCTGAAGGGGCTTGCAAGCTCCATTTATATTCCTGATCATGGGACTCCCTTCCCCTCAGTCCTTCTGACCCTTTGCTTTAGGGTTTGACAGTGTGTCTTTCTTTCTTGCTACTTCATTGCATATTAAGAACACCCAACCACAGGTTTCCATTTTCCTAGTAGATGTTTTGCATTCCAGGACCTTCCTTCCAGGGAACTCTCTTCTTGAGACCTCATATGCATATATCCACAGAAGTGAGTTACTCACAGACTGTGGATAATCAACTCAGAGGCTCATGCAGGTTGAATTTGGAGCCTTTCTGAGAGGCCTTAGCCTAGGCACTGTGGGCAACATTGACAGCAATTCCTCAGAGCAATACCACTGACAGCAAGTGAGCCCTGACTACTCCTTAGTCCTTGACAGTTCTACTTAGGGGTGTGAACAAATGAATAGGCATGTTTAGCCTATTGCACGGTACCACAAGCACTGACGTCATTTTAAGCCTAGGAGAAAAATCTCCCTGTGTAAAGCAGTATACATAAGAAGCAGATGATGTGCCACACTCAAACGCTCCAGGAGAAAAGAGTGTATTGATGTCTACACAGATGGGAAATAATATTCTGAGGGGTCAGAAGGGAAGATTTCAGATATTAAACTATGAAGTATTTATAAGTTTTTGAATTGCTAACTCAACTTCCTTTCTGCCCCTTAAATCTAGTTTCAGGAAGTGGTGGAATTTTTATGATCACAAAATGGAGCTTTTGAACCCAGGCCCAAACTCTAGGTGAGCTTCTTATATCTTCCCACCTGCTACTCATACCAAATAATGAGATGTGGTGAAGATCAGGAAAGGACATTGATTAGATTGCAGCCATAACATGACAACAACTTAGCGCAACTTCAGAACACTAAGCAATACTCACCAACATTTCTATTCACCCATGTCATTAGGTCTGAGTTGTATCTAGGTGGCCTCAGTGCCTTCAGAACAGGAAGATCTAGGGCAGAGCCCAAGATTGGTCTGCAATTTTGTAAATAAACTAACTTGTTTGATGGAAACTATTTGTACTGTCGTAATGGAAATGTAGAGACTGATCACAGCACATTTGCACGTTTGTCAATGAGCAGTGATTGGGAGGGGAGTATTTAAGATGCTACCCATGTTCTTAGTTGCCTAGTACCACCTTGGATTCCAGAGTCAATCTTGATAAATAGATATAGAAGTTACATGTAGCTTGCTATGCCCAATTCACACCTAGAGAGGCAGATGAGAAATTGGAAGGTTCTGGTGTGAAAGCCACAGATTGATCCAAAGCAGAAATCAAAGGATGTGGAGATGAAGCAACTACCTGGGAGGAAAAGGAGAGACAGTTGAATGTGATGATCACCAAGAGGAGACAGAGAAAGTTTGAAGCCACATTTGGTCCTGTAGCTCAAAGTAACCCATCTGAGGTAGAACAGTCTGGGTGTCCAGAGCCACAGAGATGTTGGAAGAACAGCAGCAAGTGCTCTTGCCCATTTCAAGGGAGCTCCCAGAATGCCAGGGTAAGAACTGGTACTTTCCAGAGCACTGCTGCTGAGCAGTCCTCAGATCCCTTGCTACCATGATAATTGACGTTGGAGAGAAGCAGTGAGATTTGTAAAAGGTGATTGAAGCTCACTATGTGGAGCCTGTTCTGCAGCATTGTGGAGTGTCGTCTCTCAGGATGCTTAGGGAAAAGATCCCAAAGCCACTGTCAAACATTGCAATCTATTTGGAGTAGACATTTATGGATGGAACATGCCTGAACCCAACATACTAATAATGAGGTGCTAGCAGTAGTTCCCTAAAGATCTGACAGCCAAAACTGGAGAGGGAAACACTGAGCTCTGCACCACATCAGTATACCATGCAAATTGCTTCTATCCTAGTACTGGCTACCCAGTTTGCACACCCATGACCTTGTTACCCTGATTGTGCCACCTTAATCCCTCACAACTTTTACTCTTTCACTTTCTCTTTTCCTCCTTATCCCTGCTAAACTCTCTGGATACCTGTGTTAACTACTCCAATCCCTGCAAACCTGTTGCTGCTACACAATTTCTTGGCACTGCAACTTAGCGAATACAGTCACAATTCCCCTTTCCCAGGTATCCTATTCTCTGCTACTCTGTTCTGCTACCTGTAATTCATAACACCATTGTTCCAGCCACCTGATCCCTGACACCCCTGTGGCTGATACCCCTTTCCCTAACATAGCAAGGGTAGAATGGTCGGAGCTAGTTGACTTGGGTACTGCTGTTTCTTGCAGGGATATCGGGACAAGTTATTCCTCAGGTATATAACATGAAGGACTAACTGGAGGTGGAAATGAAAGAGGTTACTCAGAGGTGACTAAAATCTAGAGACATCAACTGGTTGTTAGGAAAAGAAGGGCCTAAGATGAAAATTGATGAGAAAAGAAAATTTTACAAAGAAGATTAGGAATGATGCAATAGGTTTAGCTTATTGTCTTCTACTAGTGATCTGAATTATTTTATGACATAGATATGCAAATGTTTTGCATTTTAAAAATTACATGAAATTGCACATTTATGTTGTATGTATATTAATTTATGGAATAGGTACATATGAGCACGTTAAAGATATTTAATATTTTATGCTCTATGATATGCTCATGAGCCTGCCTATGTCAATATGAATTGAGCTCTCTATCAATAAATGGGATTTCATTGTCAAATACTAGAAGATTACTAATGTTGGTACCAAAATGAAAGCTAGAACAGGAAAACTGAATAAAGCTACATGTTTGAAGGGAGGGGTCAGTGGTTGTAAGGGTTATGATGAAAGAGAAATTCTTCTTCATGCAATCTGGGAAGAAGAGAATATATTTTGTTGAATTACTAGATTTTAACCTGAGAAAGCAGAACATTATCTTTATTTTGCTTTTTGGAAACTGTTTAATGATTGGTTTACAAAAAATAATCAATATAATTTTGAAAATTCGCAGATGTGAATTATCAGATTATCATTATCCTCAAAGCTGTCTTTAGAGGCAAGACGATTGTATTCCTTTTCTAATGAATTAATGGAGTAATCTTACTTTGGAATGGACAGACATCCATGACACTTGTTCCAAAACAAGAAAGATACTGGAGAAAAAAAGAGGAAGTAGACCCAAGGCTGATGAAATGAGCATATTTCCTGTTTGGACATAAAAAGGATTTTTGTCCAAACAATAAGAATTTCATCTTAATATTATAATTACAAAATCTAGGTGCTACAGGACATCTTTTAAATATAATATTTAATGCTGTTGGATTACTTGAAGAAAATGTTTTACAGAAAACCTTAAATTCCAGAAAAACTGCAATGCTCCAATAAACACTAAGAACAAATATAATTTAAATATCAAGACTGGTTGTGGAAAATTGTGAGGTTCTCACAGGCAGACCAATAAGTGTCTCTGACCAAAAGAAGATCTAGTGCCACAGCCACCCATTACCTCAAGAGATCCACTCCAATCAAACTTTAAATACCTAAAGTCTTTTTCTACTACAAAAGGACTATCCTAGCAGGCAAACAAGAAAAGGCAAAAGAGAAAAAGTGAATGGAGCTCCTGTGGAGCACCTGTACCACATAGGTCTGTGCAATGCTGCACTAGGACTTTCTGCAGAGTTTTAGCAGAGGAGCACCCAAAAGCTGAAGAAAGTGCTCAATACTATACCTGTGAACTGTTAGAAGGGAATCTGGTGAAGATCTCCGAGTTGGTGAATGCCTCCCCCATTCCCCCCGGCCCAGCCCATGGGGAAGGAGCAAACTTAGTATTACCGCCACCATTACAATGGCCAGAAATTGGCACCACCTGGTAAGCCCCCCAAACCAGCCCATACCTGCAGCACTGGCAGGATCCCAGAGGGCCCCTGTCAACCCTGCACAAGGTCTCCAGGAAACCACAGCTGCAGCCAATCGCTCTATGCTCTATGGGCCAATTGCCCAGCTGATTAAGCTTTCTAATGGGACTGCTCCCTCCTTGCTGCCCTGCACAGACCCCTGGCTCTCACAGCTGTTGCATGACCCAGCCTCTGCAGGCATCACTCCAGACACACCTAGCAGCCACAGGCAGAAACCCTCAAGGCTGCCTTCCAGGGCCTGCCACCTCCCCCCCACGTCTGCTCCCGACCAGCATGGCTCCCCCCACAGTCCACACCAGCCTGCCACTCCAACCTCTACCCAGTCCTCCCAGTGCCAGGACTCCTCACACCAACACATAGGAGAGAGACCCTTCAGCATCAGCAAAGTCATCCCCGCACCTATATCTGCTAACACACAGACCCTCTGATTTAGCTGCCAACTCCATCTTAGCCACAATAGCACAGGCTCTGTGGTCCAGCACACCACCAACTACAGACTTGTGAGTAACACAACTGGGTCCACGCCCTGGGGGTGGTAATTCTCTGAGGGATCCCAAAGGCCCCTGACACAAACCCCCTTCCAAAAGGGATGGATTACATCAAAACTGAACACAGACAAAAGCTCTGTTCCTAAGGATCCTGTGGCTATCTGAGAAAGCCTGGGAACCCAACTCCAGGCCCATGATAACAGTCTACAAACCTGAAACCCCCGAAACTGCCTGCCACCAGGCCTGAGAATGGAACTCTAGATAGCAGGCACCCTCCCCAATCAAAAAGCCATCTGTTCCCAACCAAGCCACAAGGAAAGTGGACTACAGCAAGGCACACAAGGTTCCATCAGGAATCTGCTCTGAGGACTACAGGGAGAATAAACTCCCCAAAGAACCCAAAAAATCCATTCTTTAGTATTTTCTTCTTGTTTTTGTTTTGAGTTGTTAGTTGTAATGTCTGATCATTTGTTGTTCATTTGTATTTCTATGTGTTACTTATGTGTATTGTGATTTAGGATTTGCTATTCCACTTAAAACTTCTATTTTTCATTATTATTTGGTATGTTCTTCTACTTTACAATTTGCTAATTTGTAAGTTTTTTCTTCTTTCTTTTCTTCTCACTCCCCCTTCACCTCTCTCTCTCTCTCTACCTTACACTATTACTCCATCAGGGCTACCTTGTCTAGTTCTATGCACAAATAAGGCCTCCTTCTATGTGAGTAAACAATAATTACAGGAGTTAACTTAGAGTAAGCAACTTTTCAATAATATCTGACTGATATTTTTCTAATCTCAGCAAGTCTCCCCAACACACTTTCTTATTTTCATCTTGATCTCTAAGCTACTCCCTACATAACCTTTCTTCAAATTCTTTTCAACATGTTACATTCAGTAACAAGGTATTTATTCTCTTCCTACTACATATAGCTCTCTCCTAAGCTGTTCTTACCCCTCTAATATCATTATACCCAAGTTCTCTTCTGAAATTAAATTTATATCTCTCTAATCTTAACCCTTCATTTCTCCATCTAATCCAGCCCATTGATTCTTAATGATTTATATCTGACCCAACTTACAGTTGGTTCAATATTTGACTACAAAATTGGTTCCATTTGACAACTTTGAGTACAAGGGGCACATCTTGTTAACTCTAAGGAGCAGACTACTTATTAATCAAACCTAGATTGCCTCAAAAGTTACAACTATATGCAATCTCGACCCCAAAGCCAAAATATCCCTCTGCAAGCAAAGAAAAAGAGAGCTAAACAGGAAAAATCCTAACCTTACCACTGAAACCCTAAGATCTACCCATCTACACGACATCGGGTTAGCTCCCGTCCTAAAAGACTGTCCTACTGTTGTCACAGTGTGGTTCTTGTCTCCAAATGGGCAGAACTAACTGCAGAAACACAGGAAATATAGCCAATAAACAAATTCCACCACCATCTCCACATAAACAAGCTACATAGCAGTCCCAGTATAACATAGAAGATAATGATCAAGATAGATTAAAAGCATGACTGGTAAACCTGCTGAATGAAAAATTGGAAACCCTACATGGGGTTATCAGAGAGTGGAAAGAGGCCAACCAGAAGTTAATAGATGACTTCTTGGCCTCCACAAATAAAAAGGTAGAGGAACTCCAGGAGAGGGAGAAAGAATGTAATGAAAAGATAGGAACCTAGATTATGGAGTGGAAAGAAAAGTCTGATAACCAACTCCAAGAGGTAAGGCAATCTATTCAAGACTTGAAAGAGAACCTTAATAAAGAGCTGGGCACCATTAAGAAAGACCAGCAAGAAGGAAAGGAGTTAAACACCAAAGTACAAAGTCTTCAATCTAGAGTGGAAGAAGCCGAAGAAAGAATATAGGTAGCTGAAGAGAGTTTAGACTCCATAGAGAAAGAGCACACCATTTTTCATAACAAAGTTAAGTATGACAGATCAATGCAGGAAATACAGGAAATGTTCAGAAAGCTTAATTTGAGAATAATAGGAATACAAGAGGGGCTGGAGAGGGAAGCCAATGGATTAGAAATGCATTCAGCAAAATCCTAGCAGAGAACTTCCCAAATATACAAAAGGACACGCCCATACACAGGCAAAAAACTTTTAGAAACCCAAATAGCCCAGAATAGGACATCCCACCTCTACATTACAATCCATACCGCTCAATAGCCACTAAAGAAAGAATTCTTAAAGCTGCCAGGGAGAAGAGATCAATCACATATAAAGGTAACTCAATCAGAATTAACTCAGATTTCACAGAAGACACTATAAAAGCAAGAATGTCCTGGAAAGAGGTATGCCATGTCCTAAAGTCAAATAACTACCAACCAAGAATAATCTACCCAGCTAACCTCTCATTCACAGCAGAAGGACAAATAAAAACCTTCCACAGCACGTTAAATATGATGCAATATACCGCTACCAAGCCAGCTCTTCAAAAATTCCTCAAAGAGTTTCTACGTATAGAAAATCAACTAGAACAGAATATAGTCAATGAAGAGTTCCACAAACACGGAAATATGTAATCACAAGAACAGCCAAGGCACAGCTTCCCCCCCGCAAAAATTGGATAAAATGGTAGAGACAGACAAACACCTCTGTGTCTTAACCCTCAATATTAATGGTCTTAACTCTCCAATTAAGCGACATATATTGTCCAGTTGGATCAGAAAGCAAGATTCTTCTATCTGCTGCCTTCAAGAGACACACCTTGCCCACAAAAATAAACATTCTGAAAATGAAAGGCTGAAATAAAATATATCAAGCAAATGGACCCCATAAACAGGCAGGATTTGCAATCCTAATATCAGATAAATAGACTTCAAATTAAAATCAATGAGAACTGATAAAGAAGGTCACTACATACTAATTAAGGGATCTCTTCTTCAGGAAGATATTATGATCTTAAATATCAACTCACCAAATAATAGAGCACCAAAATTTATCTAACAAACACTACTTTCACTCCAGTCTCACATAGATTCAAAGACATTAATTGTTGGGGAATTTAACACACCATTCCTTTCAATAGAGAGATCAATCTGGCATAAACTCAAGAGAGAAACCTCGGATCTTAAAATATGCATAGATCAACTAGACTTAACAGACATTTAATGAATATGTCACCTAGCAGCATCAGATTACACCTTCTGCTCAGCAACACATGGGACATTCTCCAAAATAGACATCATTCTAGGCCATTTAGCAAATCTGTCCAAATTTAAAAACATTGAAATTATGCCCCGTATTCTGTCAGACCACAAGAGAATTAAATTAGAACTCAACATCAAAAGCCACCAAAGGAAATACTGTAACACATGAAGGCTGAACAACACACTGTTGAATCATCAGTGGAAGGAAGAGATTAGAAAGTAAACACAACTGTTCATGACATTCAACAAAAATGAACACACAAATTACCAGCTTCTCTGGGACAGAGAAAGGCAGTATTCGGAGGCAAGTTTATAGCTCTGAGTTCCTCCATTAACAAATTGGAGAGATCTGAAACTAAAAATTTAATGAGTCACCTAAAGCTCCTAGAAAAAGAACAAGCTAAACCCAAATTCAGTAGATGGGAACAAATAATTAAAATTAAATTCAAATTAAACAAATTCCATTTAAAGAAAAACTATAGAAAGAACTGACAAAACAAAGAGTTGATTCTTCGAAAAAATAAATAGAATTGACAGACCCTTACCAAATCTAATCAGAAAAAAGTAGTACACACCCAAATAAACAAACTCAGAGATTAGAATGGAAACATCACTGTAGAAATAGCCAAGGTTCAGAGGCTGAGAAGGTGGCTCAGTGGTAGAGCGTTGCCTTGCATACTTGAGGCCCTGGGTTAGATTTCTATGCACCACATAAGCAAAAAGAAAAAAGCCGGAAGTGGCACTGTGGCACAAGTGGTAGAGAACTAGCCTTGAGCTGAAGAGCTGAGGGACAGTGCCCAGGCCCAGAGTTCAGGCCCCACTACCAGACCCCCCCCCCCCAAAAAAAAAGAAATAACCAAGATTCAGGATATACTAAGAGGATACTTCTCAAAACTTTATGCTAGTAAGTTTGAGAATCTTAAAGGTATGGACAAATTTCTAGCAAATATTGACATGCCCAAACTAAACCAAGATGATTTAAACCAACTTAACAGAGCCATATGAAGCATCAAAATAGAAGCAGCAATAAAGACCTCCAACTTTTGCCAGGTGCCGGTGGCTCACGCCTGTAATCCTAGCTACTCAGGAGCCTGAGATCTGAGGATCACAGTTCAAAACCAGCCTGGGCATAAAAGTCCGTGAGTCTCCAATAAATCTCTAGAAAAAACGGAAGTGGTGCTGTGGCTCAAGCGGTACAGTGCTCACCTTGATCTGAAGTGTGCAGGGATAGCGCCCAGGCCCAGAGTTTAAGTCCCATGACCGGCAAAAAAAGAAAAACGACCCCCCACCAAAGAAAAGTCCAGGACTAGATGGATTTACATCTGGATTCTACAAAGCCTTCAAGGCAGAACTCACACCAATACTCCTCCATCTCTTCAATGAAATTAAAAGTAAAACATACCTATCACACTCTTTTTATGAATTCAGCATAATCCTCCTCCCAAAACCAGGGACTCATCAAAGAAAGAGCACTATAGACCCATTTCTTTGATGAATTTCGATGCAAAATTTCTCAATAAAATCTTGGCCAATCAACTTCAACAACTCATCAAAAAAATCATACACTGAGATCAAACAGGATTCATTTCAGTGATGCAAAACTGGTTGAACATAAACAAAATGATATAATTCATCTCATCAACAAGAGCAAGAATAAGAACCACATGATTATCTCAATAGATGTGGAAAAAACTTTCACAAGATCCAACACTTAAGATGAAGGCACTGGATAAACTAGGAATCCATGAAACATTCCTCAATACAATAAAGGCTGTATTTGACAAACCTACAGCCAGGATTATACTTAATGGCAAAAAGAAAAAACCATTTCCTCTAAATTCCGGGAACATGACAAGGATGTCCACTCCCTTCAGTCCTCTTCAAACTAGAATTAGAATGCTTAGCTAGGGCAATAAAAGAAGACGCTGACATAAAGGGGATCCAAATAGGGGAAAATGAAGTAAAACTCTTCCTCTTTGCAGAAGATATGATCTTGTATTTACAGAAACATATATATTCAACTCCTAATTACTTAAGCTGATCAGAAACGTTGGCAAAAAAGAAAGGTATAAAGTTAACCCTCAGAAATCAATAGCTTTCCTGTATTCCAATAATGAGAAGAGTGCAGCTGAAATTAGGAAAGCAACCCCTTTTACAATAGCCCCACAAAAGAATAAAATATTTAGGAGTTAAGTTAACCAAATGGATGAAGGACCTCTATGACAAAAACTTTAAAAACTTAAAAAAAAAGAAATTAAAGGAGAACTAAGTGGAAAAACCTCCCATGCTCCTGGATTGGGAAGATTAACATCGTGAAAATGGCAATACTGCCCAAGGCTACCTACAAATTCATTGCGATGCCTATCAATATCCCAACTTCATTCTTCAATGAAATAGAGGAAGCAATCCAGAAATTCATATGGAACAATAAAAAACCCCGAATAGCAAAAACAATCCTTAGTTGAAAGAGCAGCATTGGAGGAATAACAATTCAAAATTTCAAAACTCTAATAAAAAGCCATAGTAATCAAAACAGCTTGGTACTGGCACAAGAACAGACCCGAGGATGAATTGTTTAGGACTGAAGACCCAGAAATGAACCCACAGACCTATAGCTACCCAATCTTTGATAAGGGTGCTAAAGAAATTGAATGGGGGCTGGGAAGGTGGCTCAGTGCTAGAGTGCTTGCCTTGCATGCATGAGGCCCTGGGTTCTATTCCTCAGCACCACATAAGCAGAAAAAAAGCCAGAAGTGGTGTTGTGGTTCAAGTGGTAGTGCTCTAGCCTTGAGCTGAGGAGCTGAGGGACAGCCCTTAGTTCAGGCCCACAAATGGACTCCCATCCCCCCCAAAAAAGAAATAGAATGGAAAGTAAAAACAGCTTTTTCAGTAAATGGTGTTGGTAAAATTGGTTAAAAACTTGTAGAAAACTAAAGATAGGACCGTATATAACACCCTGCACCAGAATCATCTCCAAATGGATCAAAGACCTCTAAAGAAAAGCAGAGTCCATGAAAACATGACAGGAAGGAATAGGAGAAACTCTAGGGTTCTTTGGCACAAGCCAAAAGTTTCTTAATAGAGACCCAGAAGCACAACAAATCAAAGAAAGTTTAGGCAAATTGTATTGCATCAAACTGCAGAGCTTCTGCAAGGCAAAAGACATAGCTCGCAAGATCAACAGAAATCCCACGGACTGGGGGAAAATCTTCACTAGCCAAACAATGGACAAGGGTCTCATGTCTAAAATATACTTGGAACTCAAAAAACTATATCTCCTAAAAACAAATCCTCAAACAACTGACCAATTAACAAATGGGCTAAATACATAAAGAGAGACTACTCTGAAAAGGAAATATGAATAACCAATAGACACATGATGAAAAGCTTAGCTCCTCTAGCCATAAAAGAAATACATATCAAGATAACGCTGAGATTCCACTTCATCCCAGTTAGAATGGCTATAATCAGGAAATTTAGTAACAGATGCTGGAGGCCATGTGGCTAGAAGAATACCCTACTGCATTGTTGGTGGGAGTGTAAACTTGTTGAACCTCTCTGGAAATCAGTATAGAGGTTCCTCAAAAGACTCCACATTGCAGGGCGCTGGTGGCTCACGCCTGTAATCCTACTTACTGAGGCTGAGATCTGAGGATCGTGGTTCAAAGCCAGCCAGTGCAGGAAAGACCATGAGAATCCTATCTCCAATAAACCACTAGAAAGCTGGAAGTGGCGCTGTAGTTCAAGTGGTAGAGCGCTCGCCTTGAGCTGAAGAGTTGAGGGAAAGAGCCCAGGCCCAGAGTTCAAGCCTCACAACCGACAAAAAAAAAAAAAAAAGACTCCACATAGAGCTCCATTATGGCCCAGCAATCCCACTGTTGGGATTTTACCCAAATAATCACAAACAGGGTAATACCAAAGCTACCAGCACAATCATGTTTATCACAGCATTATTTACCATAGCTAAAATAGGGAACCAGCCCAAATGCTCCTCAGTATATGAATGGATCAAGAAAATGTGGCATAAATATATACAATGAAATTCTATGCCTCCATCAGAAAGAATGACATTGCCTCATTTGTTAGGAATTGGAAAGACTTGGAAAAAATTATATTAACTGAAGTAAGCCAGGCCCAAAAAAACATAGTTTCCAAGGTTTCCCTTGTTTGCAATTACTAGCACAGGTCTAGAATAAACAGAGAAGTTCAAGTCTATGTACACACGAACACATGAGATAATGTGAAGCAAAATGTACCCCAAGACAGGGACACAGTGTTTTTTTTCCTTATTGCTAGTGTTTTATAATGTACTTAAAATGCACTAAGTGAATCTTTTGTTTCTTTTGTATGTTCTTCCCTGCCCGAGTAACCCGTTTTCACTGGATCTGATACTGGTGTTCTGCACCTTGTACATACATTTTTGTAATTTGGTGAGTGGAAAGGATATTGGGGAACGTTTAAATGAGGATGCAGGCTGACCCATTGTGATGACAAGATGTACAGGACACTATGTCAGAAAACGAACTTTTCAATGTAGGAGGGGTCAGGAGGTGTTGGGGAGGGGGAGGAAAGTGATGGTAGAGGGAAACCAAAGGAAGAGTTAAATGCTTGCTATAGAATGTACTCATTACCATACTTATGTACCTGTAACCCCTCTCTACAACATTTTTATTATATATATACATATATATTCGCATATATATGTACCTACATACATATATTCTTTTAAAGAAAATAACTTTACAACTTCAGCGGGGGAGGGGGTTTTGTTGTAAAGGTGGGAAGGAAGGAGTGGTAGGGGGAAAACAAAGGAGGAGGCAACAATGCTCAATAGGAAATGCACTCATTGCCTTGTTCATGTAACTGTAACCCCTATGTACAGCATTTTTACAATAAAGAACTTACAAAAAATAATTTATGATTCAAAGCAAGCCCTAGCAGGAAAGTCTGTCAAATACTGATCTCCAACTAACCACGAGAAAACGGGGAGTGGCACTGTGGCTCAAGTGGTAGACTACGAGCTTGGCTCGAGCTGAAATTTAGCCCAATGACCAACAAAAAGAAAAAAAAAATGAAAGCACCAAACAACCTGAAGATGTTGTCCAGAATAATGAGTGGGGCATAATGGAATTACATGACTTAGTCACTTGCAACCTAGTTTACCAGGGGAGATGGTGGGTGATTTGTGTGTGTACCAAATCCTGCAAAATTATTTTGCTCTTTCCCAAGGAGGGAGGAAGGGAGGAATGTAGGAGGGGAGAAAGAGTTTGCTTGGCCTTGCCTTTTGGTTCAGTGATTGCCTTCTGGAGTCAAATTCAGAGAAATTCCACTTGTAATCCTACTTACATGCCGGGCAAAAAAGTCATTCCATGGAAGTGGTCTGTGTCCTGTCCTTGGCCAGGTCCCAACCACCACTGGGTAATCCAAGTCCCAATTCAGGACCAAGATGCCTTGAAGACAACTGATCCACTGGGCAGGTGGACCTAACCACGGCCAGAAAAGACAGAAAGTACCATGCTCAGGGCAGCACCGGAGATCTAGACTGGGCAGAGATTTTTTGTGATTCTCATTTTGTATTACCACTTTGATTCTACAAAATAAACTATGGATTTTAACTTTCTTCCCTCCCTTTGGATAAAACTCACAAAAACCTTGTCTTTAGCTTTTAAGACACTTAACTCTTAGGTCTGGCCAATCATTTCCAGGATAGTGAATTACTTAATTGTATTTTGAACGCATAAAACATGCATATAAAACTAGCATATTTCGATCTTATGAGAAAACAGCCTTGTTCTTCTCTGGTGTTATGACTAGTGTGATAATGCTCACTCAGGTTTATATCATTGTGCAATCATTGTTCCATTTTGTTCAGTAAACAGCTTTTCAGGACAGGAGAGCTGTGAGGGGAGAATATGGGATGAATATTTTATCTGTACTTCTTGTGGCCTGGGAAGAGCTTCTCAGAATGTTTGCAAGAGGAAATAGGACTCCATATAGACCGAATATAGAAAAAGATACACACCTTCAGTGCCACAGAAGGACAAATAAGAAAACTCATCCAGGCTCAGAGCAAAGCAACATGATGGGTTGTTTAGGTGCGTGAAAATTTGTGGATTGTCTTTTGTACCATAGAGAGATGATTCAATGCTGGCATTTACAATATGTTTCAGGACTCATATCTGTTTAGGTCTGTTTCCTCTGAAGCATCTTTGATAGTGACAGAAAGGAGAATGTAACAATGGCACCTAACTATGTTCTCTGAACCAGATTTTATCTCTTTCCCGAAACAAGTTAGGGTTGTAATGAATGACTTGGATTTCTGGAGAGAAATTCATGTGTATTTCTTGTTTCTATTAAAGTTATCAAATGAATAACCTTAAATTTGTAAGATGTTATTATAACAAATATGAGATAATGATTTTTATGTTACTAGGATGCACCCAGTTTCCTTTTAGATAGAAAATATTTGGCTGGCTTCCAACTACAATCTTTGCATCTCAGCCTCCAGAGTACCTAGGGATGTAGGCATCAGTCACCTCTCCAGTCTAAGACAAATATTTTTGGTAAGGAAAATCACTATGATATGGAACATGAGGCATGAAGAATGTAGACTAAAAAGGAATATTTTGAAAGCATTAACAAAACTGAACTTATCACAAACTTACTGTCTTCAGTGAGGAGAAAAATGAGAAATAAATTACAAAGGCAGAAAATTGGAGATTAAAGCGAAGTTAGTGAATATTTCTTTATTATCAGAGCTACTAAAGATTTCTTTTTAGAAAAATTCAGCTTGATATAGTGGTACATGCCTACAATTCTAACTACTTAAGAGCTAGACAGTGGAAAGTATAGGAGGTTTGCTGTTTGTATGGTAAAAATGTGATACAGGTACTTCAATATTTAAAACAAACTGGTGCCACATGTTTATAAGAGAGGCAAAAGTAGGAGGATAATGGTTTGAGGCCAGTCTAGGCAGTTAATAAGAAACTATCTGAAAAGAAATCTAAAGCTCAACAAAGGGCTAGGTGTATGGGTTAAGAGAAATTATCCAGGAAGGTTAAGACCCTGAGTTCAATCCCTTCTCCTGAAAAAAAAGAAGAGACAAGAAAAAGGAAAAAGATTATGATACAATTTTCAAGATATTTTCTATGCATTTTTTGGCTACAATTTCCTTCTTCAATTGCCTTAAAAGTTTTGTGAAGTCATTTACACAGATGAATACCATTATTTGGGGAATTCACAGGAAATTCTTTTCAACTCGTTTTGTTACAGAACAACTCTGTAAATCCGAGTTTGATGAGATCAAAAGGAAAGGTAATGGTTTCATGAAAATGCCCTTCATAGCTATGCATCAGAATGTGAGGAATGATTGAGTTGGTTTTATATCAATTTTAAAAATTAGGGTAAATTCTTTTAGAACTTGGGATACACTTTTAAGCTAAATTTTTAGACAGTAAAATTATGGTTGATATTTTGTTAAAAGCTGTAAGACAATTGTTTCATAGATTTTTATAGAAGCTATTCAACAATTGTTGGATAAATTCCAACAATGCAAATGTGTGTTCTGTTTCATCTGATGGTGTTACATATCTCATCATCTAGGGTTAGGAGGATGTTGTCTTCATTTTCAAAATACAGAAATGGAGGCAAGAGGAGACTTCATGTGTTTCTAAAGGCTGATGTATAAATGACAACTGAGACTGAGCAGAAACCAGAATCCATGGCTCAAATTCAATTCATGATTTGCAAACGCCGTGAATATACTAACACTTAAAATTTTTGTGCTAGCTGAGTGACATTGGACATGTTTCTTAGAGCTGTCATGTGTTGTTTTATTCCTGTAAACAGGTAAAAATATTGGTGTTTCTAGAAATAAAGAATCTACCTTTTGTAAAGTGTTATGCACAGAACATGAAATAAAAATTCCATGAATTCTGAAGTTCTTTAAGCATTTTTGAAAATTATTATTGGAAGAATCAAGATAGTGAAATTATTTACATTCCTTACATTCCAGAAAACATCATCTGAACACATTTGAGAAGAATTTCTATAACATTCTTGGAATGTATGGGTTTTGGATGTGCTTATTTGCCTTCTCTCTGTATCTTCTTAATTGGGTTATTGATTGTCTTATTCGTTTGTGTAAGAGTCCTTTATATATATAAATAAAAGCTATTTTTGAAGAACTTTATATTTTTCTTCATTTTATTAGCAAAAATGCCTGCTATGTGTTTGAATACAAATGGATGACATCTTTGCCTGACTTCAGAACAACTGGGAATATTTTCATTCTAATGCAGTACTCTTTATCAGGTCAAGAAAGTTCCCATATAATAATTTTGACAAAATTCACCATTCTGCTATTTTGAAAAGTGCAGATTTATTTTAGGTCACAGCAGGGAATTGCCCTGTGACCTGTCTCCTCTATAGGCTTGGAACCCTTATTTGCAAACTGTTGATCATACTAGAAGTAATTTTTGCTTGTAGAACTATTAAATTTTTGGCCTATGTACTCAGGATGATTTGCCAGGAAACAAATCCACACATAGAAATTAGATCATCACAACTGTTTAAATTGGCACTAGCAATACATATTTGTATTCTTGATGTGCAATATTACAAACTGTGTTTGTGACAGAATAAATATAAGTGGATCACCTAGAATCTGGGTATGGTTAGTAAACTTTTTGAGAATTTTCTCATATTTTCAGACCTTTCATAAACATAAATAAGACAAACCAAATTAGGTGGTTTATACCTATAACCCTAGCTACTCTGAAAATGGAAACATATATAGTCACTCTTCAAGGTCAAGCTGGAAGACATAAAGAGACCTTCTTCTCAAACAATAAAAGCTGGGTGTGCCAATGTGTGGCTGTTATCCTACCTATGTTGGACAAACAACTAGGAAGTTCACTATCCAGGTATCCTAGGAATAAACAAATGCAAGTTTCTATCTCAAAAATAATCGAAGCAAAAATTGCTGGATGTGGCATGAATCAAGTGGTATGGTGCCTGCTTAGCAAATGCCAGGCTCTGAATTCGAATCCAAGTATTTACCAAAAAAATTAAAAGTTAACAATATGAAATAATTCTCTAAACTTCTCACTTAGTGTAATTATCATATGTATTCTCCAAATAAATGTGTAGTGAAGGCAGAGAATTAAATAATCCACATCAATATAAAACTCCAGAATCATAGAATGGCTAAGATTCAGCTTTGAGATCATTCAATGTCTGGATCTTACTCTTCTTAGATCCACAATCTTATAGGAAAAGAAAAGAATGTATATGTACAATACATTTATTTACTCCCTTCATCCAGTTTCACATATCGAAATTCTATCTCAAATGTAATGTTATAGAAGTGGGCCTTTGTTTGTACATGGATGGTAATTAAGTCATGCAAGCAAAACTTCATGAATTGGATTTAAATAAACAAAACCAAATAGATTTCACTCCTGAACTTTAAAACAGGGCCTCACTCAGAAATAAAAAATCCTGACTATACTGGCATTGTAATCTTGGACCTACAGGCTCCAGAATGGAGAAATAAATTTGTTGTTTATAAGCAAATCAGTGTCTGGTAATTTGTCATCATACGTCAAAAGGACAGACAGTAAGGCAGCTGAAAAGGACTGTTGTGGTTTTTTTCTTTCTTTCTTTTCTTTCTTTCTTTCTTTCTTTCTTTCTTTCTTTCTTTCTTTCTTTCTTTCTTTCTTTCTTTCTTTCTTTCTTTCTTTCTCTCTTTCTTTCTCTCTTTCTCTCTCTCTTTCTCTCTTTCTTTCTTTCTTTCTTTCTTTCTTTCTTTCTTTCTTTCTTTCTTTCTTTCTTTCTTTCTTTCTTTCTTTCTTTCTTTCTTTCCTTTCTTTCTTTTGGTTGTGCAGCCTCAAATCTGGGCCAAGGCACTGTCCCCCAGTTCTTCAGCTGTAGACCAAAGCTCTATCACTTCAGCCTAGGCCCCAAATCTGGCTTTTTCTGATTATGTGGTGCTGAGGAATTGAACCCAGGGCCTCATGCTTGCAAGGCAAGCACTCTACCAATGAGCCACCTTCCCAGTGCCAGTTTCTCTATTTTATTTTTCCATCTTTCCAGAGTCCTTCTGATATTGAAAAATGCTAAAGCTACATAGAGAAACGTTCTAAAAATGCCCTTTTGTCCAATTCTGACTTCACAAACTTTGGAGTGTAAGGAATGACATCAAGTACCTGAGAGACCTAAGACAGGACACTTCATCGTCTTCCACTTTGCTCATCAGCACCTAGTACAAATTTACACTGTATAAACAAATCAACTAATAGTAGTTATAATAAATTTTAAAATGCATAGCCAGAAAACATTTTATGAACACTCTTGCACTGTAGTCTCATGGCTTCCATGTCCAAAATAGGAAACTGAGGTTTAAAGAGAGGCTGCAAAACTGGTATATTGGTTCATTTAAACTCAGACTGATCTATAATCATACTTAGGCTAACATACTATGTGCATTTATTTTTCTGTTCACAGAATTTTTTTCAAGTTCTACAGTCTTATATGCTACCATGATATCTTTATCCTGGGTGCTTTACTGGTGCCCCCATGTCATATCAGCTGAAGTTGATACATCTGTTCCCACTCAGATAAAACAGCTGAGAATTGGGCAACGGTACTTTTAAAATCTCCCATGCAGTAATAATGTGTAATTAACAGTATGAAATCCTGGGCTAGAGAATAAAACTTGTAGACAGGCACCAGTGGCTCAAGCATGTAATCCTAGCTCGTCAGGAGGCTGAGATCTGAGGATCATCATTCAAAGCCAGCCCAAGCAGGAAAGTTCATGAGATTCTTATCTCCAATAAACCACTAGAAAACGGAAGTGGCATTGTGGCTGAAGTCGTAGAGCCCTCACCTTGAGCTAAAGAGCACATGGAAAGCCCCCAAGCCCAGAGTTCAACCCCATGACCAACCAAAAAAAAAAAAAAAAGAGGAAGAGAATAAAACTTCTATGATGATACTAGGCCTACCTCACAAATCTTTCTTGGTCTCTTTCTTCCTTCATTTTTATTGCTGGGGATTGAACCCAGGGCCCTGTGCATATTAAGATAGTGCCATAACACCAAGCTATATGGCCATTTCCATCTCTCCAATTTCACTCTCCAACTCACCTTGTTCCTGATACCTTACATTCCTTGGTCATAATATTTGGAGAATACTGAACTTCCTAAGTTTTTCATCATTTTACAGAATATTTGTTTTCTCCCTTCCTATGTATCAAGACACTGTGCAGAAAGGATTTTTTTCAACTCCCCAGGCAGAGTTCATATATCATTACATTTATAATAACAACTCACTTAAATAATTGTTTGTCTTCTTCAGAATATTAGTAGACCCATGTTGAATCCTAGATTTTACATAAACAGGAATAGAATTTTCCTTGTGTTATTTTACTCTTTTTGACTTGGTCAAATTTTCCTGATTTTGTAGGAAAGGTTTTTCTGCATGAATAATTTTCAGGACATTTCTGCATATTGTGTATAATAAAATTAAGAGATTTCCAGCCAAATCAAACAACTCAGAATTCTAAAGCTTAATGACGGTACTCTGGGTTCCTGTGTCCTTGGCACTGCATTTGGCATCTTGGTATTACAAAAATAGACAATCTATATTGAAAGTTGCTGTCTTTTTGGTTTCCCCTCTTCAGCCATATGAAGCATTTAAGGTGTATAGCAAGTAAACTGTGGGAGTATGAGCTGGTAATCTTTTAAAAATATTTTTATTGTAAAATATTGTATAGAGGGGTTACAGTTACATGAGTAAGGTAATGAGTACATTTCCCGTTGAGCATTGTTACTCCATCCTTTGTTTTCCTCCTACATTCCTCTCTCTAACTCTTCCCTAACTCTTCTTTCTCTGTATCCCGAAGTTGTGAAGTTCATTTTCAACATAGTGTATTGTACATCTCATTGTTACAATTGGTCAACCACTATCCTTGTTTCAGCATTTTGTTATCCTTCCCCTCCCCAAATTAGAAAAATGTATATACAAGATGCAGGGAACTGGAATCAAATACATTGACAACAGAGGATATATGAGTTGGTAATGTTTAGCCTTCAAATGCCAAAACAAAAATAAGCAATGAAAGATCAAATTTGTTCATAAGGGTAATCTCTGCCTTCCAAATGATGCTCTGATTCTTCCATTAAAATAAAATCCTGTTCCAGGCTGAAATGCAGATACCCGTGGAAATGATGAAATTAAGTTGCTATTATTTAAATATGCCTTCCTATTAATGAAATACCATGGAAAAGGTCTTTACAAAAACTGGACGATAGCAAGAGTCATTTCAGACAAAGTTTATAGTGGGTAAGGTGGGTAAAAGTTACAAAATTGGAACTACATGTTGGGAAAAAGAATAACTTCACAGGGAGGAGTAACTTACTGTTTAGATGAGCCAAGTTAAGATGGATCATTATGTAAGAAGAAAGTTTGTATTTGGTTCTTTCTAACTAGCAGATACTTGTCTATAAAAAATGAATACTAGAGTGAAAAATCCAAAAGAACTTTGATGATACATATAATATTTTGGAGACAACAAAGATTTTCAGTAATAAAAACAGTTCAATTAATTATGGAATTTATAAACACTGGACTCCTATGTAATCATTATAAGTGATGCTCTTAGAACAGTATGAAATTTCTAAGGATGTTATTGGGTAGGAAATATATGCATGATACAATGAGATGAAAAGTCAAAGTATAAAGTAGGCTCACACCTGTAATCCTACCTACTCACAAGGGTGAGATTTGAGGATCATGGTTCAAAGCCAGCTCCCGGAGAAAGTCCATAAAACTACCAAAATGCCAGAAGTGGAACTGTGGCTAGCACTGAGGTAGAAAAAACGCAGAGAACAATGTGCAGGCCCTGAATTCAAACTCCAGTTTTGGCAATAAACAAATGAATAATCAAACAGATATATGAACCCAAATTGTAGGCATATATATATATATATATATATATATATATATATATATATACAAATATATATATATATATATATATGCATATATGCAAGGCAGAGGAGTATAACCATGATGTTCCAGTGTTCACATTGTGGAGATCCAGGATGTGAACAACACAAAAATTTACTTAATGGAAATCAAAAGTTGCAATATGTTGGAAATGATCTGTACAACTTGGGCGGTGGGATTGAGAGAGCCAGGGAAAGAGGAAGGAAATGAGGGAGGGTGTAACAAGTTACACAAGAAATGTTATAACTGCTTTAATTATGTAAGTGTAACCCGTCTGTACATAACCTTGACAATAATATAAAAATTACAAAAAACAAAACAAAGCTTTTATTTATGATATTATATTTAAAAGTATATTTTAAAAGAATTATAGGCATGTTTTAAATTTCTAATGCATTGTCCCACTCTACGGGATTATACTGGAATATTGGAAGAATTACTTACACATGAGTCCATGAGTAAGGACCCCAATAAAAATTCCACAAAGAAATGTAAACATGGACCAAAGGGTCCTAACCATAATACCATACCTCTATAGCAAATCACACAATCTCCCAAATCCTCATAATTTAATCATGATGTTGAACCAAAGTCTCCATTTGTAGAAATACATACTTGCAACAAGGATGAAAAAGGCACCAAGAGCCAAAGTAATGATACACAATTTTAAGACGATTACATATTAAAGGAATGTGTCCCACAAATTTCCAACTCTAAATCTGGGAAAGTCAGTTATCTTTGTCATACTAACAAAAAAGCACAAATAAAAGCTAACTGTGGGAATCAAAAAGATTGTCTGAGAACAGGTGTTCATTGTGATAGCAAAGCAACTCCAGTGTGAATTATTATGTCTCTCCTTGTCTTATTCCCACCTCATTCTTGAATTCTGAAGGTCAGATTCTGGGGAGCCAGTTCTCTTAGCTCCAGTAATTAACAAAAGGTTGGTTGGAGATACAATTTGTTCACATAGTTCATGGATTCTTTTTCTTTCTTAAGCTTACTGAGTAATAATGGGACTATAAAACACAAGAAAGTCTTAAGTGTTCCACTAGTTTTTAAAATGCCTGCTGTAAGAAGAATCAAAATTAATGAAAAAAACAACTCAGACCAAGGGTATCTCCTATTCTGTCCTGTAATGTTTTCAGGGTGTCTGCTTTGACTCCGGGGTCTTTGATAAATTTGGAGTTGATTGAATGACATTGTCCCATTTGTTAGGAAATGGAAAGACTTGGAAAAAATTATATTAAGTAAAGTAAGCCAGGCCCAAAGAAACATAGGTCCCATGGTTTCCCTTATTTGCAATAACTAGTACGTGTCTCAGACAGGCAGAAACGGTCAGATAAGTTGATCTTAGGTGAAATGAACCCAAGATAAGTACTCAAATGCTTTTCCTTTCTTGTTATTGTTTTTAACATAATTAAGATGATTCCTTTGTTGTTTTGTATGTCCCCTCCCCTGGTACAATACCTGTTTTCACTGTTTTTGATGTTGGTATAGTATGTGGGGGGGAAGGGAAAAATTGTTTATTAGCGTTTCAAGTGGACTCATTGCAACAATGAGATGTACAAGACGTTATGTCGAAAAATGAACTTTACAACTTTGGCACAAGGGGAGGCATGGGGGTGGAGAAGGGGGAGATGAGAAGGGATCATAAGGGAAAACAAAGGAGGAGGCAACAGTGCTTGATAAGAAATGAACTCATTACCTTGCTCATGTAATTGTAAAACCTCTATACGGTATTTTCAAAATAAAAAATGTAAAAAAAAAAAACCCCTCAGAAACCATATAAAGATATTTGTGGCGTACTGATACCAGGCAAAATTAAAATGTCATGTGTAAATACCAAATGACATTTACAAGCACAGATCCTAATTTTTCTGTGAGCTAATGTGATAATTACACATTTATATTTTCCAACCAAATCCCCATTGAGAATACCACAGCCAATTCCAATCACAGAAGCAATGCTGCAAAGAATTGCTAAATTTTTCATCTATTCATTCCTAGAGTTGAGAGAGTTGATTCTGCTGACGTTGACTGTTTGATCCTCTTCCTCCTCACAAATAAATGTGCCTATGTAGAACAATTTATATCTATATCTTAACTTGATGGGTTTCTAGAATTTCTGGTCTGATCTTCAGTCTGAGTACCAGCTATGGAGCATATGTAGTTTAGGAAGATAGACTATTTCTTAACAAGCAAAAACACACTCTAAAACAGTTTTAACAAAAACATATTTGATAATGGAACTATTCTATATATGCGTTGTCTAAGAGACTAGCCACTGGCTATATGTGGCTACAGAATCTCAAACGTTTATAGTGTCTGAGAAATTAATCCTTCCAATTTCACCTTCCAATTTCAGTTAAATGAAATTTTAAATAATGAGATTCATCTACACTGTTAACTGGACAGTGCAGTTTTCAAATAAGGCAGCTGAAGTTCTCACAAAGATGGTGATAACATATATCCAAGTGAAGAAGATTCTATTGGATACTAACTTCATGCCTCTGAATTATCTGAGCTTTTATGTCTTATAGAATTCAGTCATCACTCACCTCGTTTGACAGCTGGGAAGAAAGGGGTAGGAGATATACATAAGCTACGTGGGTTACTGAAAATTGTTCCTTGAAGATGAGGATTGTGCATGAATCTTTTCTATATTTAGCAGACAGCAAAGTGTGTAGACTCCTGTAGGAGGTAGAAATATAATATTTTTTTTCATTATGTCAAAGAGGTGCTCTGTTTATGAAAATGGGAGAGAAGTGAGACAGGTGAATTCTATAAATATACAAGCAATATATACAAAATTTGCTACATTCTATTCCATGATAGGCCCTGGAATGAACTTTGGTTCTTTGCACATACTATAGATATTTACACACTAAAAAACAGTATGTAATCCTTTAATACTGTTAAAATATGTAGACTATCTTCTTAAAATATATTCGTGGACCTATTTTTTCCTTAATTTCTTCCACACCTGCATTAAGAAATTTCTCTAAAAGAAAAACTTCTAGATGTGTAAAATTTGAACTCCATCTATTTCTTTTGTTGAATTGTACTCTACATAGGACTGAAATCCCTATTTCATCTTAAGGCTTAGAGCTAGAAAAAGAATAAGTATTCTCAACAAATTGTCAAGCCTCATTTTTAAGGAGAGCTATGTACTTATTAGGGGAAATATGTATCTGTCTTTGTAGCTAGGAATCTTCAAGATACAAAAGAAAAAGAATAATTTCATGGCAGTCTCAAGTATTTGCATACCTTCAAGTGAACACTAGCTGCTCTATATTCTATAGTATATTTGCAAGAATATTTTCATAAGCTATTTCTAAGGTATTGTCATCCTCCAGAGTAAAGTTCAGGTATGCCTATGTCTCATTATATAGATTGTACTTGCTCAAAGTCAGAACCTATTGTTTGTATAGGTTTCACATGGCTATCTTTACTTCACTCCATGGCACTGAGGGCTGGGAGATTCACTTCAAATATATAAATACACACACATACCCACACACATCTCACTGGCTTTCACTATTGTCGTACAAATTAACTCCTTTTTGCCTCTAACCCAAGAGTATCATAAATCTTCTAGCATACACGAAAACGTGACAAGTTCATTATTAACTTGCAAGTAGGTTATATCTCTAGCTTCACACAGTTCTAAATACTCATAAGAAGAAAAATATATATCTAGAGTTACAAAGCTCTCAATTTTCATCTTATTTGCCTGGAAGAGGCAACAGTGCTCGATAGGTAATGTACTCATTACTTTACTCATGTAACTGTAACACCTGTACAGTATTTTTACAATCAAAAACATACAAAAAGGAAAAAAAGTGAAATTGGATGTCACGTATTTCCATTAGGACTAACTAAATATAGGGGCTTTAAGTTTCTACAGGTTTTAAGGACCTAGTAAGTTTTGGATATGCCCCAAGGCCATTACTAAAAGTTGAGGGAGAGAGATCCAAAAGTGGAAGTAGATAGGTGACCAGAGCATAATTTTGTATCTTTAGTTCACTGTTACAATAACAGGGGTACACATCAATATGATGGTTTGTAGATACAGGACCAGAAGACATACTGGAAACTGACATCAGAGTAGGGTCATTCATTGTGGAAAAACACAAATCGGGAGGCAACAAAGGATGCAATCAACAGTGTCCATAAAACAACACAGAATGGTATAAAGTCAAAGTGTTAACCAGCCCACGAAGAAGGTGTTTAACATCATTAATCACCAGAAACTGTTAGTCAAAATAATGAAGAAAATTACCGCTTCATATGAATTAGGTAGGATAACTACAAGAAAAGAAAATAACAATGTTGACAAAAGTGTGGTAAAATTGGAACTCCTCTATGGGAAACAGTAGAGCATCTCTTCAAACAATTTAAAACAGGATTATTCATACTTGTCATCCTAACCACTCAGAACAGGGGCTGAAATAAAAGGATAGTGGTTCACAGCCAGCCTGGGCAGAAAACGGGAAGTGGATCTGTGATTTAAAGTGGTAAAACACTAGCCTTGAGGAAAAGTTCAGGGACAGTGGCCCTGACCTGAGTTCAAGCCCCATGACAGAAAATAAAAAAAGAAGAAAAGAGAATTTTCATATGATCCAATTACTCCATTTCTGGGTGTATACTCTAAATATCTAAAAGCAAGGTCTGGAAGAGATCCTTGTACTCTCATATTCATTTTGTACAATACTCAAAACCTGAAGGCAATCCAAGTGGCCATGAACTAATGAATAGCTAAGGCAAATGTGGTTTATACCCACAGAAGTATATTATTTCAACTTTAAATAGAATTATGTTTTGACAACTGCTATATTATGCATGAATCTTTGGGACACTGTGCTAAGTGAAATAAGCCAGTCATAAAAAGATCTAATATTACATGATTCTACTTAAATCAGTTATATAGAACAGTCAAATTGATAGAGACAGGAAGCAAAATCGTACTTGATGCATATCTTGAAGCAGAGGAGAGTGGAAAATTGTTTTACTGAATATACAATTTGAATTTTGGAGGATGAAAAGTGTGAACACTGATCTTATACAATATTGTAAATGTACTTACTACAACTATGCTGTATTCTTAAAATGATTAAAATAATAAAAGAAAAACCTGGGAGAGGAGAAGGAGAATGTTGAAGAGGTAAGTATAATCAAGGGACATTGTATGCCTATGTGGATATATCAAAATCAAATACACTTATTTAACTAGGTAAAGCTAATACAGAGTTTAAAAAAGATAATATATTTTAAGTTGTTTGCATTTGAACACAATTATTGAAAAAAAGAAAAAAACAACAACAAGATGGGAAACAATTTAAATTGTCAGAATTCTATAAACCTGTGTTCAAAACTGTATCTCATTTAAGTGTGTGAGGTTTTTTTTTTGGGGGGGTGCTCCCGTCATGGGTCCTGAACTCTGGGCCTGGGCACTCTCCCTCAGCATTTCAGCTCAAGGCTAGTGCTCTACCACTTGTGCCACAGCATTACTTCTGGCTTTTTTTTGCTTCTGTGGTGCTGGGGAATCAAAGCGAGGGCCTCATGCATGCAAGACAAGCACTCTACCACTGAGCCACCTTCCCAGCCCCTGTGAGGTTGTTTTTTAAACATGTTTTTGTTAGTATTATCTTTAAGTAGTTGTACAAACAAGTTCCCATTCTGCACAACAGTATATGAATACGATGTATCTGACAACAAAATCACCCATCCCTCTCAACCCAATCCTTCTCCCACTTTTCAAAAAAATTGAGATAGGTGATTACATAATACTCACATAATTCACAGCATTGTGGAATCATGATACTTAGTAAAAGTCACAAACATATTTTAACCATACAAGGAAAATTATCATTTTCATGGTCTATAAAGTTTGTGAATTCTATGAGCTTTGACAATACCAACTATTTCTTCCATATCAGGTGATGTTTACATTTCTTGCCTTTTGTATAGTGTAGATTATTCCCGCTTTCCCTCTTTTTCCTCCCTTCCAATCACTGTGTTTGGATTGCTTAGTTCTTTTCCTTCTATGACCAGTGGAGCTGATGGGCCTCTTGTTGTATGTTGTTCTGTTTTCCACTCATTGTGTTCCTCCTTCTGGCTTCCCTCCATTGAGTGCACATTTTTTTTTAATGTAATGAGAGTATGCTCAGGGAAATTACTCCATTAGTTCAAAATAGATTGTCATTGTGCCTTAATTTGGATGATTTCATACACATTTTCAATATATAATAACATATGTAGCATATGAAATATGTTTCTTCTTTTTCTTATGCTTGAAAGCAGTTTCTAGTTGCAGATAAAATGCATCAACTATTCCTCATACAAAATAGTAAAACATTACACACGAGTTCTAGAGCCCTTGATATACATAGCAAAACATCTCAGGTGCTTACCATAATATCCAACCTTCTTTCTGAATCAATAGATTTAACTAAAGTCTAGGGTAAGTAAAATAGTGATAACATTTCCCAATAGTGATAACATTTAGATAATACAGATAAAAATATTACCTGATAGCATCTAGGATATTGCTTTAAGGCCAGTCCACACATGTTCTGTATTTCTTGATTTTCTTCTTTCTGTTCCTTCATCTCACTTCCTGGAACTTGGAAGTGATTACTGGCAATTTAGGGGTCACTTTGGGCCAAGACAGTGAGGGCTATATCCTAATGCTGGGGTATGCCTCCATCTTCTTGAAATCTTCATGCCTGTACTGTCTTCCTCTGGGCTTTCAACAGATAAGAGATTAAACCATTACTAGTTGCATTTTTATGATCATTTGAGTTCTCCTATCTTTAAGATACTTACACTGTGGATTAAGATGCACTCACAGAAAATACATAGTATTGCATATATGTGTGTGTGTGTGTGTGTGTGTGTGTATATATATATATATATATATATATATATATATATATATATATATATGTACATATACATATATATTCCTTTAAGTAGTTTTAGCAAGGGTCATCATTCAACAAGTCAGAAAGTAAATACAATGCAGCTTGATCAATATCACTCCTTTTATCATTTTTCTTTCATTTGTTCATCAATATGTCATTACCAGTTTCTTCTCTTCCTCTTGTTCTGAGACAGAAATTGATCTATTCTAAAGACAAAGGATATGCTTCCTTCACTAGCTAGATCACATTCACTGACTTTTGCTTTCTTAAAAACTGCTTAACTCCTGCAAGAAGGAATTGAAGGCTGCCAGACAGGAAGGATTGAGTGTAAGGTGTGGGAAGTGTTCTCATACTCTGCATCTAGAGGGCTAGTAAACATGTTGATCTGCTCAATGCCTCAAGCAATTCAGAAAGTGGCTTGCATTTTCTAAAACCTAAATCTAAACTTTCCCCTTCTCCTTCCCACCAAGAATTCTCCCTCAGTCCTCTTCCTACCATAGTGTGTTGGCAGCTTAGAATTGCTATACCTCAGAAATGTGGCACCAGAAGTGTGCCTTATGTTCAGCCAAGCAACTGGGATCTGGCTGATTCATCTATGCCTCTGAAAACACTGCAGTGTAATCTGTGTCCTGTGCTCAGGGTTCAATATGTGTGCTTAAATCCATAGCTACGTGCCTCCAGAGAGAGCAGGCTTTCCTCTTTCTATTAATTTTAGGAGCAGAAGTACCAGATAGGTTCTTTATAATAAAGCATCCACACACAGCGGTTGGTTTCATAACCACTTGCTGAGGTGAGTTTGCCTAAGGGAGCCAAAGCAATATGTAAATAAGGTGTTTTCAACAGGAAGATCATAAGCCTTCATTCCTAAGAGGAAGCTGCTGATAATAAATTCTGTCTGTGAATGGACTGTGTAGGAGATAGAATATTTTTCTGTGAAAGTGATTGTTTAAAGGAAAGCATTGACTACACATAGCCATAATCTTACAAAAAGCTATTTTAACTAAAGTATATTCTGTAAGTAAAATCGTTCTAGGGACATGGTTCAACTCATAGGCACAGTTTAATTCATAGAGCACAAGCGTAATAAGAATTTTCTAACAATTTCTGGAATGGTTGTCCTGGTTTCATTGATTGCTCTGAAACTGATCCCCTTTCAAACTAGCCAGCTGAGCTTCAAAAGAGCCAATTGAGCAAGATTGTGAACACAACTTCTGATCAATACCAGAAGTAGTTACTCATTAGGAGTAAAACCTACTTCCTACTCAGACTTCCTACTCAGAGCGGTTGCTTCATTGGCTTCCTGCCAATAACATGCCCTTCAACAGAAGTAAACTTTGCCGTGCTAAGTTTCTTTCAACTTGCTGGTCTTTCTTGGGATATTGGCTTACACTATGGGAGTATTCCCAATAATCTAGGTATTGTCCACAAACTTTGTTATGCAAGGGGGGAACCCTTTAGAAGGAGACACATCCTGCCTTATTGAGGTAGCTCAAGGTTTGGTTAAACACACCCATTGTGGTTAATGATGGAAAGTGTATCAGCAATGTCAGGAAAGGGCCGATGGAAGCACCCCAATAAAAAGTAACCTCATGCATTGGCCATGAGAGGAAAAATTGGACTAGTGCACATTACCTTTTTGGTTGGGGACTTTCATGTGCTGAGTGAGTCTCAGGCACAAAGAAAACTTGAGTCTTGATGTTTGTTTTCATTCTCTGGCCCAAGAATAAAAATGTGGGACCTGGAGGAAGCCATATTTGAGAAATCTCCAGTAAGGGGAGAGTTGAATATGAGAGGGGAGCACAAGAAACTTACAATAGATAGGATTTAGTGCATCAAAAACAGAAATCTCAAGAGACGTGCTAAAATGGGGAGTAAGAATTCTAGGCCTAAGGAACCAAAGAAAAATCATCCAAGGACCTGCTTCTGATAATCCACTGGGAGAATGGTGAAAAAGATCTCAGAATACTATTAAATAATGGATAATTTTTATTATTGAGATCCATAATGTGCACTTGTCCTAACAAAAATGTGTTATACATAAGTGCTTGAATGTGTGTGTTTTAAATCTTATATGCTGAAAGGGGAACTCAAAAAAGTCTTATTCACTAAAATCCTTCAGCTGCCTCCTTTGACACTGAAGCCTGGATTGATCCTCTAGCAGATCCAAGGATGTATGGCATTGGAGCCTCAGTTTAAGAAGCAGACTTTCTGGGTAAACTTAAAATTCAAGTCCAAATCTGGGTGCCAGTGGCAGGCACCTGTAATCCTAGCTACTCAGGATCTGAGGATTGGGGTTCAAAGACAGACAGAGCAGAAAAGTCTTTGAGACTCTTATCTCCAATTAACCACCAGAAAACTGGAATTGGCACTGGGCTCAACTAGTAGGGCTTTCATTCGCCTTGAGTTGAAGAGCTCAGGGACAGTGCCCAGGCCCAGAGTTCAAGTCCTATGACCAACAAAAATTAATGCTTGGGTGAAATGGATTAAATACTCTGCTCACCATTACTGTTAAGATTATGTGGCACAGAGACCAGAAAAACAAGTGGTACACTTCCCACTGTAATGAACCTCAGACCCCCAAGGGCATGGAGTGCATGATCTGTCCGCCAAAAACAGCTTGGGGAAACTCGAAAGACCCTGCTGTTGCTGTTTGCAAGAGGAGGATCTAAGACAAAAATCCTATCTTCCCAAGGCCAACTATACCCCTTTCCTCTGTAGGTACGGGGGACAACTGGCATTTCTGGGAAACTTATCAAGATGCAGTGAAGCCAGAACCTGTGAAGAGTTGAGCAGTAAGCACTAAACATAGCCAGGGGAAATGTCTGATGGTATTGTGGAGGACTAGTACTGGAGACCTTCCTGGCCAACTAGAGTAGAACCTTTGCTTTGGTTCAATTTGGTATCACTTACATCCTAACATTTCATCCACCTGTCCATTCTCAAACATTTTATACTAGTTAGGAGAGACCCCTTCCCTAGAGGGTCATTCATATATCATATTCACATAGGTACTATTCAGGATCCAGTCGCAAAAGTTTCCAAAAATTCGAGTCAGGCCTCAGATAGCAGCTTAGGAATCAGTATAATTAGTATAAATAAATTAGTATAATTAGTATAAATAAAATGTAGCTTGGAGGCTAGGAATATCCCTTAGTTTTAAGTTGTTTGCCCAGCATGCATGAAGCCCTGTGTTTTATTCCTCAGCACCAGATAAACAGAAAAGGCTGGAAGTGGCACTGTGGCTCAACTGGTAGAGTGCTAGCTTTGAGCAAAAGAATCTCAGGGAGCACCAGGACTGGCAAAAATAAAATGTAGAGTAGAATAAGATCAACAGAGATTGGTTAATTATGCTAAAAGATTTTTTAAACCCATAAATAAAGTGCTCTAGTAGGATGGCATGGGAAAATTAATTCTAGAAACATTATCTATAAAGGGTAGATTTTGTGTGGTGATTGAAGGCCAAAGCTGCACAAAGGACTTAGACGAATTCAACATTGGCAAGTGAGTGAACTAAAAACTCAGATGAAGGGCTGAGAAGATAGCTCAGCAGTAGAGTGTTTGCCTTGCATGCTTGAGCCTCTGGGTTCGATTCCTCAGCACCACATAAGCAGAGAAAGCCAGAAGTGGTGCTGTGGCTCAACTGGTAGAGCGCTATCCTTGAGATGAAGAGCTGAGGAACAGTGTCGAGGCCCAGAGTTCAGTCCCAAGACTGACCAAAAATGAAAAAAAAGGCAAGACCCCATGATGAACATGTCTGTGTGACGCACTGCTAGAAGAATAGCTGGGCTTGCTGTGGGTTGCTCTCCATAGGGTGAGCAGTGAGAAGGAGGAGTTTGCTAGCATCTTGGACTCTGAGCAACAGGTGAAGAAACATCTGCAGGAACAGATGGACCACTCAGAGAATATAGAGGAATGGAAAGAGATGGATGAGAGAGAGACCCAAGTGGCTTGGGAGCGGCAGGAGCAGCAGGAGCAGTCCCTGGCCCAGCTGCAGGAGCTCAGAGCCACCTGTGAGCATCACATCACTTCCAATGAACGACTGAGCTCCCAGAAGTAGGCCTTGCAGCAGCACCTGCAGAGGCAGACCCAGCTGCTCAAGCAGCTTTAGCAAGTGCAGGGCCAGACCAACTGTGGGACTAGGTGATGCCCCCAAAGTGGCAAGACACTCTCAAGTGCCTGGAAGTAATCAGAACACAGGATGAGTGCCTGCAGGCCCAGCTGATCATCCTGGCTTTCCCTGGGGAAGGGGAAGGTGTGAGCCCTGGAGAAGCAAAAGGTGAGAAAGCGACTCCCCCTGATGTGCCCATCGCAGAGGATAGAGACATCCCCCAAAGTAAGAGGGATGTGACTCTGCGATCACTCTTTGAGGCTGACATCCACAGGGGGAAACTCTTGCCGCAGGAGTGGCGGGCCTGTTGCAGGCACTCAATCCCCCCAACAGCTCAGTGCCAGATAGTGCTGGATCCACAGGTACCTGCCCGTGAGCTGCCACCACAGCATGTGTGAGGATGGGAAGTGGGACACGTAGGAGTCCAAAAAGAAAATTTGCATAATCCACGACCTGCCTGATGAGGTGCACTTCCATAGTCCAGCGAATGAGCTCCACCATCCATGCAGCCAGCTGTTGGCACATATCCACAAAGTCCAGTAGTTGCTCCTGCTGTGTAAAGGACAGATGTTCGTCCTGGATCAACTGTGCCGGGAGAAAGCCAAGGGCATGTGCCAGCTGTCCCAGGTGAAGACAGAGAAGAGGAAAGAGCTGCAGGAGCTGCTGTCTCTCCTCTCAAGGGGCTCCAGATGTCGGTCCAGTCTGAGCCCCCCATCTGTGTTGCTGCTTTAGAGGCCTCAGGCTCCTGGGTGGGCAAAATGAGGGAGGAACAGAAAGGTTTTGAAGAATTGCAACTTCAAGACCATGTGGAAACTGCCAGAGGAGAGGTCGGGGTTCCTTACCCCATAGAGAACTCTCCCATAGAGCATATCCTGCCACAGATGTCCCAAATCCAGAGCAACCCAAAGCTGGCGAACTCAGGATTGCAGCACTCTGTCCCTTTTTACTGTAGGCTGATGGGGATGATGACTCCTTATGTGACATATTGAGTCTCAAAATCCTCAGCAGCCACCAGAACTAGGTGGCCAGGTGGCCTTCTCTAGGTCTCTATCTGCCTGGTGATGGGAAGGGTAAACTGTGGGCTGGGTAGAGCAGAGGCTGCTGGGAGGAGACAAAATTCAAGGGATATCTAATGGCCCATTGGTGACCAGGGAAGAGGCCCATGTTATGCTTATCACAAAGAATAAATTGTTTTCAAAGGGAAACAAAGCCTCCACAAAGATTTGTTCTTCCAGTCATGGGGCTTGAACGCAGGGCCTGGTCACTGTCCCTGAGCTCTTTTTGATCAAGTCCGGTGCTCTACCAGTTGAGCCCCACCTCTCCTTCCAGCTTTTTCTGTGTGGAATTGAACCCAAGACTTCAGGCATGCTAGGCAACCACTCTCCCACTGAGCCACATTCTCAACTAAGATGATCTCCTGCCCCCAAACACATATAGTCATTACTCAGATAAATTGGAAGTAGGGGCTAGGATGAATATGAAGCACAAATCTGGTTCACACAGAAATACTCCACTGCCCCCTCTTTGACACCCTTACTTAAAGTTTCTCTTTTACCGTTGAGGGATGAGAGAGGGAGAGGTGAGTCCCCAGAGAGGAGTACCAAGAACAGTGGCCCCCTCAGCCCCACAGCCTCCCCCACAAAAGTAGTCCTCCAGATTCTGATCTTACCTGACTCAATGTGGAGTCTACATTGTCTCCCCACCCCTACAAGACTCAGGATGTAATAAATGTCAGCCCTGGACTCAGCCCACACTCAGGGTGGAAACTCCTAGTCCCAGACCGACTTCCACCACTAACTTCCCCGAGTTTGGCTACACCCACCACTCACTACAGTGTTGGCGGCCATGATCTCATGGACGGATTCCAGAAAGTAGGTCTATAGCAGAAGCAGCAGGGTGAGCATGGAAGAAGGAGATGGGTGATTGCTCTGGGATCTTCCTCCTCGGAACCCTCCCATCCAACTAGGGCCATGGTGACCCGAAGCATGCCAAGGTGAGGGGGTGAGACAGATGGAGGAGCACAGGACTAAAGGAGGTAATGCTTTATCTTGGTGCACTTGAAAATTTCAATTATATTCAGCCCATGTCAATCCCAGAGACAACATGCAATGCCTCTCGTTGTTGTTTTCCATGAGCGCTGTCCCTAAGCTATTTTTCTCAAGGCTGGCACTCTACTACTTGAGCTACAGGGCCACTTCTTGTTTTCTGATGTTTCATCAAGGATAAAAGTCTCATACACTTTCCTGCCCAGGCTGGCTTGTCACCATGATCCTCCA
Source organism: Dipodomys spectabilis (assembly GCF_019054845.1). Classification (NCBI taxonomy): domain Eukaryota; kingdom Metazoa; phylum Chordata; class Mammalia; order Rodentia; family Heteromyidae; genus Dipodomys; species Dipodomys spectabilis. Next base: position 1,872,025 of record NW_024870972.1, on the reverse strand, counting down.
GATCTCAGCTTCTTGAGTAGCTGGGATGACAGGTGTGAACCACCAGTGGCCAGAATGTGATGCCTTTTAAAAGAATGTTGGCGAGTGTGTAAAAGGAGTCCCAAAGGGCCGGGATAGATCACGACCCAATCAAGGAGCTGGGATGGCGAATGCTGACTTTCTAACCATTCTGTTCCCCAAAATTAAAGATGCCAAGTGGTGTTGTATGCATCAAACTCCTAGGCCAACAACCATCAGGCTTAATGCGGAAAAGGTAGAGAATACCTAAAAATTGCAGTGTAGAAATCTCTGATTTTGCATACATGTGGTGTGTGTGTGTGTGTGTGTGTGTGTGTGTGTGTGTGTGTGTGTGTGTGTGTTTGTGTGTGTGTGTGTTTATCGGGTCTTGAACTCAGAGCCTAGGTGGTAACCTTTAGCCTTTTTGCACAAAGTTGGTGCTCTACCACTTGAACTATAGTAGCTCCACTTCCCAGCTTTTTGGTGATTCATTGGAGATAAGAGTCTTCCCAGGTTAGCTTTGAATCTTGATTTATCCTCCAGTGTCTGCCTTGAGGAGCTAGGATTATAGGCATGAGCCACTGGCATCCAGCTGCATGGATGTCTTTTCATAGTCTCTTCTGTTCTAACAGCTATCTATTTGCTCTTACCTAGATCTCTGGCCTCTACATCAGCTGCCAGCAGCCCCTGACTGTGTGGAGACCATAAAGCTCAAACCTGTCAATGCATCCTATTTCTTTGTCCTCAGGGGAAGGAATGATTCCTCTGAAACCTGGAGGGGTATGGGGTAGGGGTAGAGATAGGTGGGATAGCTGTAGATGGGTGCTCAGTTAGAAGGTATTCTGTTTTATCCAAGAAGGAAAGCATGGCCAGATGCTAATGGCTCATGCTCTTATATTCCTAGCTCCCTCAGGAGGGTGAGATCTGAGGATTGACATTCAGAGGCAACCCAGCAAAAAATATCTGTGAGACTGTCCTCTCCCAAAATACCACCTGAAAGCTGGAAGAAAAGCTCTGGCTCAAGTAGTACAGTGATATCCTTGAATGAAAAAAACTGAAGGACAGAACCTGGGACCTGAGTTCAAGTCCTACTACCAAGATGCACTCATGCACATGTGCACACACACACACACACACACACACACACACACACACACACACAGAGGGAGGTGGTAATGATAAGCGGAGCTAGAACTGGGGGCAGTCCTAAGGCATAATCATAGTAAACTCTTAAACCACATCAGTTGTTTCTCCCTAAGTTCTTTTTGGGGCTGAGGGATCTGGGCCATGGCGGTAAGTTCCATGGAACCTGTGCCTCCATCTAAGCACTGAGGAAGAAAGCAGGGTTCCGAGCCCTGGGACTCCTGGGATATAGCGTTTACTACAAAGAGCAGCCAGCCAGCTCTGGATTCCTAAGCCTACAAGTCTTTCACTCAGCACCACCCAAGGTGTCCCTGACAAATGTGCATTCTTGTGATATCCATATGAGTGGGCATTTACGGTTTTACCCCTCCTGGACCAGAACTGTGGTCTGAGACGTCGATTTAGTGCTCAGATCCACACTGCTCTCATGATAGATGTCATTCTGATGACCGGGTTGATGACGTCCGTATCACAAGGGTCGATCCTTCTCTGGTACTGTGGCCCACTCTGTATGCAAAGGCCTCCAAGGAGGCTGCTCTAAAGAAGTGTAGGACACCTAGACATTGGGAGACCCTCAGGAGCCCACTGGAAAATACTCTGCTTATAGCCACAGCATGAGGTCAATGCAGGCCAGGTATTGGTCATGTAGCTCAGACTCTGGGCCTGGTTGCTGTCTCCTAGCTCTTCATCTTACCACTTGAGCCACAGCACCACTTCCGGTTTTCTGGTGGTTCTTGGAGAACAGTGTCTCCCTGACTTTCCTGCCCAGGCTGGCTTTGAATGGCAATCCTCCAATCTCAGCCTCCTGAGGAGCTAGGAGGACAGGCATGAGCTACCAGCACCCAGCTGATCTGGCCTTTCACCACAGTGGACTAGGAGCTCCTGAAAACTTTTCTTTATTTGCTCTGTGCCAGTACTGGGGCCTGAAATCAGGGTCTGGCCTGTGGTCTTTTAAATTTTTCCCTCAAGACTGGCAATCTACCACTTGAGCCACAGCTCCATTTCTGGCTTTTGGTAGTTCATCGGCAAAAAAGTCTCACTAACTTTCCTCCCCTGAGCTGGCTTTGACCCATGATCTCTGATCTCAGTGTCCTGAGCAGCTAGGATTTACAGGGGTTGAGGCACTGGTGACACTGGGCTAGAAGCTTTTCTCAAGCAAGCATTATTCCTTGCATTTGCCCTGACTCCTCCATGCAAAGGAGCCCTGAAGGTGAGGAGCTGTGAAAAATAGGCTTCCAGTCAAAGAAAATGGCTGGGGTCCTTGGTGAAAAGACACGCTAATCTTCCCCTGGACCCCATTCTGCCCTAACTGTGACTGAAGTGTAAATCTTGTCCCAGACTTGAGTGTTCTGCCAGACTTGTCTGAAGCCACAGAACCTTCATTCCACCCACACCACCAGCTCTACAGTACACCTCAGGACCTTTGCCCACGCTGTACTTATTGCCTGAGGCGCTCTGTCTTGCTCTACATCTTAGAGCTCCTGTGGAATTTTGGCACTGGTTATATCACCTCCTGGAGCAAGCCTTTCCTTCCCTTCTCCCCCTTTTAAAAAAAATATTGAGTTCCTACAGATGGAACTTGTGCAGGCTGACTGGAAAATGCTCTATTGTGGTGGTGGTGGTGATGGTGGTGGTGTGTGTGTGTGTGTGTGTGTGTGTGTGTGTGTTTGTGTGTGTGTGCGTGTGTGCGTGTGTGCATGCGTGCATGCGCACCCACACATGTGCATACGCGCAAACACGCACGCCAGTCCTGGGATTTGAATTCATGGCCTGGACGCTATCCTTGAGCTTTTGTGCTCAAGACTAGCACTGTACTACTTGAACCACAGCTCTACTTCTGGCTTTTGGGGTGTAATTGGAGAAAAGAGCCTCATATATCCGTTCCTGCTTGCAATTGGCATCCTCAGATCTCAGCCTCCTGAGTAGTTAAGATTACATGGGTGAGCCACCAGCACCTGCCCTCTACCTCTTACCCATAACGGCCCTCTTCTGAGTCCCAGAAAAATATGTCTCACTCTGCTGACATTTTTTTTTGCCAATCTTGTGGCTTGAACTCAGGGTCTGGGCATGTTCCTGAGCTGCTTTTTTTCAAGACTAGAACTTTTGTCACTTAAGCACAGTGACACTTTTGTCTTTTTCTCTTTCTGTGGTAGTGAGGAATCAAACTCAGGGCTTTGTGTGTGCTAAGTAAGCACTCTACCAGTGCCACACCTACTCCAGTGGAGTCTGCTTAGCATGGGAAACCTGCTTTCAGACCAGAGAATGGGGCTTCACAGAAGCCTATCTCTGAGAATGGGACTTCACCGAAGTCTACCTCAGAGAATGAGGCTTCAAAGAGACCTACCTCTGAGAATGGGACTTCACCGAAGTCTACCTCAGAGAATGGGACTTCAAAGAGGCCTACCTCCTGGAAAGGCTGGCAAGCCCCTGGAAAAGATGTGTTTCTGTTCCTGTATTTCTTTTCTTAACTGTATAGGAGTGCCTATTAATGTTTTACTGTTCCTGCTGCTCATTGTACTTACTCATGCTCAACGTTCCCTTATTCAAGGCTCTTTCTTAAAAGTGTTGACGACTCCAACATCTGATGAGTGTCTTAAGAATATGACTAACTCACCAGAGTTAAGTGCTACCCTGAAAGCCCCTCTTGTGGAGGCTAGTAGACAAGTCATAAGTAAATATAAAAGTATTGGGTGTTTCATGACGTCACTTCAGCAAAGAAATTGTTTGTATGGGATTTACAAGAAGCTGTAGGCACGGCTAGAGCAGAAAGAGTGTATGGCTATTGGAGACTTCTCTTTAATCCTAAAGCATATACAATAGATTCATATAGATGTCTTGCAGATAAAAAAGGTGTAGAAGGATATTTAGACCAAAAGCTAAATAAGATTCCAAAAAAGGTTGGTAGATAAATGGAGGCAATGGCTTATCAGAGGAAAATGGTGGGATCCTCCATTATCTAGAAGACCCCAAAAACTTCCCCCAGATCCATAGCCTTTTAACAGGTGTGTATGATAAGGATGGCAACCGTTGGGAAAACTACTTAGGAGAAATAACTTCCTATTACTCTCTTTCATTTACTGAGAGACTTGCTAGATCTAGGCTTCCTTGGTGCTTACTATTAAAGAAGGAACAAGAAAGATCTTATGAGACAGTTAAGGCCTCTATAGAAAAGAGTAAACGATTATGTGAAAGGGTAACAGAAAAGACACTATGAGCTTAAATTTGATATATGGCCAGATTTAACTACGTATAATGAATATCATGATTTTTGGCTACAAATTGGGAACTCTCTAAGCACAATTGCTTAGAAAATATTTGAAACGTATAAAGTACAAAACTAAACAAAAGTAACTATGAAGTACTAGAGTTCATGCCTTTCTGTTCAGCACCTTGCCCATATGCTCTGGTTAATGATTAATTGGTGATAAACATCGAAACCTATTGTATTTCTTAAAAATAGAGGTAAAGCCGAAAACAAGTGCCTAACATCATAGCTCGTCATCCACAAAACAAGATCAGGCGACCAGCTGGTGACCACCCAAGAACGAAGCCTTGCAGCAGGATTGTGTAACCTTTTGCCCCTTCTCATGGAGACTTTTGCTATAAAAGCTTGTTATCCTCTGCATTAAATCGCACTCAGCATCCACTCCTCTTGTGTTTGAGTTGTCTGTTTGCCATCTCCCCACCTATTCCAGTTCTCCACTAGGTGTCCTCCGTTGTCCCGACAGAGCCGGTCCGCAGCATACCAGTTAGCCACATTCGCAGACGAAGGCTCATTTCTAAAAGCTGCTATGACGCTGGGATTTTTTGGATTACCGCTTTTGGCACAGAAATCGCTGACTCTTTCCTATCTTTGTCAGGATTTGGGACCAGCCTGAGACTCTGCAATAAGGAATAATGAATGAGTGATGGCCACCAGGCCCCAGAGGTCTAGGCTCACATCTTACAGAGAGATAGAGGAAATGGAGACACAACCTTCAACAACTCCTACAGCCTAGGAACTGTGCTTTCCCTGGAGGCAGTGGCTGGCTGCTAGGTGTTCTGATGGGACATCTCAGCCAGAACATAATGCACCCATTGCACACACTGTAAAGCTGAATTCAGAAATCCTTACCCAAAAGACCACCAGAGACCACCACCAATGTAAAAGCAAAGTAGTCTTTATTGCAAGCTCAAGCTTGGTCCCCTCAGACTTACATAGCAGCAACCGAGCTTTACAGCACCTTTTATACACTTTTTAGGGTAGGCAGGGACTTTGCATACACCATAGCGTCTTCTAACAAATCACTACACACTGTGGGAAAATCATAAAACAATTATATATTATGATTGGCGAACTACAAAGTGGGAAAGGACCATAAACAAGTTCTTGGTTAGATCAAGGGGGCTGACATGCTTTAAACTGGTTGGCTTGTACCACAGGGAAGTCTCAAGAGGATATGTGCTAAACTGCAGGGTGTCTGGTTTAGATAATGGTCACCAGACCCCAGAAGGGGCTGTTCTGGAGTTTCTAATACCTTGACATCCTGCCTTAAGCAAACACCATGTGTTTCCCAAAATTGTCTGTGCAAGGCTTTTTCAGATACATCCACATCCTGGCATCTAGTGTTCCCAGGACTGTCTGTGGCTGGAATAGGTCAACGGTGGCAGAACTGAGTTGGGGTCTTCAGTAAAATAGAGTTGCATAGGTTCCTCAACCCCAGTTGCACACACCAGCCCAGGCAAAGCCTTCGTGGCTTCAGTTCTTAAATGGCAGGGAAGGATGCTTTGTTCAAGCTGCAGACTTAGTACTCTCTGAGGGCTTGTTCCAGCTTGCCCAGGTTGGGGGGCTGGGCATGGGCAACCTGCTGAAAGCCCATCATCCAGGCCCTGTCGCTGAGCTCCTTTTGCTCAACGGTAGTGCTCTGCAACTTGAACCACTCAGGGATTTTGTTTGTTTATTTCTTGTGTTTTCCTGTGATCTCTTAAGTAATACAAGTGTTGCGGACTTTCCTGCCCAGGCTGCATTCAAATTGGCATCTCAGCCTTCTGAGGAGCTAGGATCACAGGGAGGAACCACTGACAACCTGGCTTACTTTTCTTCTTGTTGTTCTTTGTTTTCGTGACAATCTGAAATCTTAACGGTGTCATTCCAATGGTTTGCATTCGAAGAAAACTTCCCAGGCCTGGAATTCGAATGCTAGGACTGGCACCCACAAATAGAGGGAGATCCTGCAAACTCATTCCTATTCATTTGAATGCTAATGGAATGTTATAAAAGTAATAAGTAAATTTGAAATTAATTCATGATTCTATTTTAGAATGCCACACAAAAATTATTGAATTTATATCTTCCATTCTAGCACCATGGTATGATTAAGGATATTGACTGATATTTTATTAATGCTTTTGTAAGTATTCAACTATGATTCTTCATTAAATGGAGGCATAATTTAATAACTAATAATTGGTAATTATATATAGAATTTAATAATATCATATTCCCTCTGTATGTATATACATATATATATGTATGTAGGTATATATACATATACATATATATATATATATGTATATATATATATATACATATGTATATATATGGCACTACTGTGGCTTGATTATGGGTCCTCAGAACTACCTGGCAGCTCAGTTTGCTGGAGGCTGGTGTGCTAAGACTGTGACCCCATTTATGAATTGGGCATTGTAGGCTGTGAGTTGAAATCCCAGCATGGTCAAAAATTTATTCAGGGAGTAAGAAGCCAATTTTGACACATTTTTTCCTTCTCTGTGAAAATCCTGGGTCTCAGTATATGTGATATGATGTAATAAAATAAATGTTATATGTACAATAATACTAAATAAATAAGGGTAATAAGTGTCATATGGAGTAAACCCATATGGCATAGATCTAATATATGAATATATATTTAATAGTGCTGGGGCTTCAATTCAGGCCCTGGGAACTTGTCTGAATTGCTTGACTTCAAGGATGGTGATCTTCCCCTTCACCCACAGTGCCACAGAATTCCCCGACCCTGAATTTAAATCCTAGGCCTGCCAGAAAAATGGTGCAAATTCCAAGCCAGGGCATTATTATTATTGTTATTGTTATTATTATTATTATGTTTTGGGCCAAGCACCGGGCTTGAACTCAGGTCTTGGTATCTCTGCCTCAGGCGATCCTTGGATCCTAGGTCCCGAGTTCAAATTTCCGCGCTGGCAAAAATAAAAATAAAAAGGAGAAGGATAAAACTGAGAAGTTCAAGGAGGTGGTTTTACTTTTTTTTTCTTTGCATTGTGACCATCCTGAGTCTAAATGATAATGCCTAGAAAGTGTACATGACCTTGCATTGTTGATATTTGGATGGCTATTAGTGAAGCCAAGCCGAAACCGGCAACTTAAGCCTGGAAATCTAATCCTGGACTGCCGGGATGGCAGGAGATTCTAAGAAACAATTTCCAATATACATCTGTGCGAATGGAATGTTGTAAAAGTAACAATTACATTAGTAGTTAGTGTACGATTATAAAATTATATATATATTATAAAATTATACACAATTATACAACATTGAATAATTTTCAATTAATATTTTATTATGTATTCAATCATGATGCTTAAAAAAGGAAGGAATAATTTAATTGCCAATAATTGGTGTAATATTTTATATGCAATTTCATAATATAGAGACATCTCACCTTATATACATCTATCCATCTATCTATCTATCTATCTATCTATCTACAAGTCTAAACATTTATCTGTTTATACACTTGTCACTAATGGGGCTGCGTGATAGAGTGCTCGCCTAGTACGTACAAATCCCTGGTTTCGATTCCTCACTACTGTGTGCATAGGAAAATCCAGTAGTTGTGCTGTCGCTCAAACAGTTTAGCACTAACTGTGAGTATAAATGATTAGGGACTGTGTCTAGACCCTTACTCAAGACCCATGACTGGCTCCAAAACAAAAAATAAAAAGGAAAAGATAGAATGTTCTGACTGCAACTATATAAGGATAGGGCTGCAAATACCTCATCACCCAGCAAGGAGGGAGTCTAGTACTGAGAGCTGCCGTCTAACCTGACTTAGCCAGCTGCAACCCAGGTCCACAGAACCGGATGCTGCTGGCTTACTTACCCCTGTCATCCAAGATACTCAGAGGCTGAGATCTGACACTGGTGGGTTTAAAACCCAGCCTTGTCAGGATGTCAGTGAAACTCTGAGCTGTGGCTCAAAGTGGTAGAGCTCTAGTCTTGAGCAAAAGATCTTAGGACAGTACCCCAAAACTTTCAGTGCAATTCCATGGCTGATGCCCTCCCCCCAAAACCCCATCCCTCTAAAATCTAAATTTGGACTGTTTGTGAGGTGTTTCTGAAAGAATGGTGATAGTGATGAAAGCACCTTAATTTAATGACAGCATGTGGGATACAGCTATGTGATGGAGTCCTTCATGAGATGTTGTGTGTTGAGTCATTCACGCGGTGCATTTTTTCATCTGGTTCTTGTAAGTGCTCCACAAGTAAGATGATGATTTGCCCCTGTCAGGGCCAAAATTATGTATATACCTAACTCTAGTGAGTTGTCTCCAGCAGACAATTTTTTTGGTTTAAGTTTCTCAGTCATGAACCTTGAACTCAGGACCTAGCCACTGACACTTACCTGTTGGGATCATGGCTAGTGCCCTACCACGTGAAGCCAAGGACCCCTTGCAACAGAGTGTTAGGGTCTAGGCGTATAGTAGCTAAAGTCTGTCATCCTGCCTACTCAGGAAGCTGAGATTTGACGATCTGGGTTCAAAACTATCCCGGACACAAATGGTCCCATGAGACTTTTATCACCTATTCACCATTTAGAAACTTGAAGTGGAAGCCTTGCGCCTGTCATGCAAGCTACTCATGTGGCAGAGAGCTGAGGATCACGGGTCCAAAACCAGCCTGGGCAGAAAATTCCTTGAGATGCTTCTCTCCAGTGACCCACCAAAAACCAGAAGGTTTGCTGTAGCTCAAGCAATTGGCTTTAGCTGAAGAGCTCAAGGACAGCACCCAGGCCTAGATTTCAATTCTTCCAACTTCCAAGAGAAGAAAGAAAGAAACCTACAGTGGTGTACTGAGAATGTGTCTTAGGGGTAGAGTGTGTTGCATGTATGAATACCTGGGTTTGATTCCTTAGTACCACATCACTAGAAAAAAGCGTGAAGTGGCTGTGTGGCTCAAGTGGTAGAATGCTATCCTTGTACAGGAGAAACTCAGGTAAAGTGCACAGGTCCTGAGTTCAATCTCCAGGACTGGTGTATACACACACACACACACACACACACACACACACACACACGCTCGCGCGAAGATACCAGAAGTGAAGCTGTGATACCAAGTGGTAAAGCAAAGTTCTTCTGCTCTGAGGTCATGATCAACACCCTGGTCCTGTGTTCAACCGCAAAACCTAGCCACCCAGGGGCCAACTAGGAGAAGTCAAAGGTTTCAAAATCTGATGAGCTTCACCAGCCCTAGATGACAGGAAGCATTGTGATATTACACATGTGCTTAGATTTAGCAAGCTTCCAGAGACCTAGGGAGGCACCATTGCCAATAATGAGTCATTTCATTAGGTTCAGCTCCCTAGTTGTCTGCCAGAAGGACCCTTGACTTAATTGTAGCAGGTTATTTTAAAACTGAAACATAGTCTAACAAAGACAGGATAAGTGCAGGGAACTTGGCCTATCATGGGAGGTGGCACAAATAAAGACTTCCTGTCAAAACAGCACTGGGGAGAGTGATAGCTCGGGGGTACAAAGAGGCCTTTTTCTCCTGGCCTTCAGAGCCAGCCCACACTCCTCCTCACTAGTTGGCCTCAATGGAGTTTTTCGTTACAGAGCAGTACAGGAGTGAGGGCTTTTGTCTGTCTGTTCCAACAATGAGGCAGACTTCCTCCAGCAGTCCCCAGTGAGGAGAAAACCTCAGGCTAAAATGGGAACAGCAAATGGAGCCCCGGAACATGCACTGTCTTGAAAGCACTTTCTGTGTTATGAAATCCTTCTATTCAAAGCAAATTTCCTAGCTGGATGCCTTTCATCATAGGGACTCTAGACCTTCACCGATAGAAATATATGCATACATACATGGGGAGACATAGTGTTACTGGCTTTTTTTTTTTGGCTGTTGCGGGGGTTGTACTATGAGCCTAGGCACTGTCCCTGAGCTCCTTTTGCTCAAGGATAGTGTTCTGCCCTTGAGCCATAGCCCCACTCATGGAGATTTTGTATTCCTGTGATCCCTCAGAAATGAGAATGTGGTGGACTTTCTTGTCCTGGCTGAATTCAAACCAGCATTCCCTACCTCTCAGTCTCCTAAAGAACTAGGATTACAGGCAGGATCTGCTGACACCTGAGTTTCTTTCTTCTCATACTTTTCTTTCATCGTGACAATCTGAAATCTTCACAGTGTCATTCTAATGGTTTGTATTTCAAAGTAAACTACCCAGGTCTGTAGTTCAAATGCCAGGACTACCACCTACAAATGGCGGGAGATCTTGAGAAAATCATTCCTATCTATAGGAATGCTTATTGGAATGTTATAAAAGTAACTATTAAATTTGCAGTTATTTCATGATTCTCTTATAGAATGCCCCACAAAAAGTATTGGATTATGTCTTCCATTCTAGCACAATGGTATGATTCCCCTAATTAAGGAATACTGACTACTTTTACATTAATGCTTTAATAAGTATTCAACCATTATACTTCATTAAGTGGAAGCGTAATTCAATAACTAAGAATTCATAATATATATAATTTAATATCCTTACATTCTCTCTCATATATATATAGCAAACTACACATCTGTCTGTCTATCTATCTATCTATCTATCTATCTATCTATCTGTCTGTCTGTCTGTCTGTCTGTCTGTCTGTCTGTCTGTCTGTCTGTCTGTCTGTCTGTCTATCTATATATCTACCACTGCTATTGCTTCATCGAAGGTCCTCAGAACGGACTGGCAGCTCAGTTTGCCAAAAGCTTTTGTTCTATAACTGACCCATTCATGAATTGGGCATTGTGGGCTGTGAGTTCAAGTCCCAGCATGGCCAAAAGTTTATATGTGGAGTCAGAAGCCAATTTTGACACATTTATTTCCTTCTTGGTGAAAGTCCTGGGTCTCAATATGATGTATAATCCATATGCAAATAAATCCATGTGATAAGATGTAATAAATGAAATAAATGTTATATATGTAATAATACTAAATAAAATAAATAAAAATAAATAAGGGTAACAAATGTCATATGGAGTTAACCCATGTATGTAAATAGATCTCATGTATGAATATTATTTTTAACAGTGCTGGGGCTTGAATTCCGTCCCTGGAAACTGGTCTGAAATTCTTGTCTTCCACGACGGTGAGTTTCCCCTTCCCCACAGTGCCAGAGAGTTAATCATACCCTGAGTTGAAATCCCAGGCCTGCCGGAAAAATGGTGCAAATTCCAAGCCTGGGTCTTAATTTTTTTTGACCAGGATCATGCACTGTCTTGAAAGCACTCTCTGTTCTATGACATCATTCTATTCAAAGCAAATATCTTAGTTGTTTGCCTTTCTTCATAACGACTGTATGTTCACCGATAGAAATACATGCATACATACATAGACACATGGAGTTACTGACTCTTTTTTATTTTTGGTGCAGGTCCTGAGACTTGAACTATGAGCCTAGACGTTGTTCCTGAGATCCTTTTACACAAGGTAGCACTTTATTGTGCCTTAATCCATGATACATCATTAAATTGGGGCGTAATTTAATACCTAATACCTAGTAATTTAACACCTAATAATTATTAGTAATATATCACATGTAATTTAATAATATACAGACATCTCACATTCTATAAATATATTTACATGTTTAAATATACAGTGGAATATATATATATACATCTCTCTCTAAATATATATATATGTATATTAATTTGCAGCAATTTACAAATCTACCTATTTATATATTGGCCACTCCTGGGGCTAGAACTCAGGTCCTGGGAACTGCCTGGCAGTGAATTTGTTTGAGACTGCTGTGCGTTCAATGACACCTTGATTAATTGGGCATTCCATGCCCTGAGTTCAAATCCCAGCAGTGCCGAAGACAATAGGTGAGTAAGAAGCCAATATTGTCCTGTTTTCCTTTTTGTGGAAATATTGTGTCCTAGATACAATATGTAATATCTATGCAAATACATATATATGATACACATTATACATGTATATAAATATTATTTTTGCCTTTTCTGGGGCTGGAATTCACACCCTGGGAAATGCTCCTGAATTTTTTTCTTCCAGGAGGTGAGCTTCCACTTCACCCAGAGCAAAATAGAGTTACCCAGTCCCTGAGTTCAAATCCCAGGTCTGGCAGATAAAATGGCCCAAATTCCTAGCCAGGACCTTAACTTTATTGGTGGTGCAGGCATGGGGCTTGAATTCAGGTCATCACAACTCTGCCTCAGCCTTGATTACCCTAGGTTGGGGTGGTGCAGCTTTTACACCCACAGATGATCCAGGGATCCTAGGACCAGAGTTCAACTCTCAGCTTTGGCAAAAAAAAAGAAAAAAGAAAAAAAAAACCAACCAAGATGGAAGAGGAAAAACCAGGAAGTTTTACACAACAGTTTTACCTTTGTTTCCTTAGCACTGTGACCATCCTGGGTCTTCATGACTCGGCTTGAAAATTGTACGAGACCTTGCACGGCCGAAGGCTGGTAGGCAGTCAGTGAAGCCTGAGCCCAACCCAGAAACCTAGGCCCTGAGTTTGATCCTGGAACTGCCACCTACAGGGCTGAAGATCCTAGAGAACTCGTTCCTATCTATAGGAACAATAATAGAATGTTTGTAATGTACTAATTAAATTACTAATTACCTAGTCATTCTAGTATAAGATTGTATGAAATAAATATAGGTCATTGATTAATTTAATTAATACTTTATTAAGTTTCCTACCGTGTTTAACTAATGGAGGCATAATTTTAGACTAAATAATTGGTAGTAATAGAATATATAAAAATAAGATATGGACATCACTCTTTATATAGAATTATACATTAGAATCTACATAAATGTCTATCTGTCTCTCTATAAATTTATTTATAGATGCATATACATATGTAAATACACACACACACACAAACACACACACACACTTGAATCTACACATCTATCTGTTTATATATTGACCACTCCTAGGGCTTGATCTCAGGTCCTCAAATTTGCCCTACATCTTCATTTGAATCAGACTGGTGTGCTAACATTGACCCATTCATGAAGTTGGCCTTCTAGGCCCGAAGTTCAAATAACAGAACTGCCCAAAACTTAATCCTGGTGGAAGAAGCCAATTGTCCTACTTGTTTTCATTATCAGTGAAAGTGCTGGGTCTAAGGAATGATGTATAATACATAGGCAAATCTGTGTCCTATGTAATAAGATGTAAAAAAATGTTATACATGTAATCATACTCTCTAAAATATATAATAAATAATTAAAACACAAAATAAAATGAATAACTACACTAACTGCCATATGCAGTAAACATGTGTATGTAAATATAAATCATGTATTTTAAATGTATACGAATATTATTTTTTTGAGTGCTAGGGCTTGAATTCAGCCCCTGGGATCAGGCCTGAATTTCTTGTCTTCCAGCTCGGTGAGCTTCCCCTTCCCCCACATTGCTGCAGATTTACCAAAACCCTGAGTTCAAATCCCAGGCCTGGCAGAAAAATGGCCTGAATTCCAATCCAAGGAGCCTCATAATTTTTTAAATATTTTTAATGTATGTCTTTATCTGTCTGTCTCTATGTGTGTGTGTATTTTTATTTTGTCAAGGACAGAGCTTGAACTCAGGGCATGGCAACTCTGCCTCACCTTTGATCACTCTACGCTGGGTTGCAGCCACTGGACACACAGCCAAACCTGGGTCCTCAAAGGCTGACAAGAAAAAAAAAAAAAAAACACCCGGCAACATTTTTCTTTTCAAGTTGATCATCCTGGGTCTGAATGGCACAGCTGAAAAGTGTTTGTAACCTGGCATTGCTGAAGTCTTGTGGGCTTCTAGGGAAGCCATAGGCCAACATGGCAAAATAGGCTCTGTGTTCGAAGCCCAGTCCTGACCCCTACCAATGGAGGGAGATCCTAAGAGTCTTTTTCCTATTCACAGGAATACCGATGGAAATTATGAATGTCAAGGTTGAATTTCTGTTGTTCCTGAATGATACTACTATAAAATTAGAGACTGATTTTAGGAGGCTGATGGATTTTAATGAATTTTTTTGACACATTAAGAGAATACTATTAATTACATGGATGCAATAGTTTAGGGACAGTGGTTAATTTAATTAATAATTCATTAATATGAAAACAATAATATTAATTACATGGGGGCATAATAAATACCCAAAAATTGGTAGGAATGTAGCCTATATTACTAAATAATGTATAGACATCTTTGGCACTCTATAAATATCTATATCTCTTTGTGTACTACCTTCTGCATGTAAGTCTGTTCTTATTTTGTCAACCTTTGGGGCTTAATCTCAGGTGCTGGGAACTGCTTGTCAGCTCCATATGCCCCAGGCTAGTGTGCTGACACTCACCCATTCATGAATTGGGCTTTGTGGCTGTGAGTTCAGATGCCAGCACTTACAAAAATTGAATTGTGCAGTAAGAAGCCCATGGTGACACGTTTTCCTTTTCTGTAAAAGTCCTGGGTGTCAGGTATGAAGTTTCATACATAGGCAAATCTATATCCTATGTAATAAATGCTGTAAATATTCCATGCATAATAGCAGTCAATAAAATAAATTGAAAATGAATAAAACAAAAAAAAAAGGAATAACTACACTAAGCACAATTTGCAGTCAACATACGCGGCAGGATGTCAGGGACTGGGGACCGCCTGGCAGTTGATTTGGCTAGAGGCTGCTGGGTTGGCAGTCACCCATTCATGAAATGAGCCTTTTAGGCCATGAGTTTAGATTCCAGCACTGCCAAAAATGTAATCTTGGAGTGAGAAGCCGAGTGTGACACATGTTTTCCTTTTCTGTGAAAGTGCTCAGTGTTAGGTAGGATGTATAATTTGCGTGCAAATCTATATGTTATGTAATAGGATGTAATAAAGATAAAAATGTCATAGGTGGAAGAATTGTCACTACAATAAATGATAAACATTGAATTAGTAGTGAATCATTCTAGGATAAAATTAGACACAATAAGTATAGGAAGTACATTAAGTTTAATTAATATTTTATTAAGCATTAACCGAATAAAAATTACATGGAGACATAATTAAATACCTAATGATTGGTAGTAACACATGATGCATAATTCAATAATATATAGACATCTGTCTCATTCTATGAAATATTAATTATACGTATGGATATATGTACATATATGATAAACAATACTGATATTGAGTAATTATTAACTGATGCTTTATTAATTGTTAACTGGGACACATCATTAAATGGAGATATAATTTAATACCTAAGAATTGGTACTAATATTATCTATAATTTAATAATATGCAGACATCTCTCTTTTTGTGTCTACAATATTTATATACAGAAATCTCTATCTATTTATACCTTTTTCACTCCTGGGGCTTGGTGGTTCAGTGCTCACTTAGTAATCATGAAGCCCCGTGTTCAATTCCTCAGTGCCACATAAATAGAAAAACAGGAAGTTCTGCTATCTTTCAACCAATTGAGTGCTAACCTTGACCAAAAATGCTTAGGGACAGTGTATAAGCTCTTACTCAAGCTCCAGGACTGCCACCAAAAAAAGGTAAGATGTTCTAACTGCAATTATAGAAGGACAGAACTTGCTCATTACAGAGGAAGCTAGGTGTGTGGTGCTCACAGCTGCCACCTAACCTGACTTAGCCACATGTAAACCACTGCAACCCAGCTCCATGGGTTACCCATGTCATCCTGGCTTATGCCCGTTATCTTAGCTGCTCGGGGTGTTTAAACCCCAGTCCTGGCAGGATGTCTACGAGACTCTTCAAAATGTGGCTCCAAGTCATAGAGCTCTAGCCTTGAGCAAATATTATTAGAACAGTATCCCCATGCTTTCAGTTCAAGCCCCATGACTACCTCCCCCAAGTAAAATACCACCCCATTAAACCATTAGATGTGAACTTGTATGGTTTGTGAAATTTTCCTTAAAGAACGGTGATATTGATGATAGCACCCTAATTTTAATGACAGCTTGTGGAACAGAGCTATGTGCTGAGTCTTTCACAGGGTGCAGTGTTCTGAGTCCTACATTGGATGCTAAGTGTTTCACAAGATGCTGTGTGCTGAGTCCTGCGAAGAGTGACATGTACTGTGTCTTTCACAGGGTGCATTCTTACATCGTGCCCTTGTAAGGGATCCACAACTGAGATGATTATGCAGACAAGAATATTGAGTCTCAGATATGTTCCCATGGCAAGTACAAAATTATGTATTACTGAAGACAAGTGAGTTGTCTTCTGTGGACAAATGTTTTCTTTTTTTTTCTGTCATGAATCTTGAACTCGGGTTCTAGGTGCTGACTCTGACCTCTAGGGCTCATGGCTAGCACTTCACCACTTGGAACCATGGACCCCCTTGCAGCAGAAGCCACGGCCAAGGGGTCAGTAGCTGGTCTGTCATCCTGCCTTCTCAGGAACCTGAGATCTGAAGATCTGGGTTCCAAAATATCCCAGACACAAAAGGTCCCATGAGACTATTATCTCCAATTCACCACTAAGAACCTGAAGTGGGAGCAGGGTGCTTTTCCTCATGCTGGTAATCCTAGCTACTCAGGCGAATGAGATCTGAGGATCATGGTTCAAATCAAGCCTGGGCAGGAAAGTCTTTGAGACACTTAGCTCCAATGAACCATCAGAAAAACTGAAGTGGTGCTGTGGCTCAAGTGGTAGAGCACAAGACTTGAGCTGAAGAGCTCAAGGAAAGCACCCAGGCCCAGACTTCAACTCCTACAACTGACAACAACAACAATAACAAAAGACAGAAAACACTCACAAACCTGAGGTAGAGGTCTGGGAAAGTGCATTAGGGATAGAGTGCTTTGCATCTATGAAACCCTGGGCTTGATTTCTCAGGACCATATCATTAGGAAAAACCCTGAAGTGGCTCTGTGGCTCCAGTGGGAGAAGGCTATCCTTCTATAAGAGAAACTAGGTACAGTACTCAGGTCCTGAGTTCAAGCTCCAGGACTCATGTATGTGTGTGTGTGCACACACACCCACACCCACCCACCCTCCCCACCCCCCCCACACAAACACACACACTCACAGACCAGAAGTGATGTTGTTACACAAAATGGTAAAGCACTGGGCTTCTGCACTGTGCTCCTGCTCAGCACAAAGGCCTTGTGATCAAAACCTAGCCACCCAGGGCCCAACAAGGAGAGGTCAAAGGTTTCAAAACCTGATGAGCTTCACCAGCCCTAGATGACAGGAAGCTTTTTGATATCCAACATGTGCTTGGATTTCCCAAACCTAGGAGAGGCATCATAGGCCCATCATTGCTGGCAATTGCAGGGAGCTGGGACAAACGCCATTACAAGATGACGCCCACTTCCTTTCAGCTTAGAGGTAAACAACTCCACATTAGGCAGTGCTTGGCGGGACTGCGGGTCCCTAGCTTTGCGCATGCACCACCATCGTAAATCCTGAGCCAATTCCGTGGCACCTGGTGACGGCAAAAGGCGAACAGCCAATCCTGAAGCGACCCGTGTTCCAAACCCTATATAAGCGGCTGTATTTCCTTGCTCACTCTTTTGCGCTCAAGCTCTCCCTTCAACTAAAAGGCTCTCCAATAAAGTGTGATCTGAGAAGACTCCTGGTGTGGTGGTCGTTCTTCCTCGCTGGCCGAGAAGGCGTTCGCCGCAAGTGGTGCCGAAACCCGGGACCTGCGCAAGAGGTCGAACAGGAGCCAGAACTCAACACACGGAGAGGAGACGTCGGTAAGTATCCCTAGGTATGTTGTTTTTTACTATGGACTATTGGTTGTTTGCATTGCTGCTTCCTTTGTGGTTTGTCTTTCTGGTGGTTCTCTGTGCCTGTCTGCGTTGTGGGGATGACCACAAAGAGGGGGTCTCAAGGAGACCCCTGTACCCTTCTTTGAAGGAATTTTCAAACCGGTTCTCAGCCCTGCATGTGGAAGGGCAGGACCAAGAACGCAGTGATCCTGTGAGTGACTCAGAGGAAGAAATGTTAGAGGAGGAGGGAGAGCAGCTCGATCCAGCTGATAATGAAGACTTAGAAGAGGCTGCGGCTGAGTATGAGGCAGACAGATATGGGGGGTGGCGTCCCCAAACGATAAGAGTACCGCAGCAGCCAGAAAGGAGGAAAGGAGCTGGCCCTCACCCGTCGGCCCCTCCCCCGCCATACCCACCGGCGGGGCGGAGTCACTTTATAAAAGGGAGCACCTGGTCGCGGCTGGCGGCCGCCTTTCCAGTTTTTGAAAATCCAATTACTAATGAAAGAAATTTTGAGCCGGTTTCCTACTCCCAGCTTAAGGATTTAGTTGAGGCAGTCCGGACTTATGGAGTGACGGCTAATTATACCATAGCCTTACTCCAAAGGCTGACTGTTAATGCTATGACGCCTACGGACTGGTTCGAGGTGGCCCGCACCTGCCTTAACCACGGGCAATTTCTTGATTTTCCATCTATTGTTCATGACAAGGCTCAAGCTCAATACAGACAACAAGCATTCAATATGATAATTTTACCCGAGCTGCAAATTTGTCTAAACAATTGTCAAGTTATCTTTTAGGTAATTGGACTGGCGAGTTTGATGAGATGCTGGAGCAGCTGCGGATTGCCATTGTGATTGTTAATTCAACTCGAATGGATCCCGGATTTGTGGAGGGGCTTCAGTCCTGGATTTCCTCCGCTGTTTCCTGGTTTAAGGAGTGGGTGGGAGTTGGAATGTTTTTAGCCTGCTGCTTGGGCGGATGCGTGGTCTGCCTATGGTTGGTCTGTCGCCTTCGAGCCCAAACCAGTAGGGACAAAGTTGTTATTTCGCAAGCATTAGCCGCCTTGGAGAGTGGATCCTCACCCCAAATTTGGCTGTCGGCCCTGAGAGGTCATTAAGCCTTATCATTTCGCATAGCCCTAGCACCCCGAGGGATCTGGGGATCCCATTGCACCGGGACGGGTATGTGACTGATAACTTGGAACAGGGTGTAAGGCAAACGCACTGCACTTGGGCAAACGCACTGCACATGGGAATCACTTCCTGGCGTAAGCCCAAGAAGAGCACGTTGGGCTGCAAGTGGGTTGATGCCCAAGATCCCACCTCTGCAAAAAAGGCATCGGACGGGCCTGGTCGTCACTGGGGAAGGCGCCCCCCAGGCGAAGGCCAGTGCAAGGTCCTCTTTTTGAGGCAGAGGCCCGACCTCTACTCTTACCTGTTGCCAAAACAAAAAGGGGGAACTGCAGGGAGCTGGGACAAACGCCATTACAAGATGGCGCCCACTTCCTTTCAGCTTAGAGGTAAACAACTCCACATTAGGCAGTGCTTGGCGGGACTGCGGGTCCCTAGCTTTGCGCATGCGCCACCATCGTAAATCCTGAGCCAATCCCGTGGCACCTGGTGACGGCAAAAGGCGGACAGCCAATCCTGAAGCGACCCGTGTTCCAAACCCTATATAAGCGGCTGTATTTCCTTGCTCACTCTTTTGCGCTCAAGCTCTCCCTTCAACTAAAAGGCTCTCCAATAAAGTGTGATCTGAGAAGACTCCTGGTGTGGTGGTCGTTCTTCCTCACTGGCCGAGAAGGCGTTCGCGGCAGGCAATGAAACATTTCATTAGCTTCAGTGCCCTAGTTGTCTGCAAGAAGTACTCCTGAATTATATTGAGCACTTTATCTGAACACAAAAACATAGTCTCACAAAGGCAGGATAAGTGCACATAACTTTGTCTGCCATGGAAAGTGGCACAACTGAATGCTTCCTGTTAAAACAGAGCACTGGGGAGAGAGATAGTTTGGGGTACAAAGAGACCCTTTTCTCCTGATCTTCAGAGCACGCCCACACTCATCCTCACTAAATGGCTCAGGTGGAATTGTTTGTTACCCAGCTGTACAGGAGTGAGGCCTTTTGTCTGCCTGTCCACACAATGTGAGAGACTTCTTCCAGCAGGTCTGGGATGCAGAGAAACCCTCAGGTTACACTGGGAACAGTGAGGGGTTCCCTGGAACATGCACTGTCTTGAAAGAAGTCTCTGTGTTATGAAATTATTGCATTGAATACAAATTTCCTAGCTTGGTGCCATTCATAATAGCTATTCTATAGCTTCACCAATAGGAATACATCCATACATAGACAATGACATGGAAGTACAGGTTCTTTTTGAGGGGGCAGATCCTGAGTTTGAACTATGAGCCTAGGCATTGTCCCTGAGCTCCTTTTGTTCAAGGGTAGTACATGAAGCTTGAGTCATAGCCTCAATGCTGTTCTTTTTGTGATCTCTTAGAAGTAACAGTGTCATAGACTTTCCTACACTGGCTGGATTCAAACTAAGATTCTCTCCATCTCAGCATCCTAAGGAGGTGGGATTACAATCAGCAGCCACTGACACCTTCTTTCCTTTCTTCTTCATTTTTTAATATGGACAATCTGACTTCTTAGCAGGGTCATTCCAATGGTTTGAATTTATAAGTAAACTACCCAATGTTTATTATAGTTGCTTTCTCTCCTCATCTTCTTCTCTGGTCACAAGTTTGAGGCCAAACGTGAGAAATGAGTGTCACAGTATTTTGGAGCAAATATCCACAGGATATGCCAGTTCTGTCACTTAGCATTGAGCTGCAGTGAATTTACTGTCTCAGGATTAGAGGACCGAAATTTGGAGTGATCCTCATATTGTCTGCATTGCTCCTTTTGCCTATAAAATGATCTAATCATTATGAGTGTTTTGTGTCTCCAATTTTAAGTATCTAGAACACACTAGATGCATCTTTCTGTTTCTGTTTTTCTCTAGTACTTCTCGAGATTTAGACTATGGATTTGTGTGAAGCGGCTCCTCTGTGAATCCCTCAGAAAAGCCACTTGAAGCCTCCTCAGGAGATCGCCATTCAAAGCCAGCTGAGCAGGAAACTCGGTGAGACTCTTATCTACAATAAACCACCAGTGAACCAGAAGTGGAGCAGTGACTGAGAGGGTAGAGCTCCAGCTTTGAGAGAGAAAGCTGAGCAGGACATACAAGCCAGACCATGCAGGAAAGCCTGGGAGTTGATTATGTCCAATTAACGACCAGATAGCTCTTCAATTACTTTCTGTTGGCATGTTGCATGGGTCTAGGTGAGAAGTCTTGCCCCTGTTATCTGATGATACAGGTAACTGGGACCTGAGATCCTAGGACCCATGGGTCCTACAGAAGAAAAGTATTTTTTAGACATCATATCAGCAAAATTTGGGCATATTCAGTAGGAATGCTTCAGAAATATGGAGAAAAACAGTTTGGGACCAGCGAGTTAAAACAATAAACAGAGCAGCAGAATAAAATACCATATAGATTAGAGGAAAACAACACTCAGTTTTTGCCATGAGAATTCAGAAGGCCATGTAAACTTAGAAGGTATCACAAGTTTGTATCTAGAATATTGCATTGCTACATTTTATATTCTGATATATATTCTAAACCTAATTATTTATATTCTAATTCTATTTATTGGAATAAATATCAATTTATTTGTCAAATTATCAATTAATTCTAGTAAGTTTCATAGTGTGAAATATAAAATCATCACATATAAATATAAAATATATAACTATATATAATATAATGAAAAGGCTCATGTTTTGCATTGTTCTGTTGTGTTTAGGGTATCAAAGGCAACTCTATTTTAAAGTATTATTCCATTATCTCTACCTCAGTGTTTGGTAGAGTTAAACCTAAAGCTTTACCATTTGTAGATTTACAGCCTGGTGGCAAGAGGAAACACTGTGGTTAAAACATTACCAATTTAAGGATGTTGAGCTTTTATTCATGTGTCTATTGGCCATCCTTCTTTCTTCTTCAGAGAAGTTTCTCTTTAAGTCTTTAGCCCACTTATATATTGGGCAGTTGTTTCTTTGAGTATTTGTTGTTGGGGATTTAATTTTTTGAGTTCCAAGTATATTTTAGATATGAGACCCTTGTCAGTTGTATGGCTAATGAAGATCTTCTCCCAATCCGTGGGCTTTCTATTGATCTTGCTAGCTATGTCCTTGGCCATGCAGAAGCTCTGCAACTTCATGCAATCCCATTTGTCCAACCTTTCTTTGATTTGTTGTGTTTCCGCGTCTCTATTAAGAAAATTTCGGCCTGTACCAAGGAGACCTAGGATTTCTCTTCTTCCATCCTCTAATGTTTTCAGAGTGTCTGCTTTGACTCCAAGGTCTTTGATCCATTTGGAGTTGATTCTGGTGCAGGTGATAATGCAAATCAAAACAACATTGAGATACCACCTCACCCCAGTTAGAATGGCAAAATGAAGAACTCTAATAACAACAGATGCTGGAGGGGATGTGGACAGAAGGGAAACTTACTGCATTGTTGGTGGAAATGTAAACTTGTTCAACCACTTTGGAAAGCAGTATGGATGTTCTAAAAAATCTTCACATAGAGCTCCCCTATGACCCAGTAATCCCACTTTTGGGCATTTACCCAAATGTTTAAAAACAAGACCACACTATAGCTACCAGCAGACCTATGTTTATTGCAGAATTATTTACCATAGCTAAGATCTGGAACCAACCCAGATGCCCCTCAGTAGATGAATGGATCAAGAAAATGTGGTATATATACACAATGGAATTCTATGCCTCCATCAGAAAGAATGACATTGCCCCGTTTGTTAGGAAATGGAAAGGCTTGGAAAAAATTATATTAAGTGAAGTAAGCCAAGCCCAAAGAAACATAGCTCCCATGGTTTCTCTTATTTGCAATATCTAGTATATGTATGAGTCAAGCAGAAAAGGTCAGCCAATGTGATGTTAGGAAAATAAACCCTTAGATATGTATTTAAATGTTTTTTTTCTTTCATACATTTGTTTCTAACGCACATATAAGATTATCTCTTTGTTGCTTTGTATGTCCCTCCCCTACATTATAACCCCTGCTTTCACTATATTTGATGTCGGTATAATTTGTGAAGGAGAAGGGGAAAAACAAGTCGTTTAAGGATACTGTTGGACCCGTTGCAACAACGAGAAGTACAAGTTGTCATGTCGAAAACGAACTTTACAATTTTGGTGGGGGGAGAGGATTGGGTGGGGGTTGGGGGGAGGCTGGGAAAGGATGTGAAGGGTAAACAAAGGAGGAGGCTGCAATGCTTGATAAGAAATGTACTCATTATCTTGCCCTTGTACCCTCTGTACATTATGTTCACAATAAAAATAATAATAAAAATAAAAATAATAAAAAACATTACCAATGTAAATCCTAATAATGAAGAGAAATATATGGACTTCTCTTGCAACTATGAAAATATTTGGTGATAAAATGGCAGTAGTGTTAAGTTCCTGCCTGGTTGGAAGGTAGACAGGCCAAGACATTAGGTAATCATGCATATGAACAATTTTTCACTTTCTTGGCTTTAGCTACTTTTGAAATGGTAGGTATCATAAACAATCATATTTTGATAAAATACCTTCTAGTATGAACAGTTCTGGATGAACTGTTCATCTCTCTATGATCCCTTGTAACTAAGATTAGTTTTGTTCCAGTAATACAATCTATGATATCAGAGTAAGATATTCTGGTTGGTCTGTTCCTAGATGGAAGAAGGGTAAAGGGTCAGGTAGACATTTGTGCCAGTAAGACCTCATTTGGGAAAATTTCAGCTGCATATGTTTAGAAGTACCTCTTAAACAAGGCTTACTTTGAATCCATTGGCTCCACAGAGCTAACACAGTTGGATAAATAAGTACTTGAAAAAGCCGTCTCCTTTGGACTTAGCTATAAATACTTGAAAGTATGATCAAATTCTAAATGAAAAAGACTTCAAATAGTCATTGACAAAAAATTACAAATGTGAGCAATCAACTGAACAACATATTTTTTTCAACTATTCACAGAATTTTAGGGAAATAAGATTAATAGCATTTTTAGGAACAATAACGTTTCCTTGTTACAAATAGGCACCTAAGCATATAAGCCTGTATAAATATTTCATCATTAAATACTTAAATTTACAGCATACTACATTCTTCAGCAGCTTGTATACCAAAATTACAACAATACAGAGATTAACATGGCACTTGTACAAGGATGATATGAAAATTTGTGAAGTATTCCGTTTTTCATTCTTCAGATGCAAGAAATGAAAAACAGCTATTAAAAAGTTGATTACAAAATTACAAGTGTAACAATACACATAATTCATATA